>NC_140961.1:124273614-124513614 GCF_056783735.1 Eptatretus burgeri
AGCATTGAAGATGTGGCGTGGCTGGGTCTTCCAGCATGACAATGACCCGAAGCACACAGCCAGGGCAACTAAGGAGTGGCTCCGTAAGAAGCATCTCAAGGTCCTGGAGTGGCCAAGCCAGTCTCCAGACCTGAACCCAATAGAAAATCTTTGGAGGGAGCTGAAAGTCTGTGTTGCCCAGCAACAGCCCCGAAACCTGAAGGATCTGGAGAAGATCTGTATGGAGGAGTGGGCCAAAATCCCTGCTGCAGTCTATGCAAACCTGGTTAAGAACTTCAGGAAACGTCTGATCTCTGTAATTGCAAACAAAGGTTTCTGTACCAAATATTAAGTTCTGTTTTTCTGATGTATCAATACTTATTTCATGCAATAAAATGCAAATTAATTATTTAAAAATCATACAATGTGATTTTCAGGATTTTTGTTTTCGATTTCGTCTTTCACAGTTGAAGTGTACCTATGATAAAAATTACAGACCTCTTCGTGCTTTGTAAGTGGGAAAACCTGCAAAATTGGCAGTGTGTCAAATACTTGTTCTCCCCACTGTATATATATATATATATATATATATATATATATATATATATATATATATATATATATATATATATATATATATATATATATATATATATATATATATATATATATATACACACATATATATTGTTGCGGATCCGGGGTGGCGGGAATCTAACCTAGTCCTAGGTGCCAGCCTCACCACCGCCGTCTCCGGGAGACTATAACGCCGGCTGGCTCGGCACAGGCCTCGGGTCATGCATCTTCAATCGCGATACCAACGTAATCCTGGACCTAACCAGTTGGCGAGATAGAACCCCTAGTTACAGAATGACTTTGTCAGAGACCGAGCGGAGTCTACCGGTCTGTAACCACTTTTTGGTTTTATATGCCAATCGAACGGATCGTTCCTCGACACGCATTAATCCATAGCGGCAACTGCGTACGAATTAACCAGATTTATTGGGGACATCAGGGATCACAACACAAGCAATAAACACGACAATGGTTTTATTAACAATCAACCCGCTCTTAACTAGGGGACCACGGTCTGAAGGTTTCGAGGGGATTACTACGAAATATGCCTTATACAACACATGCAAACAAAACAGCATGCATGCAGGACAAGACAGAGTACTTGGTGATGGCTCATGGACGAGAGGACTGTGTCCAAAAGCATGAATGTCGCTCGTAACAAGCGGTGGTGTCAACAGGTTCGAACTCCCGCTCGAACGTGCCGCGCGGAAAGATGGCGGCGCAGTGCCTTTCCTGCGCAAGTCACCGCGTGCGCTGTTTCCGCGCGCTCTGACCTTGCGTAGGGTCGAAGATGGGCCTCACATGATCTCTCTTACGGTCCAGCACACAAATCCCGGCCTGGCCTGTTCTCCAGACGAGGCCCCAGTCGAGGTCCGAGTTCCACAGGCGGGTTGACAAACGTGTCGCACCGTTGATTTCAGCAGGGACCATCCGAAGGTCCGGCGTCTCCTCTCCGGCCTTCCCGCCTCGAAGCCCGACTCCCGCTTCGTCCTCTCAGTTGCTCTCTCAGTCGAATTACCGACGTGCAGGTCGGTTCAGCGTCTCTCCTGGCATATCCAACACAGTCCCTCCTTCGTTCGCTCCTTCGAAGCGACTCCGAGCACGCCTCGAGAACCCAACTGTAGTTTTCAAAACCGCCAAAACTGAACCTGTCCACGAGGTCCCTTTTTCCGCTCGCTTCGACACAGGCCTGTCCCGTGTACAGCCGACCGGCACCACTACTGCGCACCCAGTTCCACCACCGTTTATTTTCTTTTCTCGGCGACCACCTCACCAAAGGCTCCCGCCCCCCTCGCGTCACTTCCTTTCCAGGCCACACCTCTCGCTCTAAGCCACTCCCCTCCCGTTCGTACAGGAGAGGAAAAAGAATCTTCTCTCATTTCACCACCGTGTGAACATAAAAACACAATCTTTTACACCTCCCGACACACATATCGTCCCTTGTACCAAACAACCTATCTATACATGCATTTAATGGGGGATCTGAGCTAATCCTATATTTAGTATCCAATTAAGGGCCATTTCCGTAATACTACCCCCACCTTTCTCCCGAGGCTCTCCGAGCCTCCATCTGTGGCAGCCCCCGGCAATGGCCCTGTCTGACGTACAGCACAGATCTCCCATTTACTCTAACCCACAACATGGGAAGCACTTCACTCCAGAAATCAAAGTGTCACAGTAAGATTGGCATGTCCCTATCCTCGTGTGTCGGGTCACCAATCTAACAAACAAATTTACACTTTATACACATTCTGATTATGGATTTGAACGGGAGGGCATTCAATTTTACTTTTAACACCACATTTGCATAGGAGCAGAACATCCAAAGGTTCAAAGTTCTTTCAGGTGTTCGCTCCTTCAGGCCCCCTCCCAGCAGTATTGTCCATTCACCCCTGAGGGTTTCCTCACTTTGTGGCCTTATTGGCCTCTCACCAGGTGAGTTCAGTCAGCCCAGTGGCCTAATGTCACAAATAATTATTTGGCCCACTGAGCCCACAAAGTGGCACAAATCTTCGGCTGCAACGGCCCACAAAAGCACTTTGGCCTCAATGACCCACAAAAATGCTTCGGGCCATATGGCCTACTCACAAGCAGCAACAGGCAACAAGCCCTGCATTGGACAGCAGGTGACACAGCAATGGTGGCACGGTGAGATTGATGGTAAACAAACGCATTTCGGAGGCATTCTTGAGGACGCAAATGGGTGTGATGACCTTAGACCAGGTGAGGTGGAGTGTACCCTTAACATTCCTTGCCTGACTAGTTTTGGTTAAGTTCTCCCTTTTTTTTTCTTCCTTTTGCAGACAGGATGGTGTGTTTCTTACTCAACTGCTCCCTTCGTGGATGCGTGCTCATGGCATACTGGTGGCCTCTCTGGCACTTGGAGAGGGTGACCTAGCCTGGCCCTTGCCAACAATTTCTCCCATCAACACTACTCGTACCAGGTGTCACACATGAATGGTGTGGAGGAGTCCATCGAACCTAACCATGTACTTTTAGTTCTCGACAATGCAACAAACCCTGCTATGGCTAGAATGATCCTCATGACCCATTTTTCTCCGACGTGGCACACTGTTCCATTCTATTAAACCTGGGTAAGGCCCTTCTTTGTCTTTTTCCATTTGGTGGTGCCAGGCATAACTCGCTGGCTGGGGAGTGTGACTACGACTAGGCCTCTTTGCCTGCTTCCAATCGGGGGTGGAGGACATTCAGCGACCTCGGGGTTCACCTGAGCATGCTTCTGGCACTCCTAACTAAGCCCCCATACTGTGGCTCTCTCTAGCCCCCATACTGTGCCTTCATAGCACCTACACTGTGCTCTCATAGCACCTACACTGTGCTCTCCTGCACTGAACCATATGGTGCTCTCCCAGCACCTCTGACAGCCTTCACCTGCCAGGAACCCCCAAAGCCCTGCTGCCCTATTTCCTGACTCACCAACTTCCCATACCATGTCACACTACCAACCAGTATCCCCATACCTTGGCCTGCACCTACCCCTCGCAGGCCGCCTGCACAATGGAACAGCAGCCAGAATCCATGTCAAATCCTCTAAGTCCCCCTAACTTACACCAACCTGGTAAGGAGACTCCTACCGACAGGGTACGTTGTTCGCACTCACTCTCCTCATCTGCACAATCACGCCATTCACCCCAAACACTTTAGTCATTCATTCCACAGTGCCACACACTCAGTCCACAACACCATCCAACACCTTTCACTTTTATGTTAAAACCAAAAACACACCAGTCCCTCGGATACCACTTGGTCATCAAATTTAACTGATACACTTTTTCATCAAACCTCAATAAATTTGTCACTATGTCCGTCGTCCATTGGCCTCCTCCATACTGCCCTAATCGTTTATTTCCAATAGTTTAAACGAAACATCAAAATCTCTTCACCAGTCCCATGGAACCTCTGCATGGTTCGAACCAGGCATTTCAATCCTTCCTCAAATAAGCCACCCTTTGTCATCTACTTGTTTCAGGTGTGTCCAACGCTCTGCCTGTAATGTCTCCACCACTTTTTTCAATAATCTCCCAAATCCACTCGTGCTACTCTTATGCCTTCTGTCATCCCTCAATTTGCAATCACTTTCAGTTCAATTTCCAACCAAAATTTCTTCTCACATCCCCATTTGGCCTGCTTCTTTGGCTCATTGGAAGGGGAGTGAGGGAACGAATCCCTCATTACCCATTACATGACCGCGCCGCCATTCCGCCACGGCTCAAGGGGGTCACGTCTCAAGGGGGCCGTGATCTACCCCCTCCTTTTCTCCAGGGTTCGCGGAAGTCAGGCAAACCCCAATCGGTGGAATGACCTCCCCTCTTCTCCAGGGTTCACGGAAGTCAGGTAAACCCCAATCGGTGGAACGGCCTCCCCCTCTTCTCCAGGGTGAACGGAAATCAGGTAAACCCCAAACGGTGGAATGGCCTCCCCCTCTTCTCCAGGGTTCACGAAAATCAGATAAACCCCAGTCAGGGAAGCGGCCTCCCCCTCTTCTCCAGAACTCTCTCAAGACAGACAAACCCCACTCAGCTAGCCAAACCACTCGTGTGCTCAGAAAGGTCTGAAGACCAAATGACACACGCCAGTGCTGCCTGCCACTCATCTGCACTCCACTCCAAAGTTCCTGTGAGGCTGATAGAGAAATTAAAATCCAATTTCTAAATTGGATTTCTAAAATCCAATCTAAATCTGCTCCTGGATGCAGCACCTCCAACTGTGTAAGAACCCCTGTGGAGCTGTCCATCATGGTTTCCGTCCCCTGGCTCAAGTTCTGTCCTGGTGGCATTTCTATTTCTCCTTGCACCTCAAACCTATTTCCTATGTCACCACTCATTCCATGCTCAGGACTCCCACACACAGCAGGCTGCAAACATTCCAAGGTTATGTGTTGACATTCCACACCTTCAACCTTGCCTGTGTACTGACCAACTGCCTCGCACTCCAGGGCTACATTCTCGACCACCAGGTGAGTACCCACAAACACTTTGGCCTCGGAAGCACATACCGGTGCTGTAGCCTGGACTGTGGGCTCACAGCATTCGTTCACAGGCACTCCACACGCACCTTCAGGGGTCACGCATAGGTGCACCCCATCGGACAGAGTCTCTACGTTAACACAAAATTCAATCTCTACCCTAAGCTCATCGTCCGCACCATGTATGCATGTGCCTACGTACCTGCTTCGTTCCAGAATCACCTGTCCGGTCGCTTCTCTCCAGCAGGTTACTCATCATCGGTTCGCCATACTCCTCCGGGGCTGTCAGCTCCACATGCTGGACCTGCTCAAAATGTATTTCATTCGTCAAGAACCCGTATGCTCCCTCAATGTCTCAATCACCAGGGTTTGCTCTAATTGTGGTGTCATCCGACGAGTGATGTCAATCAAGTTCCGCACCACTAACATTACTCCCTGTGGTGATATCACACATCCCATGTTATTGTGCTGTTCTACTTCCTGGCTCCATTTTCTTTTCCATTTGAGTCGTTCTTCCTCTCCGAGCCTTTTGAGTTGTTCGTTATCTTTCCGGAGTTTTTCCATCTCCGTGGACTCCAACTTTGCTCTCTCCTTGAGTTGGACAATTTCAAATTCATACTGTTTTTGTTTTCTACCCCACCGTCTCTCATGTTCTTCATTCTCCAAACTCATCGTTTCTTTCAATTGGCTGATTTCTTTTTCCTGTTTCATTCGTCATTCTTTCACTATCTCCGCGTACTTCAACCTTGCTTTCTCTTTTAGTTGTTCTTGTCCCTCTTTTTGTTTCCTCTTCCACGGTCTCTCATGCTCTTCAGTCTCCAATCTCATAGTTTCCTTCAATTGGTCGATCTCCTTTTCCCGTTTCATTCGTCGTTCTTTCACGATCTCCGCGGACTTCAACCTTGCTTTCTCCTTTAGTCGTTCTTGTCCTTCTTTTTGTTTCATTCCTTGCTCTTTTCGTTTCTCATCCCACTGTCTCTCTTGTTCTTCCTTCTCCAATCTCATCGTTTCCTTCATTACTCTTTCTTGCATCTCATTCTTTAATCTTGCTTCTGCTTCTAACTGCTCGATCTGCACAGTGTAGTTCCTTAACATTTCATTCTCTGTTCTCTTTCTTTCCTCTCTTGACATCCTCACTTCATTTTGTAATTCCCTCTCTTTGTTTTGGTGTTTCCGTAACTCAGAAGCTTTTTCCCATAATTCCTCTCTCATCTCCTCACCTCTTTTGCATTCTTGCTTTCTCCATTCGTCCATTCTCTTACCGTGTCCCTTGCTAATTTCTAGTTCACTTGCCAGTTCATTTCCCCTGGACTTTAATTCCCGAAGCTGTTCGGACTTTTCCAACAATTCTTCCTTCCTTTTCTCCAGATTTTTCTCTCCTCTTTTTATCTCCTGTTCCAGGCTCTCCCTTATCTGATTGCCTGATCTTACCTCTTCCTTCAGTAGTTCCAATTCCCGTTTTTCCTTTTCCAGCTTTGTTTTCCATTCTTGTTCCAAGTTCTTCCTATCCCGGGAATGACTAATTTGCTCCTCCTCTATTCTTTTGTTCAGTTTGCTCTTCTCTTGTTCCAACTTATGGGTACTCCCCTATACTTTCCTCATTTCTCCCTGTAGTTCTTTGAACTGTCTTGACTTTTCCAACAATTCTTCCTTCCTTTGCTCGAGATTTCTCTCCTGTTTTTATCTCCTGTTCCAGGCTCTCCCTTATCTGTTTGCCTGATCTTACCTCTTCCTTCAGTAGATCCAATTCCCGATCGTGTTCACATTTTTTCTTTTCTCGCTTTTTTTTTCATTCTTCCTCCAAGTTCTTCCTATCCCGAGAGTTACTAATTTGCTCCTCCTCTATTCTTTTATTCCGTTCGCTCTTCTCCAGTTCCAACAAACGGGTAAACCACTCTACTTTATTCTTTTCTTCACGTAGTTCCACGCCTGTGCTGGCAAAGTCCTCTTCCAGCTCCTGAATTTGTTCCTGTGCATCGGCCAATCGTTGTGCTTCCGTGTGCACATAATCCTCATGAACCCAGTCTACGTTGGCTAAGTCCTTTTCCAGCCCCCGAATTCGTTCCTGTGCATCGGCCAATTGTTGTGATTCCCCGTGCACACAATCCTCCTGAACCTCGTCTCTGCGCCGCCGTATCTCGTCCAATTTAATGGCAAACGAATGCAATTCCTCAATATAGTTATCACCACACTTCCGCTGCCCCAAGGCATGCGACACTCGTTCACAAAGCTCATGAATGTATGCGTTGGCGTCCTCATTCGTCTGCCCCGGTGTATACCCTGTCCACGCGGCCTGAACCGGTGGGCGGGAGCATTTCCCTCGAGCCTTGTGGCTTATTGCGCTATAATTAGCCCTCTCTCGCTTCTAATCACGCCGAGATGGAGCTTCGCCGCCAATTTGCGACTCCATTTTCTTTATAATTTGCAAGTTTTTGCTCCGATCCGCTCAAGCATAAAATAAAATCCAATTTGGACCGTTTTTTTGTACTCAATGTCCGGGGTGCGAAATGCACCACAGGTCCAAATATCCCACTTCTGACATCAAATTGTTGCGGATCCGCGGTGGCGGGAATCTGACCCGGTCCGAGGTGCCAGCCTCGCTACCGCCATCTCCGGGAGTGTATAACGCCGGCCGGCTCGGCACAGGCCTCGGGTCACGAGTCTTCAATCGCGATACCAACGTAATCCTGTTCCTTAACCGTTGGGGAGATAGAACCCCTGGTTACAGACTGATTTTGTCAGAGACCGAGCAGAATCTACCGGTCTGTAACCACTTTTTGGTTTTATATGCCAATCGAACGGATCGTTCCTTGACGCGACACGCATTAATCCATAGCGGCAACTGCATACGAATTAACCAGATTTATTGGGGACATCAGGGATCACAACACAAACAATAAACACGACAATGGTTTAATTAACAATCAACCCGTTCTTAACTTGGGGACCACGGTCTAAAGGTTTTGAGGGGATTACTACGAAATATGCCTTATACAACACGTGCAAACAAAAAAGCATGCATGCAGGACAAGACAGAGTACTTGGTGATGGCTCATGGACGAGAGGACCATGTCCAAAAGCACGAATGTCGCTGGTAACAAGCGGTGGTGTCCACGGGTTCGAACTCCCGCTCGAACGTGCCGCGCGGCAAGATGGCGGCGCAGTGCCTTTCCTGCGCAAGTCACCGCGTGCGCGGTTTCCGCATGCTCTGACCTCGTGTAGGGTCGAAGATGGGCCTCAGCTGATCTCTCTTACGGTCCAGCACACAAATCCTGGCCTGGCCTGTTCTCCAGACGAGGCCCCAGTCGAGGTCCGAGTTCCACAGGCGGGTTGAAAAACGTTTCGCACCGTTGATGTCAGCAGGGACCGTCCGAAGGTCTGGCGTCTCCTTTCCGGCCTTCCCACCTCGAAACCCGATTCCGCTTCGTCCTCTCAGTTCCTCTCTCAGTCGAATCACCGACGTGCAGGTCGGTTCAGCGTCTCCTGGAATATCCAACATGGTGCCTCCTTCGTTCGCTCCTTCGAAGCGACTCTGAGCACGCCTCGAGAACCCGGCTGTAGTTTTCAAAACCGCCAAAACTGAACCTGTCCACGCGGTCCCTTTTTCCGCTCGCTTCGACACAGGCCTGTCCCGTGTACAGCCGACCGGTGCCACTACTACGCTCCCAGTTCCACCACCGTTTCTTTTATTTTCTCGGCGACCGCCTCACCAAAGGTTCTGCCCCCCTCGCGTCACTTCCTTTCCCGGCCACACCTCTCGCTCGAGGCCACTCCCCTCCCGTTCGTACAGGAGAGGAAAAAGAATCTTCTCTCATTTCACCACCGTGTGAACATAAAAACACAATCTTTTACACCTCCCGACACACTATCGTCCCTTATACCAAACAACCTATCTATACATGCATTTAATGGGGGATCTGAGCTAATCCTATATTTAGTATCCCATGAAGGGCCATTTCCGTGACAATATATATATATATATATATATATATATATATATATATATATATATATATATATATATATATATATATATATATATATGTGGAGTGTGACGAGCACTCCCCTAATCTCCACTGGCCATAAAGTCCTACATCAAAGAGTGACCTCCAATCTGGAGGCCTCGGCCCAGCAACTCTGTCAGACAGACAAAGATTACATGGTCAACATCAGGTAAACATCAAATGGAGCCAGCTATCTGGATATGGAGAATATATACTTGCGGGTTATTCTTACACATTGTAAGCCATAATGAACCGTGCTTCCCCATTGTCTTGGATCACTCACCTGCATTTGTTTTTTTTTCCATTTTTTTAAATTTTCATTTACGGACGCTTTCCGGTGGTTCTGTGATTTTTCCCAGTGTATCAGCTTGGATGTCCATCGGCGTGCAAATTTACCCTGCTTCCCCATTGTCTCGTGTCGCTCACCTGCATTGAACTTTTTTTCCTTTTTTCCATTTGTTGATAATTTCATTTACGGATGCTTTCCGACACATAAGTGAATGTTACTGGTGTATTGGCTTCGATGTCCATCAGCACACAGAATTACTGTGCTTTCCCATTGTCTCGGGTTCATCTGCATTTTTTTCAATTGTTTATTTTTTCATTTATTTATTTTCATTTATTTATATTTACAAATTAATGGTCTGAGAGGGCATCCATGGTTGCTTAGCAACCTGTTGTGCTGCGGAGTTATCTGCGGCTCGTCGGATTCAGGGTCAAAGGTCTGGAAGTGTGTCCGAGAAGCCACTCGTTACTCAGCCGGAGAACCCGTAACAATATATACTAGCCGAAGCCCCGTCACAGACGGATTCCGCTCATTCAACCACCCTCACCAGCTCACCCACACTCGAGAGACATGGACTGGACAGGGCATGCTCGCCCCCGCCTACTTATCCCCCGCCCCTGCCCCATTTCCCCCCCACCTTCAATTTGCTTACCCCCGCCAAAAATTTAATTACCCCGGCCCGGCCTCTTCACTCTCCGACCCCCGTCTCTTGATTCGCCGCCCCACTTGCCCCCGGGCCCCCGCCCCTGTCCAACCCCTCACACTCAACCCTGCCTAATTCACCCCAGCACCCGCCCCATTTCCCGCTTTCAATTTGCTTACCCCCGCCCAAAAACTTGCTTACCTTGCCCCCCTCTTCACCCCCCCTGCCCCTGTCTCTTCATCCCCTGCCCCCGCCTCTTCACTTCTCCCCCCCATCTCAACGAAAAGTGTTTATTCTGCTTCAGAGTTGAAATTGACTATTGCCACGATGTGCGATGCACTCTTACAGGTACGAAGTTTCTTTCAGTCCAGGTCACAGTACCGAGAAAAACGTGACGCGACCGTGAGGAGGAGCACAAAATTGGTCCTTCAGTATTAATATATAGAAGATACAATGTTTCTTGTTACATTTTTTGTGTCAAATTCACATTCTGAGGAAGTCAGAATGTGCAGAAGAGGGTTTTACATTGCAGACGCTATTTTGGAGGAGTTGGAATTACACCTCTCAGCGGTAACTGTCTGTCGACGGCAGACGTAATGACGTCACCGAATGACCGATGATGTCATGACGTCCTGACGCCTCTCAGCGGTGACGTCACACAATATAACATCAAACGATGTTATATTGTGCTTTTGAGGAAGTAGTGTGTAGCAGCCACATACATAACAGAATGCATCAGGATTATTTACACATTTATGTCTTATTGAAGAAGCCATGATCAGATCTGAAACAAAGAAAAACATAAAGTTAAAGAATAAATATCAATAAAGATAAAGAAAATTGATGTCAAATAAATTGTGAGCAAATCGTTAGCAGCAAAACGAATACGGTCTATAGTTATTTTGCAGTTTCGGCATCGTATATTTCCACTAAAGTCCGAAATCGCACCCCCAGTTCTCAAGTTATCCCAAGTGCAAATAGCAATGGGTGTTCTTTTTTGCGAAAATCGCAAGTTTCAAATTGCATGAAAACTAGAGCATGTAGAGGAAAACCGATTTCAGATTTGAAATCAGCGTTGAAAAAATACATAGAATAAGTTGAAAAATCTCATGCAACAGATAATAAGAAAAAAATTGTTCCCCAGTGTTATAATCCTGGATGGGTCACCACTCCAACACAGATGCCACATATGGCATATATTCCCATTTGGAGAATACGTGGGAGTGTGGCAGACTGTCGGCCAAATAATAGTATGTCCTTGTCATGACTGTAGAATATATTGTTGTTATATTCACCAAAAATGTCAGTATGGTATCATGATCATCATGATCATTATACCATCAGTGCATGCCACATATCTACAGTTGACATTGCATTCACTGCTAGGCAAACCATTATTACTATACATGATCATTATATATATATATATATATATATATATATATATATATATATATATATATATATATATATATATATATATATATATATATATATATATATATATGATGGGTATATATATATATATATATCAGGCATCATATATATATATATATATATATATATATATATATATATATATATATATATATATATATATATATATATATATATATATGATGGGTATATGAGGCAAACCATTATTACTATACATGATCATCATAGTCATTCATAATTAATCATTACCATTAAAATATAGCCTTGGCTTTTCATTCATATTAAATGCTTCAATTACACAGACAAGACTATGTCAAGCTGTAAATGCTACTCATCAATTGCTGAAACAAACATTGTCTCTTGCACTGCACAGATAGAATGATCTCCATAAATTCCCAATAAGACAATTAGCTACAAACATATAACAACACTCAGGAGAAAAATACTGCTTTTGACAAAGCCATCATCATATTCTCTTGGGTTTTTTTTTTTAATGAGAATACAGTATACAAAAGCACATAATCCTTATCCTCCTTTTATTGGTATCAGAGTGTATCAGTGAATGTGTGTCTGAATATTTAAATTCGATATTACCATTCAACACATGCTTGTTTCTAATCGACTCTAAAAAACCAGAAGTTTGTACATAGAAATTTTTCTGAGATTATCAGTACTTGTAAATAATGATGACAGCATTTGGATAAAGGAAGAGGTTCACAGACTAACAGAGAAACTTGTATAGATGAAGCATGGAATTAATTTGAACAGTGGAGAGTGTGGTGGAAAGAAATGAAGTATTTTCAGATGTATGTGACCCACTTTACTGGAAAGTGAACCTGTTGTCATCCAGAGTTTGGAGGAAACGCTCTTAATATCAAAAGTCAGGGGATGGTTAATAAAAATATCAAAATCGCGATCACCGAGAATCACTGAATGTGTGCAAATGCATTTTCTCGCTTGCTGTAATCACGGGAAATAAATTCGTTTTGTAAGTTCCACCATTTGAAGGCGTCAACTTTATCTTGATAGATTGACAGGATCAGCAAAGAGTTCAAATGATGCTGAGTCATAGTTAATCTCAGGAAGGATTTCAACTGCCACAGTCTCCTGAAAGAGGGCTTTGCAGTGGCTGTCTTAGCTGGGTGGACGAGGTACAGCTCGCAAAGCTTCACTACTTGTGGGATCAATTTCTTCATCTCTATGGAAGCGATGCAATTGATGATTTCAGGAATCGTAGTATTGTTGATGTCACAAAGATTTTCGAACACCCAGAGATGAGACTCCAGATGAAATGCATCTAAGTCGCATCCAAAGTGTGCAATTACATGCTGAAACGACTCATGAGACATGCTGTTGCCGTTCCAAGCATCTTGAGGTAGACCTTCTCTGGCTGTCATCACTGGCAGACTCTTTGATGTTATCTGCTCTTCCAGGTCTGATGCAGTATTATCCAATTTGTCACACCAAATGCTGCGATATATATATCCCCAGGTGACTCATACAAGTGGGGTTCACTCTGCTAGAATAGCCATGGCACTTGGCACTGGTGTGAGAGCTGTGGTTCCTCTTGACCAAGTTCCTCAGATTCTTTCATGACTTTTCCACACACTTCACAAAAGACTGCTCCAGGTCTCATTGCTTTCAGGTCAAAAATTGCAAGCTGTGTCACTTTAGCTGATTGTCCAGTTGACACCCCTGTTGCCTGAAGAGGTGTGCTTCACCAGTTAGACTACTCAACGATTGCTTGACTCATTGAGAGACACATGGTGAAGTCAAATCTCCCAGTGGAGTCAAATAACCCAGTAGCATCGGCCTGCATGTTCCTGTCACCTGTTTGATCTTTGATGGCAATCAATGCCTCAAACACTGCCTCTAGTTACCTTTTCAGATGACTCAAGGCTTTTTATTTAACCGTGAACCAAGTTGGGCAGAGCGGTTGGATGTGTGTTTGCGTGCAGTGCAATGCTTCGACAGTAGTACTGAATTGTACACCTCTTTGGGGAATTCTGAATGAAGTTGATTAAGTCCATCACGAGGGTCAGGAAGTTCCACAGTTGTGGAACACTCTTAATGGTGTCATGTACAGCAGGATCCACGCAGTCCATGGAAGAGTGCATAGTTGTGATGCGGTTTCCTTCATTTTATTTTTTTGGCTACTCTGTCCTGATGTCCTTGAAATGTTGTTGCACAACACTGGGATCATGGTACGTTTCATCGCAGCAGCACATCCTTCACAGTTCTGAAAATCATCTCTGCATCACACTTCTTCAATGAATGCAGGCTACGAACATGCTCTTGAACCTCCAAGTCACCTGTGAACATATGTTCAGGCATGCAAAGTTGTTCAATCACAGCGACATTGGCAGTTTAGTTTGCAAGATTGGTGAATGTGTGACCCTTCATTTCAGCAGGTAACATGTGCAAGACAAGGATTTGCATAATTTCCATAATTTCCTCCTGAATCTGGTGTGATGTCCACCTCTTCAACCATTAGTTTAGACCTTCAATGTCTTCACAGCGCAGGCAGAGCAACTTGTGAAAATTGTTAAGATATTGATGACCTCAGATTGATAGTCTTTGCCAAGCCAGGTAGTTCAAATTTGAATAGATAGCTTTGAGGTATTCTGTGTTTTCATTCTCTCTTCCTGTGCTCTTTTGTGAGTTTTGCTACGACACTTTTACCTTGCCAAGATGTTGGTCATTTTATATACAAGAAGGCAGTGCAACTCAATTCTCTCATGCTTTATGAATCTGTCTGTTGCTTTTTTCAAGATTGCTTACCCTCGTTGGCAAAATGCATCTTCTGACTAGCATGTTGCCAACACTCTCCGAAGTTTCAAAAATGACCAAATGCTGCTCCCTGTCCATCGGCTACCTTGCTGTCCCATTTCAGCCAGGGACAGGTCTTAAACCATTCAGCCCCAAACCTTCTGCTATTATTATCGTGCCTAAACTTGCACGTTGTTGGCGATGGTGGGGGTGTGCCACAGAGCAGTATCTTTTCTTTTCGACGTATCATCTTTTGATGGGGGTTTTTTCTCAAGAACCTGAGATGCGATATCTTCATTCATTGCAGCCAATTTAGGGACCTTTGTCGATGAATATCCAGGTTCACCAGCCACATCCTCCATTGGAGCTTGATCTTGTTCATCTGAATCCGTGTCCTGTATTTGGATATGCCACTGTCATCTGGTCTTGTTGCAGATATTTTGCTGAATAGTTCTAAGAGTGAGTGGCATCCATTTGTGCTTTTCTCAAGTCCATTCTGCTTTTTAGTTTGTCAACACTCTGATCCTGATACCCATCTCTGCATGATTAGGAGGTTCTGACTCAGGCACTTATGTTTTTTTTAAATCAAAAGTCATTACATGGTTGTTTTGTGATTTGATTTGATTCACTGATGCACTATAACAAAAACTTCAGAAGTGAACTACGTTGGAATGCAAGATGCCTAAGTTAGGATGTAAATATTTGTATAGCTTTGTCGGTACCATTACACAAATATATTACTTGTGTATAAATAATGTACTGTGGTTGCAGTAATTGCCAGTGAAAATTTTTCATAATAAAAGTTTTAAAATTGGGTGGACAGAAATTGCAGAAAATAAATTTGCCACAAACATTCTGATTGCTTAAGCATTTACAGACTCATTTCCCTCTTCCCACCCTTGGATGGATGCCTTTGTCTCCCTGTGCCCCTCTGTTCCTCTTTCAGTCTGAGAACCTATTGTCATTTGGCATTTAGCTCATACATGAGCATGGATTTCTGCAAACACAAAAAAAGTCAATGACACTTTAGTAGTAACTCAGTGAATGAAAAACAAGTTTAAACTTTGCTATTTTCCGCTGTAGCATGGAATTATCAACAAAGCTGATAAATGAGAATGGCTCAACCAATGCTTGAGATCTAGCTTATGATTTATAACTCCCTCCCGCTATAAATTCCAAACAGAACACTTCTCTTGGATTCATATTCTTGGATGATAAACCGAACCTTGGATTCAGCTAAAGCGATGCACTCGTCCCACATGTAGAAGTCCTTGTACATGGCTAGTGCTTCATCCACAGCATTCTTTTTTCATGAGCAACATGCAATAAAGGAAGAGGAAAACATGCCAGCAGAAGTTGAACAAAAAGGATGGGTATCAAAACTTTTCAAAGACCTGTCTCCAAGTATCTGTCTCAACATACTTCGCCTTCGGGGTTGTTTTACTGGAGGTGTTTCTTACTGTGCATGACCTCTAGTTCCGCAATAACATGGTATGCTCACATCTCATTGTCCTTTACTTCTAATGATCCAAACAGATCCAAAACTAGAGGGGGAGCACTCGGGAGAGTGCAAAACCTCCGCCGCCAATACTGCTGGGTCACTCAAGTGAACCTTATATCTTATTCATTAAATATGATGTCAACAGTGCTGAGAGTTATAGTTCTTTTCTCCAACATTTTTTTTTTGGGGGGGGGGGGTTGGAAATCACTTAAAACATGTAAAAATGCCAAAAAAAAATCGAAATTTTGTTGAAAAAAAAGTTGCAAAAATTTGTTTTTTCTCGAACAATTTTTTTTTGGTGGGGGGGGTGAGAAATCACTTAAAACATGTAGAAATGCAAAAAAAATCGAAATTTTGTTGAAAAAAAAGTTGCAAAAATTTGTTTTTTCTCGAACAATTTTTTTTGGGGGGGTTGGAAATCACTTAAAACATGTAGAAATGCAAAAAAAAATTGGGGGGTGGTTGGAAATCACTTAAAACAAGTAAAAATGCAAAAAAAAAATTTTTTTGGGGGGGGGTTGGAAATCACTTTAAATATGTAGAAATGCAAAAAAAAATTTTTTCTATAACAATTTTTTTTGGCGGGGGGAGGTAATTTTTTTGGGGGGGGTTGGAAATCACTTAAAACATGTAGAAATGCAAAAAAATCTTTTTTTGGGGGAGAAGGGGGTTGGAAATCACTTAAAACATGTAAAAATGCAAAAAAAAAAAAAATTCTCAATTTTTTTGGGGGGTTGGAAATCACTTAAAATATGTAGAAATGCAAAAAAAATTTTCTCTAACAATTTTATTGGCGGGGGGGTAACAACTTTTTTGGGGGGGTTGGAAATCACTTAATACATGTAGAAATGCAAAAAAAAAAAAATTTCTATATTTTTTGGGGGGTGGAAATTTTTTTTGGTGGGGAGGCTTGGAAATCACTTAAAACATGTAAAAATGCAAAAAAAAATTCTCTATTTTGGGGGGGGGTAAAAAAAAATTTGGAGGGGGGGGTTGGAAATCACTTAAAACATGTAGAAATGCAAAAAAATAAAAAAAAAATTCTCTAACAATTTTTGTTTGGGGGGGGGGGGGGTCCAACAACCAAGTCCAAAATTTAATGGCATGATCCTTGGACCATACCTAACCCCCCCCCCCACCAAGTTTCGTCGAAATCCGTCAAGGAGTTTTTTCCGTAATACTGTTCACTAACCCTAACCCTAACAAACAAACAAACAAAGGGGTGAAAACAGTAACCTCCATCCATCTTCGAAGATGGCGGAGGTTAAACATTTTAATAAAGTAGTGGTCTGTGATTAGATCTGGCACGGATTTCCAAGGATGCTTCAGAGTTGAGATGTATTTATTTATTCGAGGAAATAGTACAGAGAGTTTGAAGCTTACATACTGTACATACTTTTTTATTTTTTTTTTTTTTTTTTTGTATACCTTGGTCGAGGCTCGTATGAGAGCTAACACACAACTCACAGCAAGGAGGCATGAGACAAGAGGGGCGGGAGTGGAAGGGACAAAACAGTGGGGAACAGACACATTAGGTGAACTGTGGAAGGGAGAGGGATGGGGATGGGACGGGGAACATGGCGAAGAGAAGATGGACATTTCAGGGACTTTCAGGAAGGAAAGCAGGAGAATTGAAGGAAGTGGGCTTGGGTAGATTATCGGGGGTAGAAAAGATCGAGGATTTGGATGGGGGAAGATAAGAGGTGGTGGTGAACAGCTGTTTTGAAAGCCTGGAGGGAAGAATGGGAAAGAATAGAGTGAGGAAGTTTATTCCAAAGGCGGGAAAAAAGAGGAATGAAAGAGTGAAGATGAGCAGTGATTCGTGATTTTGGTAGTTTTACCAGAAGGGGGTTGTTGGCGGACCTTGAGCGCCCTGTGGAAATGTGGTGGGGACAAATCGCAGAGAGAGCAGGGGGGGCAAGGCTGGAGAGGAGTCGGTCGAAGACAGAAAGACCACCGACCAACCTGCGGTGATTGAGTGAGAGGCCCAAAGACTCAGCTTCATTGCGGGAGATGCCGATGATCTTAAATGCCCTGGTTTCGACAGCGTGAAGCCGAGAAAGGTGGGAGGCAGGAGCACCAGCCCAGAGGGGAGAGCAGTACTCCATCAGGCTACGGACAAAAGCTTTGTAAGTGGTCAGGAGCTCAAGAGGGCCGAGGAAGGACTTAGCACGACGGAGGATTCTCAGTCGGCGACTGGCTTTTGAGGCGAGGTTGGAAATGTGACTTTCCCAGGAAAGGTCAGGCAGATAGTGAGACCTAGAAGCTTGAAAGAAAAGACTTCTTCCAGAGGATTGTTGAGAAAGTGGATGGGGGGGTTTTGTAAACGGTCCTTTCGAAGAGACATAGTGAGAGTGTGAGATTTGTCTGGATTGAAAGACATGTTCCACGTGTTGGACCAGTTTGTGATTTTATCCAGATCTGCAGTGAGCGAAGAAGCTGCTGCTTGCCGGTCTGAGGGATGACAGATGGTACGGCAGAGGGTGGAGTCGTCGGCAAAGAGAAATAGAGGATTTTCCAGAGAGTCCGAGAGATCATTGATGAAAACCAGAAAAAGAACAGGGCCCAGAACGCTACCTTGAGGAACTCCAGCCTGCACAGTAAGAGGGGATGAAAGAACTCCATTTAGGGCCACACGTTGACTGCGACAGGAGAGGAAGTCTGCGAGCCATGAGTGGAGATGGCCTTGAATACCATGGGAAGAGAGTTTGGTGAGTAGGGCAGGGTGCCAGACTGTGTCAAAAGCACGTGATATGTCCAGGGATACGGCTCGGATTTCCTGTCTGGCATTGAGGACCTCCATCCATTGATGGGAGAGCAGAAGCAGCATATCCAAGGTAGAGTGACCTGGTCTGAAACCAAATTGATGATTGGAAATCAAGCCATTGGAGAAGAGGAAGGATTTCATATCTGAGGCGATGATGGATTCCATCACCTTGCTGATGATTGGGAGAAGGCTGATTGGTCTGTAGTTATAGGGATATGTTTTTGCACCTTTTTTATGCAGGGCAGTGATGTTAGCAGATTTCCAAGCAGATGGCAGATGACCTTGAGCAAATGAGAGGGTGAATAGAACAGAGAGAGGGTGAGCAAGAGCAGAAGAGCAGGCTTTGAGGACACGTGGGCTGAAGCCGTCTGGACCGGTTGCAGAATCTGACTCGAGGTTTGAAAGCAAGCTCTCCACCTTGTCAGGAGAAAAGGATACAGAGTCCAGATACAGTTGGGTGCGACTGGGTAAAGTGGGTAGAGATAGTGATGGGTTTAGGACACAAGATTTAGCTGCAAACACCGAGTTTAGACATTCAGCTTTATCACGTGTGGAATCAGCAGTGCGGCCATTTGAGGTAAGGGAGGGGATGGAGGGGGAACATACACCAGAAACAGATTTGATTAAACGCCACCAGGATTTTGAGGAGGGAGAGAGGTTTGAGAGTTCAGACTTGAGATGAGAAAGATGTTGTTTTCTGGCTCTCCTGAGGGTAGATACACACTTGTTCCGAGCTTTGTGGAAAGAACTGAGATTGCCCTCAGTTGGGTTTGCTTTCCATGAGGCAAAGGCAAGTTGTTTCAGGACAACTGCCTCGCCACAAGCTTCAGTAAACCAAGGGCGGGAGGAAGGGTAAGACAACTGAACACGAGAGGGGATAAATCTGTGCATGAGGGAGAGCAAGTTTCTTTGAAAGAATTCCCAGGATGAGTTGATGTTTGAGAAAGTAGTGATAGGAGACCAGTCTGTAAGTTTGATGGCTGCTCAGAGACCCTGCCAGTCGGCTTGAGTGAAATGCCAGACTCGACGGCGGTGAGGTGGTTCTCTGATAACAGCCAGAGAGATGTCCACTTTGACAAGGACGTGGTCAGAAGAACCAATTGGAGCGAAGGAAGAGCAGCAGATATTGTCAGGGAAATTTGTCAAAACCAGATCCAGAAGAGATGGAGTACCATTGGTTGAGATCCGGGTCGGGAAGTTGACCGATTGAGTCAGTCCCAATGAGTCGCAGAAAGCTTTTGCTGAGGTGCCATGGCAGGTGAGAGAGGTACCCACACTGAGCCAACTGGCGTGATGACAATTGAAGTCACCACATAAGAGGAAGAGAGAGTTTGGATGATAAGATAGAAGATGGTCCATGTTTTCGGATAGTGAGGTGTAGATGGAGTCATCACTGTAAACTTGTGCCATCGATGTGGTCAGGCCTTGACAACGCCTGCATATAAATCCTTGTGATGGGTATACAGCAATTTCAGGACATACATTTCACATCTTCATTAATCATAAACTTAATGACACTCAAATATTATTTGGTTGGTTCAAAGAGAAGAAAAGCACAAGGTGATAAGTCTGGAACTGTTATGTGAGACCATGTGAGGGCAAGCTTTATTGTGCAGTTAATGCAAGCCTTGAGAGAGCATACCTTGCCATCGTCTGCATATTGCTTGTCTCACTTTGTGAAACGAGTGGTTTTAGTATGGTTTTCTGGACTATAGTGATGGTTTTCGCACATGCAAGAAATTCCAAATGAATTGAACTAGTTAGGCCCAAACACACCATTGCCATAAGCTTTCTGGCTCATGGTGGAATCTCAGGTTGACCGAGAACTTCTCCACTCCATGCTCGCTCGCATTAACTGGGTGTAAAATGATCACGTGTCACAATGTTTTTCATGAAATGATCTCCCTCCCTCAGGTAGCGTTGCAGTAGCTTATTTGCAATGGTGATACACATTTCCTTTTGATAAAAAAAACATGAGGTCCCATGGTATCCATCTTACATGAACCTTATTGAATTACAAGTGAGAACGAATGATTGTTCACACATTTATAACCCTCACATCGTATTCTCATGCAATTTCATGTGATTTATCAATCCAGCGATTTTCCTGCAGTAGTTTTATAGCTCTGTGAATGCATGTCTTGGCAAGAGCTCCAGGTAGTTAGAACAAGAGTACATTGATCATAAATTAAAAAGTGTAATCATCTGGGCACCATCACAACACTAACAAAATTACTAAAAGCAGCAGAGGAGTCATCGCCGAATCATGATTTACTGTCCAAGCCTGACCTGACGAAATGCATTCCGAAAGCGAATCAACAATGCCTCACCTCTGCCAAAAATATTTCTTCTGCGAGGTTAAACTGCTGATAAAGCATTGCAAGTCGCGCCCGCACCTGGTAGTAATCCGTTCCATCACCGCCCTGTCGACCAGTACACAGCCAACACATCAAATCTTAGCAAAGCAGGTCATATCATCAAAAACATTCAACCTTTGACTTGTATGCAGAAAATAAAAGTTGTATTGTCGGTAACATAGACAGCGAGACAGTTCTAAAAATAACTGGATCATAATAGTAATAATAACAGTAATAATAAGAAGTAGTGATAATCAGACATGGAGTAGAGTCTCAAGGGTCAGGTCTCGAGTCAAATAAGTTTTAGATCTCGTGGACCAACGTAACAATGCCTCACAGCCTCACAGGGTTTCTCTCACGCTAATGTGTTCTTGTTTCCGTTTCCTCACATTTACTTTCATCCTTCTTTATCGGGAGATGCAATTTCACGTGTGGAATGAAATTTCCAATGACTTTGAAAATATTGTAACTCAATCAAATCAGCTGCTTAAAGAAGGCACGGGCAAACATGGAGAAGGTACGCACGCACCTTGAGCATACACTTGCCCAAACCAGGCTAGTCGTACTCAAGTCAAAGATTTGAGAAGGATTCTTTGACATGAGTATTTGAGTGTGGCTGTTGGGCGAGGAGATATCAGAGCAATCAGTTCCTTTCGCATGTTTGCCTTTAGCTTCTTCAATCTACCTCTTTCAAACGCTTTTTTTTGCATTTCATTGAATACATTGATAAAACTAGAAGGGCACTCGGTAGAGCGTACACCTCTGCCATGCAATGCCTGATCCATGAGAACATATCTGACCCAATACATTTTTGAAATATCGTGCTGTATATCGTTTGTGGCCCTCTCTCTCAATGGTGAATAATCACTTGAAAAATTAAATAATTCTCTTATCCAGATCCGGACTTGGATCTTCACAAAAATCGAATCAAAACGTTCTTGCCACACACACAACGTGCCCACCAAATTTCAGCCGAATCCCTCCACAACGTTTTGAGATATCATGCTATATATTAGTTTCGCCCGATCTCTCAAAGGTGTAAAATCACTCAACAAAAAGATCGGATCCGGATCCGGATTTAGATCTTCACCAATATTGAATTAATTCTTCCTTGTCACACACCCAACATGTCCATCAAGTTTTGTCCACAACGTTTTGAGATATCGTGCTATACATCGTTTTTGCCCGATCTCTCAATGGTTAAGAATCACTTATAAAATTCTCGTAGTTGGATCCGGGTCCAGATCTTCACCAAAATTGAATCCGTTCATCCTTGTCACACACCCAACCTGTCCACCAAATTTCACCCGAATCCGTCCACAACTTTTTGAGATATCCTGCACACAGACAAACAAACAGATGGATAGGGGTGAAAACATCACCTCCTTCAACTTCGGTGGCGGAGGTAAACAGAAAGTAGAATTTGTTGCGAATGCATCAATGGATTTGCGAGAGAGAGAGTGAGAGTGAGAGAGAACACAGATAAGTGCAAGAGATACAACATCAGATGCTTATAACTCGAGTTATGGTCTGCAAAATTATTTTCAAAGGGCACATGAGTACTTGACCTTTGACCTTTGATGTGCTGAATCTAAAGTTTAATCAATTTATCTTTGTATTCAGTACATAAATTTGTCAAGTATGGTTGAAATATTTTCAGTAGTTTAATAAGTTATTGAAGTAATACAGATTTTCAAATAAAGGGCACTTCATCTTAGTCCTTGAACTTTTGAACCCATAATATAATCAGTTCATCTTTGTATTACAGTCCAAAGTTATGCCAGGTTTGGTCAAAATCCCTTCAGCGGTTCACAAGTTATTCCATCCATCCATTGGGACCATATTCTGGGCAGAGCGTTGGTGCTGCCTCAGCAGTCTCGTGGGCTATTGGGTACAATCCTGGATGGGTCACCACTCCGACAGTCTACCAGCAAGCTGGTAGTCATTCCTTTTACTCATTTACTCGAACTGGGTACCTAGACATCCCACTTTGATGCAACTCCGCTTTGATCAGACACCTGACCCTGACCCATGATGTTTTGTTATTATTATTCAATTAAATATATGCCTGGTGTTGGCTTATTGGTTAGGGTGGTGGGCTTGGGATCCTAGGATCCTGAGTTCAAATCCCACTCAGCTGTAAAATCAATACCAGGTGGGGTTGACTCGGCATGTCATCCTTCTGAGGTTGGCAAAATGAAAAAAAAGAAGTCATTGCAATAACAAAAATCTGCTACTTTCAGCTAAAGGTCACATAACCTTTTCATTTGTGTGCCAAAATATTATCTGTTCATCTTTGCCTCAACGGACATACCTGTACTAAGTTTGGTCAAAATCCCTTTTGCGGTTCACAAGTTATTAGGGTCATTCCGTGCCAACTCACCTAAATTATAAAAACCTCCCCAGGTCACCTCCTCAGATTTTGCTGGAAAAAATTATTAAATGTAGATCTATATGGCTCTACCCACCATGCAAAAGATTAGCTTTCAATTGCTCATACTTTAAAAATATCTATCTCTCGAAGATCTGAAATTTGGCCCTAAAAATGCCAAATGTGAAAAACGCATTTTTTTCCAATTCAGGGGCTTATAATTTTATAATGGACTCCTCTAGAAAGTTAATATTGCAAATATTTACTAATTGGCATCCAAATATTTCAATTATGGCATCAGATAGCCTCTGCGATGCATATTTCTCACTCTATAGGAAGCTAAAAATGGCTTTTGAGCCAATATGAGCTAAAATAAGGTGAAACTATAGGAGCTCTCCTGAAAATATGGAACTTATAATTTTTTTCCTTGTAACACAGTGATTATACGGTCATTATCTATACATAGATATATTTTTGTTGGGATAATACAGTTAGGTGATGAATTATAAAAGTTTTACCATAAGCCCTTTCCTCCGAGGGCTCTAAAATGGACCAATTTTGTCCCCTGGTTTGACCTTGTGGCGAGGGGTTTAGGATCTTCATTTTTTTTCTTCTAAAGATTGCCTCATATAAGATGTGTCTACTGACCGAATAATTTTATCTCACGCCCATGGCTTCATATTAAAATTTATTTTTATTTACATGCACATTTTTTTATAATTATTCACTTTTTTCATATTTATGAGCTTATAAATCTGAAACTGAACACTCTAGCAAAGTGATACTGCAGATATTTATAAACTGGCATATGAAATTTAAGGATCTGTTTTCAGAATGCCTGATAAATGCATGTGTTTAACCTCCGCCGTCGAATATCAGAGGTTACTGTTTTCACCCCTTTCTGTTTGTTTGTTTGTTTGTTTGTTTGTGAACAGTATTCAATATTATTGAATATGTTATTTGAATACAAAACAATATTATTTGAAACTCGACGGATTTCGACGAAACTTGGTGGGGGGATTAGGTATGGTCAAAGGATCATGCCATTAGATTTTGGACTTGGTCCAAAGTCCAATATGGCCGCTTTGGCGGGCATTTTGAAAAAATATTTCAATTTTTTTTTTTTTGCATTTCTACATGTTATAAGTGATTTCCAACAAAAAACGTGCCAAAATTATAATTGCGGCTGATTTTGGAACTTCAGGTGGATATACCCACGTAAAATCAATTTCTGTCTCAAGGAATCTAGTTATGACGAATGAATTGAGTATGTAAAAGTTAAAAGTAAAAGGGAAAGTTGCAAACTCTCACTCTGTGAGCACTGTTGACGTCAAATTGAATGAATAGGATATCAGGTTCACTTGAGTGACCGAGCAGTATTGGCGGCGGAGGTTTTGCTCTCTACCGAGTGCTCCCTCTCTAGTTCTATCTGCAGGAAGTTGAAAATGCCACTTTGACAAAAAATGGTGAATATGCAGGGGGCATTAACTGAGGTTATGTTAAGAACATGAACTAAGAACAACTTAGATTATTCTTCTCATGAATTAATAATTATAAGTACATTTTTTATTCAAAAATAAATTCTTGTAATGATAAATTCTTCTGATGCTGTATCATCAACAATATGCACATGACCAGAAACCACACAAGCTCATCTGTCCCAGTTGTTAGTCCCAACCCTAACTGAATTGGATGTATACCAGGCTGGGAAATATATTGCTTGTGCTTATGACAGAAAATGGTACATTGGGAACATTGACACAATAAATGATAATGAAAATGATGTGTTTGTGAACTTCATGAAGCAAGGAAGGGGTAACACATTCTCATGGCCTCCAGAAAAAAAGAAAGATCAATGCTGGGTGCCATTACTCGAAATTCTTTGTGTGGTTGAGGCCCCTGACATAAAATCTGGTGGACGTCAGTACCAACTGTCACAGCATGACTTTAAGCATGTTCAAGACCTGTTTTCTAAGATGTAAAATTCTGTGCCTCTGAATGTGAGATTATCATGATAATGAATGTCATAAAAGATGAAAGGTCATTGAAGATTTTTCTAAGGTATAAAAATTACTAATATTCATCGTCTGTATATCTGTAAATAAAAAAGCTGCTACTCAACTAATCAAATTTGTTCTAATTTATAATTTGACATCACTTACGAAAGTAATCATTAGCATGTATTTATGAATAAATAACATCCTTATCAGTAATGTCTAATAAGAAGCATAATTTAGCCTCATGCGCACCCCTGCAAGTTCACCTTGTTTTGTACCAAGTGGGCCAAATTGCCATATTTGGCTTCCTAAAACTAGGAGTATGTGCTTTCTAGGGACATTCTGATGCCACAATCTGAAATTTTGTATACCAGTTTATAAAATTCTGCAGTAACTCTTTCCTGGATAGTTCCATTTAAGATTTATAAACTTCTGAATATGAAAAAAAGTGAATAATTATAAAAAAAAACGTGCATGTAAATAAAAATTAATTTTAATATGAAGCCATGGGCATTAGATAAAATTATTCAGTCAGTAGACACATCTTATATCAGGCAATCTTTAGAAGAAAAAAAATGAAGATCCTAAACCCCAAGCCACATGGTCAAACCAGGGGACAAAATTGGTCCATTTTGGAGCCCTCGGAGGCAAGGGCTTATGTTAAAACTTTTATAATTCATCACCTCACTGTATTATCCCAGCAAAAATGTATCTATGGATAGATGATGACCCTATAATCACTGTGTTATGAGGAAAAAATTCTAAGTTGTTCCATATTTTCAGGAGAGCTCCTATAGTTTCACCTTATTTTAGCTCGTTTTGGCCAAAAAGCCATTTTAAGCTTCCTATAGAGTGAGAAATATGCATCCCAGAAGCTATCTGATGCCATAATTGAAAAATTTGGATGCCAATTCGTAAATATTTGCAATATTAACTTTCTAGAGGAGTCCATTATAAAATTATAAGCCACTGAAGTTGGAAAAAAATGCGTTTTTCACATTTGGCATTTTTAGGGCCAAATTTCAAAGGTCTCTAGAGATAGATATTTTTTAAACTATGAGGAATTGAAAGCTAATCTTTTGCATGTTGGGTAGAGCCATATAGATCTACATTTAATAATTTTTCCAGCAAAATCTGAGGAGGTGACCTGGGGACCCTTAGGTAAGTTGGCACGGAATGACCCCTTATGGAAACTAAAATCTGCGAATTTCAGCTAAAAGTCATATGACCTTTGACCCTTTGAACCCAATATCTAACGGATCATCCTTGCATCAACATGCACCTTTGTACAAAGTTTGGTTCAAATCGGTAACAAAAATCTGCTCCTTTCAGCTAAAGGCCACATGACCTTTGACCCTTTGATCCAAATATCTCATCAATTCATCTTTGCATCGCAATACACCTTTATACCAAGTTTGTTAAAAATCCCTTCAGTGGTTCACAACTTTTCGTGGTAACAAAAATTGATCATGGACCGCCAGATACACGGACCGACAGCCAGACCGACAACCAGAAAACATAATGCCTCTGGTGCTTTGAGCGCCAGAGACATAAATATTCAGCCTTTTATATGTGTACATAATACAATGATACATTTTTACGGGACACTTTACCCTCTGAAGTTCACCAGGTAATCCTTTTATATGGGGGACAGTCTTAGGGCAATTTATGAAAGGCTGAAAAAAATGAGAATATATAATGGGCAGTGCTTGTTCTGTAAAGTTTCCTGGATTAGGCTTTCTGAAACTTTCTTGAAGCTTCTCATGACAGCTTGTAAGGTATTAACCTAGCTGCCAGATATTGCTTTGGAGTCATAACGTATACGCTGAACTTTCACCGAATGTGTCTGCATCAAAGGCATCTCAAGCGTGAGTTTGAATTAAAGTGCAACATGCACCCAATTCCAATGTAAAACTGACTGGACCTCCATGCGATTACTTTCTTCTGCAACGTCAAAGTAAAATGAAGTTACACTTGGGATTTTATGTATTGACGTTCAAAAAATCCTGGAAACTCCACCAACAATCAATAAGCTTCACCAGCGTTGATTTAAAAAAAAAAAAATATATATATATATATATGAAAATGTATGACCTTTATTAAGACAAGATGAATAATAATAAGAACACATTTCCTTTGATTATTAAGGTAATTAATTCAGGAATTAAGTTTGTTTGCAGCACCTGGCTGCTGGGTTGCATCATTGCTGGGGGTGCAGCTGTGCCACTGGTGCAGTGCTTCATATAGGTTGGAGCAGGAATTTGGAATTTGGCTAGGTTGCCAGCGATAGCTCGCCCACTCATCACGAAGGGCACCGTGGAATGTATAACACCCACCAACTAACTAATGCTTGCAGAAGGGACGCCCAGTTTGATTTCCATCCAAAGGATGGCACACACATTGACGAATCACCCTGCCTGTGAAACACCAGGATCACAGTTTATACCTGGGATGAGATTTGTAGCCAGGCTCGACAGCTTATAGGCGAGCGTGCATATACCTCTTGGCTATGCTGCCAAGAACAAGGTAACTCATAAAATAGAAGAAAGGTTTATCAAAAAGCAACTTCGTGTGAACAGCTGGCAAAAGAGCAAATGCAAATAAGATGCAAATTATAACTTAATGGTTTTTTTTTCTGAGAAAACCACACTGAAAGTGAATATAATTATTAATATACAAGGCACTAATCACCACAGCTTTTGGGAAGACAGCAAAAAGTTGG
This sequence comes from Eptatretus burgeri, assembly GCF_056783735.1. NCBI lineage: Eukaryota > Metazoa > Chordata > Myxini > Myxiniformes > Myxinidae > Eptatretus > Eptatretus burgeri. Next base: position 124,301,510 of record NC_140961.1, read on the forward strand.
ATTTTTCTTTATCCATGCCCAACTCCACTACCCCCCTTCCTTCCCACCTCTTTTTCCCACTTTCCTCTTAATTTTCTTTCACTTTTCTCCAATATTGTCAGAGAGAGAGAGAGAGAGAGAGAGAGAGAGAGAGAGAGAGAGAGAGAGAGAGAGAGAGAGAGAGAGAGAGAGAGAGAGAGAGAGAGAGAGAGAGAGAGAGAGAGAGAGAGAGAGAGAGAGAGAGAGAGAGAGAGAGAGAGAGAGAGAGAGAGAGAGAGAGAGAGAGAGAGAGAGAGAGAGAGAGAGAGAGAGAGAGAGAGAGAGAGAGAGAGAGAGAGAGAGAGAGAGAGAGAGAGAGAGAGAGAGAGAGAGAGAGAGAGTTCCGTATAATAAGGACAAAATCACAGGATGACTTACATCTTTTTCAGCAGCTTTATTTGCAATGTCAACCGTTTCTGACAAATAGTGAGCTTTGGCCAAATCTCCAAGAACCACAAAGCATCTGAAACACAATGACACATCATCGATACATGGCAACAAAAGCATCTGCAGAAACACAAGGCTTTGACAACACTAATTCAACAAATAAAACCATAACTTAAAAACAACAGAAAAAAATCAGTGGATTATTAGTTATCAGAAAAGACTAAAGTTTTAAGTATTTCACCTGCTTTTAACATACAATTGATTTGGTTTGAATGTTTTTCAAGATTAATTTGACCCTTTGTGAAGGAGGAAATGCCACTCTCAATAATGATTGTGGGTGATAAAGGCATCAGTGGCAGAAACTCTGCCATTTCACGCGATCATTTGCGCTGGGTCATGTTCTATCTGCTTGGAAATCCACCAACATCACTGCACCGCATAAAAAGGTACAAAAACTGATCCCCTCAACAACAGACCTATCAGCTTACTTAAAATCATCAACAAGGTCTTGGAATCCATCATCACAGTTGATATGGAAACCTTTCTTTTCTCCAACAACCTCATCTCAGATCACCAATTTGGTTTCAGACCATGTCACTCCACCTTGGACGTGCTGCTTCTAATCACCCAACAATGGAGGGAGACCCTGAGAGCAGGGCCGCCATTCTGGATACATCTCATGCTTTTGATACAGTCTGGCATCCTGCCTTGCTCTCCAAACTCTCTGCCGATGGCATCCAAGTCCAACTCCAAACAAGGCTTACTGACTTCCTCTACTCTCGCAGCCAATATGTGGCTCTCAATGGAATCCTTTCATCTCCTCTTCCTCTCAAGGCTCGAGTGTCCCAAAGCAGTGTACTGGGCCCAATTCTATTCCTGATCTTCAGAAATGATCTCTCTGACTCTCTGGGGAAAGAAAAACTCTTTGTATATTTGCTGATGATTCCACCCTCCGCGGTGACATCCCTTTTCCTTCAGACAGGCAGACGGCAGCCTCTTCCCTCTCTTCGGACCTTGAAAAAAAAAACACAAGCTGGTCAAGCACTTGGAATATGTCTTTCGATCCTGACAAATCTCACAATCTCACCACCTCTCTCTGAAAGGACTGTCTGGCAAACCCTTCCATCTACCTTTTTTTTTTTTCCACAATCTTCTTGAATAATTTCAGTCATTAAAAGGCCTGGCTCTCACGATCAACCATGATCTTTCTTGGGAAAACTACATTTCTAAGTTGGTCTCCAAAGCCTGCAGCCAACTGCGCATCCTCCATCATACAAAGTCCTTCCTTGGCACACCTGAACTCTTTGTCTATCTACAAGGCTTTCATCTGCAGCTCGACAGAGTACTGCTCTCCCCTCTGAGCTGGTGCCCCTGCTTCACACCTTGTTTAGCTTGATGCTGCGGAAACCAAGCCCTTCAAGATCATTGGAATCTCCCATGATGAAGCTGAGTCAATGGGCCTATAACTTTCCCATTGCAGACAGGTCGGTGGTTTATTTGTCTTCAACCTCCTCCTTTCTGGTCTTGACTATGCTCTTTGCATGCTCCCCCCACCCCACCCAAAGGTTTCTACCGGGAGATGCGGTCCATCAGGAACCCCGTTCTAGTAAAACTCCCAAAATCCACAATCGCTCCTCACCTCTACTCATTTGTTCCTCTTTTTTCCCACATGTGCAACGAACTTCCACATTCTCTTCAATCCCATTCTTCCCTCTATATCTTCAAGACAGCTGTTCACCACCATCTCAGATCATCCCCCATCCAAAACCATGATCTTTTCTACCCACGTTAAACACCTGCAAACCCCGCACCCCCCCCCCCTTTCCCGCACAGCCCTCTTTCCCGAAAGAAGTCGCTCCTCTTGAGACTCGGGGGTGGGGGATAGGGAAATGTAAATTATGAGAAAATGAGTGAAGAATTACAGACTCGCACTATACCAACAAGAGCTTAACGGACTGCATGAAAAACATTTATAAACACGACATTAAAAAATTTACCACATATAAGCATTAGGGTGGTCCACAAATATTTTTTTTTCCGAATTCCCCGTGCCCACAAGGCTTGATTTTGTCCACTACCACTATGGATTTATTCTACAAAATTTCATGGCGATTGGTGTATAACTCGGGGTCGCTCAGAAAGTCAACTTTTGACCAAAACATCAAAAAACATTCGAGAATATTGGATTTTTTGTTTCAAACACTTTATTATTCCACAAGTTACATAAAAAGATGCAGCACACTGCACTCTGCACTACAACACTGTCATAACACATGTCACATTTCTCTGTCCGTTATCCTGTCCTCTGCCTAGTTCATCAAAAGGGCCTTTGATGGCTCAGGAAGGGCCTTGCGATGGTTCGAAACAAGTCTGAGTAGGTATTGTTTCTGTTCCTCGTCTTTCGTCAGTGTCTCGTTGTACTGCTGGACGAGTCGGATACCACGCTCGGCAGTGTCGTTTATGACTTTCAGCCTCCTACATGCCTGCTGGAGCTCTGTGTAGCAGGGATGGCTCTCCCACTCGTTCGGCGCTACCTTCAGGAATTCGGAGGCCTTTTCACGGCTTTTTTCGCCCAGCAGGGAGAAGAAGGTCATCGTTCGTTCTGTAACCAATCCTGGGATTTGTTCAGGCCCCACAATCATGTCTGATCGAGGAATTGGTCGATGGTACTCGACAGCTTTTGGTCTGGACAAATTGGTGACCATCTTTGACTTCGTCTCCTCCGTCACGCGATCGTCGAAGAAGGCGAACCCCACCAAGTGTTCCAACAGGTACCACAGGTGGTTCGAGAACGCTTTCACTGTCTTGTCCGATAATTTCCGATCCGGGTAACGTTTGAGCACATTCATGAACTGGATGTCGTTACAAGGAGCCCGGAACCCAATGGGTGCCTCGTTCCAATATTTTACGTACGCCAGGCTCACAAACAAGGCAAAATCCAGAATATTCTTGCTTTCCTTTTTTGTCAGTTTGAATTGATGGTGGAACAAGTAAATTTTTATAGCGTATATTCCTTTAGCCATCCATCGAGCGTGATGCATCGCTCCTGGAGCCCGGAATGTGAAGGATCCAGCATCCGCATCGCCACCTAGGAATAGGAGAGATATCTTCAGCAATTCCAGGTAATCATCCCTCGGTTGTTGTTGGATGATTGCTAGCGGTAAATAATCCAACATCTCCACTCGCAGCTCAGCGAGTACTGGATCATCAAAAACCGTACACACGTCGTACTGGTTATGATCCAAGTCTACCCATTTCTTGTGGAAGCGTTTCAACAGAAGATCGTCAGGGCCAGAAGTTCCACCGAATGGGCAGGCATAGGCGTGCGACAGAACTATTTCATGCATGTGGTGTCTACATGCAACCCACACGTTTTCTCTCTCCATTTAGTTCTCTAGTCTGATGCAAGCACCTCGATGCAGGCCGGTATTGCTGCTCATAGTATCAAAGACAATGCCATGAACCTGATCTTTGGCTCCCCATTTATCAATGCAAGCAGTTGCTTGCTGTTCGCCTGTTCCACTGGTTGCTTTTGGGACACCCAATAGCTTCTCTTCTCCGTTACCAGTAACCAGCACCGCGAAACGGCCGACATTTTTCTTTGAGCCGTCAATATCTGGTAAGAGTTTACCATCCCAGTGGAGAAGAAGAGGTCCTTTCAGGGAGAAGTCGTCTTCCTCGGCGGCAGCTGCTTCTCTACGTCCCTCCATACGAGAACGTCATACAGAGCTCCGTGATAGGGTGATGTCGCCGATATCATGACCGAGGGCCTTGGCGACAGCTCTGGCCACGAACACAGCCCTGCGATCTGGCAAGTTCACGCGATCCAGCGCTGCTACAACATCCGGAGATCGAAAAATGTTCTTTGGTTTGGGATTGGATGAAGTAGCCGAATGAGCTTCTGTTTTACTGCAGCCAGGGGTCTCTGATGACGTTGAGGGAGCTATATATTCATCCTCCAGACTTTCAGATTCAGATTCACCTGACGTAGACAATAGCGGTTCGCTTTCAGTTACCTGCAGCTTGCGGCTTTCCCTTTCAGTGTAACGTTGCCGAGCTAAGTCTTCATTTTCGTCTCTTTTTCGTTTATTTTCCTCTCTAGAGTGGGTGACTAAATCAGCTCCAGCCATGCTACTAGAGAACACACTCTCTCGCTGATGCTCCAGGAAGTCACGGTCGGCACTGATCACTATTTCCAACAATGCATTGGCTGTCGCTACGTCAAATAACTCCTCCAGGTCTGAGAGAAATAGATCATTGTTCATTTCACCAGTGTCGTTGTCCCTTTTGCGATTTTTCTTTAGTTTTAGATATCTCTCGTGGAGCTTTTTCAGCTTACGTACGCATGCATCCGGACGTTGTGTGGGCAATCTCGCTCTATTCCACACCTCAATCACTTCACAACACGTGATTCCATAGCTCTCAGCAAGTCTTTTTCTCGGTAACATGGTGGAATTGTAAGAGGCGTAGAACATCCAGTCCACGTGGCAATATTCCGGCAGAAAGCTGTGATATCGATGCTCCCAGTAGCCAGCTTTCGGAAGAAGAACGGAGTCCTGGCTTCAATGCCATCACTCAACCTAAGCCAAAGAAATTGAAAGAAATGATGGACCAAAAATATCACATGATCAGCACAATATATTATTGAAGAGTGCGGCTACTCTCGACACGCGAGTCTAAAACCAACCGCCCTAGGTGAGCGAGCTGGGCTTCAGTGAGTGTAGCAGAAAACTCTAATCGTGGCATAGATAATTGACGCTTCAGTGCAATGCAGGATCTTGCCAGGACAAACTTAACAACAAAGATCACCCAGTGGTCATCATCGGTATGCAGGTAGGCAACCAAACTGTATAGCATCACAGAAGATGTGGAGAGTATGGGTGGAAGTAGACGGATCAGTGACAGGTGGAGGATAGCATCTTGGAAACCTGACCTGTGGAATATCGGGTAACTTACATTGCCGGTGAGCCACTCATCTCGAATGTAGCCGGGCTCAATCAGAATGTCCCAACTCTTCAGAGTCTTCCACAAGTCTCCGACCAGCACGTTAGCTCTCGCAGTATAGGGAGAAGATAGCCAATGGGATCATACTGGCTGGAAAGAATCTTGAAGATGATTCTCAGTGTAAGATGCTCATATTTGATGGGTCAATACTTGTCTGTCCCTGAGCATCTCCCTCACAAAAATATCACCATAGTTCACAACCCTCTGAATGGGCTTCTGGAGGAATATGCTTTCCCACCGATGATACGTTGCTGCCCATTGTCTAACTTTGAAGCCTCTTGTGGAAAGGACCCATCTCATCTTGTTAATAAACTGATTCGCTGATGAAGATGTCGGTAAACTGTCCAAGCGGTTATCCATATAGAAGGTGGTGATGACTGAGTTAACAACATCTTCATTGCCTCCTTTGTTGTTATGGACATTCGTTTGTAGCACAAAGTTAGCACAGCAAGGGCTGCATCTTGTTCTGAAAGGCAGGACTTGCCATTCATAAACATCAGGGAAGTCATCTTGTTTCAAGTCGTGACATAAGAAATTAGAAAAAGAGCAATCAGAGATTGCAGACCCTCTCCAGGACTTATTTTGAGTGGTGTATTTTTATAGGTTTTAGGGTAAATCCAATATGGCTGCCAAACCATCTGACCAATGACATCATATGTGTGGTGAACCTTTTGTTCCTCATGGACAGGTGGTCATACGCGTAAAGTTTTACCTCGATCTGTTCAGCCACTTCAGAGAAGAATATTTTTGAAGGTTTAAAAAAACAAAAACAACATGGCTGCTGAATCTTGTGACTGATGACATCATCAATTTTTTTGCTGTGGATCGTTTTATCCCGAGATGACCCTCAAAAATTTTCATCGTGATCGGATATAGCGTTCTATATATGCCATTATGATGTCATTAAAAAATCACACATTCCCCATGAGGAGTATTTGCCATATGCCAAGTTTCAATTTTTTCCTCGGTGTGGTTTTAGAGATACAGAGGTCCAAATTTTTCCCGTTTTTCCAATATGGCTGCCATACCACGTGACCTATGACATCATAATTATCATTGAAATATTCTATATGAGTATTCGCACCAATGGTGAAAATTTTGTCTCAATCCGCCAAGTGGTTGTGGAGAAAAACACAAAAGTTCTGTGCAGATAAACAAACGGACAAATGAAATTGCTCGTTGAGCAAGGAATTGCCGGAATAACTTTGTCATGTCTCCATGATCTCTGAAAAAAACAAAAACCTGGAAATCAATTTGGTTCTTATAAGTCGATAGTGCTTCTGTTTAATGAGTTATAGCACTTAGTTTGGTCATGATCATAATTTGGAAGTTGATCGGACATGAAATGGCGTTTTTATCGCAATTTGAAAGTTTTGACCCGACCACCCTGACATTCGACCCCCGACCACTAAGAAGGGTGTTGGTGTGACACCCCAATGAGACATGGTTGGATGCAGAATTGGAAGATGCACATTTTGGATTTGGTTTGAAGTCGATACGACCATCTTAGCGGACGTTATTGCGAAAATAAGAATTTCGGTTTTTCGGTGACCTTGACTTTTGACCGAGATTCACCGAAAATGACAAGTGTCTAAGTTGGACCATGGCCGACGTCTGTACCCAGTTTGGTCATGATCGCTGAAACGGTGTGGCTGCTGCAGGGTAAACAAACACACAAACAAACAGACAGACAGACACACAGAATGACATACACAACCAACCAACATAATTGCCAAAATCCGAAGGATTCCGGCAATTAACAAGAAAAAGATGTCATGCAGAGCAAGAAACTTGCAAAATCCACCTCCATCCCCAAAGGTTGCCATGGATACATCAAATTGTCAATTTCATTCAGTTTAAAATTCACAATCTTAATCAAAGCTCAGGTCAATCGCATGCAAATTGATTATTTTCAGATTGAAATTGATGATTTTAGAAGCTTGACCTTGAGTTGATCTTTGACTTCTTGACCTCAAAAATAGTTGCTTTCCCAATTCAGTGATGCACGATGCAATTGCTGCTAAATTTTCAGGTTAATCAGATGAAAATTGACGATTTTTCAGAGGAAATTTGATGACTCCAGAAGTTTCACCTTGAGTTGACCTTTGACCTCAAAAATAGTTGCTTTCCCAATTCAGTGATGGACTCTGCAAACCCTGTTCAACTTTCAAGTTGATAGGATGTAAATTGATGATTTTTCAGTTTGAAATCGATTATTTTAGAAGTTTGACCTTGAGTTGACCTTTGACCTTTTGGTCTCAAAAATCGTTGGTTTCCCATTTCAGTGAGGAACCGTGCAATCGCTGTTTAATTTTCAAGTCAATCAAATGAAAATTGTCAATTTTTCAGATAAAAATGTGATTTTAGAAGCCATGACCTTGAGTTGACCTTTGACCTTTTGACCGCAAAAGTTGTTGCTTTCCCAATTAATTGATGCAATATGCAAATCTTGTTCAAATTTCAAATCAATCGGAAGAAAAAATGACGATTTTAGAAATTCGACTGAAAGATGACGTTTCACCTTTGACCTCAAAATCAATTGGCTTCTCAGTTGAGACAACTTCTAAAATTGCTAAAGTTTAATGACGATCGGTTTAGAATTGTGACCTGTCGGCGATACACACACAGACAAACAGAAAGACAGACAGACAGACAGACAGACAGAATAATGAAATTGCTTGGTGAGCAAGGAATTGCTGGAATAACTTTGTCATATCTCCATGATCTGAAAAAACAAAAACCTGGAAATCAATTTGGTTCTTATAAGTCGATAATGCTCCTGTTTAATGAGTTATAGCACTTAGTTTGGTCATGATTATAACTTGGAAGTCAATCGGACTTGAAATGGCATTTTTATCACAATTTGAAATTCGACCCCCCTGGCATTCGACCCCGACTGCAAAGAAGGGTGTTGATGTCACACCCCAATGGATGCAGAATGGGAAGATGCACATTTTAGATTTGGTTTGAAGTTGATACGACCATTTTAGCGGAAGTTTTTGCTGAAATAAGAATTTCTGTTTTTCGGTGACGTTTGACCTCGATTCACCATTTGTCCATCACAATGAAAATTCGTTGTCAAGGTAACTGGAAGTGGACAGCTAGAATTACTCTGTTTTTTTTGGAGTAATAATGGATATTCATAGTAAAAGAGTACACACGAAATCTGAACTCGTTTGGTCTGAAAATGACATTTTTATCGCAGTTTGAATTTTTCTTTTTCGTGAATGTGCGTCAACTTTGACACGTTATATCTCGGAAACATTAAGTGAGAGAGAAAAACGAGAAACACATATACTCCTACTTTTCAATGGCGAACAATATGGCGTTAATTCTGTTTTTCTATCTTGAATATCGCAGAAGTTATATCTCCAAAGAAAATTACAGAAATGTCCCCAAAAATACACTATTTTTCGATATATCTCAAAAAGCGGAAGTGATAGAGAATAACTAAAAATATGTATTTCCCTCCTTTTCGATGGCGATCAATATGACGTTAACCTCGTTGCTCTATCTTTCAAACTCTTGAAGTTATGGCCACTTTCTCATCATTGTAAAAACCGGCGACCTTGGGTTTGACCTTACAAAGTCACACAAAGTCAATAAATTTGGTGTCAAATAAAAGATCATGTGCAAGTTCCTATATGTTGATAATGATAATGTAGTCACTATCTGTCACTGTTTTTTGAGTTATGGCCGTTTTAAAGTGAAAATAAACTTTTACGTGACCCCCCTCAACTTCGACCTGGGCCGAACTTCTAAACTTTGCATTTTTTAGCATGCAAATGTGTAAAGTTATAATTAGAGATATGAATTATGAACATTTTAAACCTTGTTTGAAGTCGATACGACCATTTTTGAGGACGTTATGACATAAAAACGATTCACGGTTTATCGTCGACCTTGACATTGACCTTGATTGAAGGTCAACCAAACTTAACACATCAGTAGCCAGTGCCATTGCATACATGGGTGCAAATATTGGTGAACAAATCTGCACAATTGTGGATACTGTCAAACTTTTTTAAAATCTGAAAATTTGCATTTGTTTATCATTAGGGAACTTTGTTGCCATGGTAACTGGAAGTGGCTGAACCAAATTTCATCATTTTTGGCATATAATAGGACACTCATACCAAGATACCACATGCCAAATTGGAAGTCAATCTGGATCGAAATGCGGTTTTTATCGCAATTTGAAATTTTTGACCCGACCCCCCCTGGCATTCGACTCCCGACTGCTAAGAAGGGTGTTGGTGTGACACCCCAATGAGACATATGGTTGGATGCAGAATTGGAAGATGCACATTTTGGATTTGGTTTGAAGTTGATACGACCATTTTAGCGGACGTTATTGCGAAAATAATAATTTCAGTTTTTCGGTGACCTTGACCTTGACCTAGATTCACGAAAAACGACAAGTGTCTAAGTTGGACCATGGCCGACGTCTGTACCTAGTTTGGTCATGATCGCTGAAATGGTGTGGCTGCTACAGGGTAAACAAACACACAAACAAACAGACAGACAGACAGACAGACACACAGAATGACACACAGAACTGACCAACATAATTGGCGAAATCTGAAGGATTCCGGCAATTAACAATTAATAAAATCGACTAACCAACATACTTGAAAAATCTTTGATTTTGCAAGGAACAAACGGACCAAAATGCAATCCCCTCTCCTTCAGCGAGGGTAATGGAGCAATGACCTATCCTCTGGCAGTCGACACACTTGGTGGAACATAGCCTTTTGTCACCCGAGATTTCAACACCATGTTGCCTGAAGCAGAATAAGACACCTCATAGAGAAGGGTCCATCACAGGTCCTGGGAGCAGGTGTTCATTGAGCACCAGGTCATTAGACTGGAACGAAGAGATGAACACTAATATATGCTTTCCACCCAGGATTCATTTGAAGTGTTAGTCTTCGCATCACTCAATTTCTTCACATAGCTTGCATCAACTAGTTTCTGGATCTGTTCATCATGGATCTAAACAAGGTCTGTGTCCGATGAGAGATATCTCTCGGTGCATTTCAGATGAAGGAGGACCACTTACTTGGTTGCTGTGAAGTGTGTTCCAACACGAGCATGGATTAATGGTGTCGCATTTTGCTGCACTCCATTTACCCTGATTCTAATAGTTCTAGATTCCAGGAGTTCTATTGCTGGCTGGTACTGCTTGGAGTGGGTTGTGTGTTTTTTCACTGGCATATGGTAGGATGCCAGTCTGCCAAAGTCTCTCCACATTTCTCAGTAGGTCTGGTGTTGAAGGCATAATGGCAGTAAACAGACAATATTGCTGAATTGCCATTTGGTGGAGTACATTGGCTGGTCCTTGTAGTGACTCACCTTGGTGTGTACAAACTGCCACTGAAGCACCCTTTGGGCTAACCCGTACAGGTCGCCTTGGTAGGATGAGGTAAGGATAATTAATCCGACCCGATTAATATTGTTAGTGGAGCCTTGTTAATGAAAGGGAGTGGTAGTCCACCTCGGTAGGGGGTACCATCTTTCAAGTGTGGCCAATGGATAAGAATACTCAGATAACCGCAGCATCGTGGCAGTGAATGCTCCATCTATCACGTACCTTTGGCTCAGGTTCTCGACTGATAATATTTGAAACCTGACTGAAGCACTGAGACATTGCGCTGTATCTTCACGTACCGTCTTGAGCACTATTATTTAAGGCTTATACCCACTAAGTTCAACTGCTCCATTGTTGGATCCAACAGCATGGTCCTCTTTGTCCCATCATCTGGGATGGCATAGGTCTCTATGGTCCCTCACAAGCCATAAAGAAGCACCTTTACGACTTTAAGCATAACGTTATCTGGACGAGAAAGCTTGTCAAGGTGCACCGCAGGTAGTAAAGAACCTGCCATAAGGACAGTGCTGCTAGATCTCTGTGCTCCATCATATAGAATGGTTAGCTGCAGCTCTTTGCAAGTCACGCACAGTTTCTTGAATGTACAGCGATGAACCAAACGCCTACAACCGCACCTCCAGCAATGGTCATGTTCCCTTATCCACTTGATAATATGGCCTGTGGAATGCTTCATGAATTCTGCACATGAGTGGAGGTAGTGGTCACTGGTGTCACAATCTATTCTATATGCAATGCCAGTCAGTTACCACTTCATAGTTAACTGTGAAATGTCTCAGGGCACCTTGGAATGGCCACCTAATCATTACCAATAAAAGGTAGTGCTGCTCAAATGTCGCACACAAATCGTATAGGATTCGAAAGTGTTATTGGGAACTGCAGATCATGCTAGATAAATCAAAACTCTCTTTGTATGATCTCCCTTTGCTCCTCCAATAGCCTATCCATTATGGGTTCTTGGTTCAGAAGGAGAGACACACAGATTCACCTGGATCTCTAATGGTGCTTATACCCATAAATAACTGGATCACATTTTCTCTTGAGATCGTTCAATTTTCAAATCGTATTGGGTTTTTAGAGGCGCTGAAGCTCCAGCAAACACCAACCACAGATTAGTTGCGGCTGATGTCTGCATACACTCTGAATACCATTGTCAAACAAGACCGAGGCAACGCTTGAACATGGAAGCTATAGTTTGTGACCCAGAGCTATCTGCCCATTATAACATCTCCATCCAGAACTGTTTGGATACTCTGGGCGTATTATCAAACGACATTGAGGAGTCTTGGCCTCTTGTCCACGACAGTATCCTCTCCACAGCATCTGAGACAGTCAGATTTTGTCAGCCACATAAACGGCCCTGGTGGTCAACTGATACCTTGGCCATTATTGATATGAGGAGGCAAGCACGACTTCCTGGAATCCCAGAAAGACGGTGCCTTAGTATAGAGGTGTCCATCGGGCAAAGATGAGGAAAGACCTTGACTCATGGGAAGAGCACCTGGCCAATGAAGCTGAGATAAGTATCCATCAAAATTACCTTAGACCTGCCTTCCGGTCAATCCAGCACATGCATATTGGTCAAAATTCAAATTAAAAAAGCAGCATTTCAATCATGAAGGCAAGCGGCACACCCTGCCACACCAATGAGGAAGCACTCAACTGCAGGAAAGAACATTTTGAGCAGGCTCTTAACTTCCCCATTGCTACACACTTCACTGACTTGGAGGAAGAGGCACCCGTAGCTGGTGATGATTTCACCGTGTGTGCGGATCCTCCATCTCCGTCTGAGTTCCGTCATGCACCGAGGAAACTCAAATATGGTCGAGCAGCTGGGTGTGACAACATCACTGCAGAACTGCTGAAATGTGCTGCGACTCCAATTTGTGAGGTATTACACTGCCTTTTCATAATTTTCTGGAATTCTGGCCATATTCCAACATAGTGGAAAAAAAATGGCATAATAATCCCCATCTATAAAGGCAAAGGCCCCCCCCCCCCCCCCGCTCTAGCTGCAGGAGCTATCGCCTGATCACCTTGCTTTCAGTTCCTGGGAAGGTATTTGTTCATATTCTTCTGAACCATATTCATCCCCTCCTACTACAACATAGATGCCCCTAACAATGTGGTTTTACCCCAAACAGGTCTACAACGGATGCCATACTGGCCTTCCTCATTCTTGCAGAACTTCATTGGGAATTTCAGCACCCAATAAATGTGGCGCATATCGACACCAAGGCAGCATTTGACTCGGATAACCAGACATCCCTATGGAAGGTGTTGAGAGGCAATGGAGTTCCGTTATCACTTCTTCACCTGATCCGGAATCTCCAAGAAGATACAATAGCCTGTGTTAGAATGGACACTGACTTATAACTACCTTTTCCCATGTCTTGTAGAGTTTGTCAGGGCTGCGTCCTTGCTCCCTCCCTCTTCTGCTGCACCACGGACTGGATAATGTCAACGTGTGCAGATCAGCTTGAAATCGATGACGATGGAGAAGTCATCACCGATCTACTCTGTGAAGATGATGCTGCCCTATTTGTGAGAGACCCTGTTCACTGGCCGGCCGGGTTCAACTGCTTTGAATCGGTTACTAAGGCCTAGGTCACATTTGCCATGGCGGCCGTGGGGTCTCCAAAATCTGCGGCAACTAGCAATTATACGGCGGCCGCAGTATTTCCACGGTCACACAATGTAGCAGTCACATATGTTTTTATTTTTCGGGTAGCCGCACGGCGTATTTAGAAATCGTGGAGACCGAAAACGTGGGGGTGCCGTACGGTCTTTGATTTGATGTCGCACGGTGACCTTAGGGCGTTCCAGCGGCGGCCATAGAATTTTCAAGGCAGACGCAAGGTGCCCGCAAGGCGATCTCAGGGGGGCCCTCAGGCGAACGTGCGGCCATACGGACGGTAACGAGTGGGTATATATACTAGTTCTGAAATAAAATATACCATTATATATAACTGAATATACTATAACTATAATATACCGTGGTGCCCCTAGAATCCGAACACCCCATTGTTTGAACTAATTGGAATCCGAACAATTTTTTCGAGAAAATTTTGCCCTAAAAACCTAATACATTTTTAAAAAACCGAACACAACGTGGCGTTCATGTTTGTTCACGTGTCTCCCCCACCTGTTCGAGCCGCATCTTCGCACTTTGTTCATTCATTTTGTCGGTGGAAGTCCTCGTGAAAGCGTCTCTCGTGTGTCGATCGATACTTTAGGCCTCAGTCACATTTGCTCTACGGTGAGGATACGGCGGCCGTACGCCCTCTGAATTGACAGAAACGTGCGGCGGCCGCAGAGAAACTGAGGTGGCCTCAGGATGGCCCTACGCCGTATGGCTATATTTTACAGGTCGTAAGGTCGCCGCGGAATTATAACGCGGAGTTATAACTTTTTCATTTCTAGGTTCGCCGAAGAAATTCGACAAGCCGAAACAAAAGAACTGGTAAAATAAAAAAAATAAAAAAAATTAACCCATTCGTTACCGTCCGTCTCGCCGCACGTTCGGCTTAGGGTCCCCCTGCGGTCGCCTTGCGGGCACCTTGCGTCTGCCTTGAAAATTCTATGGCCGCCGCAGGAACGCCCTAAGGTCACCGTGCGACATCAAATCAAAGACCGTACGGCACCCCCACGCTTTCGGTCTCCACAATTTATAAATACCCCGTGCGTCTACCCAAAAAATAAAAACATATGTGACTGCTACATTGTGTGACCGTGGAAATACTGCGGCCGCTTCATAATTGCTAGTGCCCGTACATTTTGTAGACCTCCGGCCGCAGAGCCAAATGTGACAGGCCTTACCTCGTGTTTTCACCTTCATTTGTGATGTTTGTTTTTTAATCATCTTGTGTTTTAATTAATAACAAAAAAAGCAATCCGATCACGTGGTGTGACGGACTGTCGGGCAAGGATTGAATTTCACAGCAAAACCGGTTGTAATTTGGAATATCCATGATTACCTCAGCCCGATGCGTTTGATGAAAGTGATTGCGGTTCTGCGGGCATCATGTTTGATGAGCTGCCCTGGGGGCAGCGCTCTCGCAGAGTGCACGAGCGATCGGAACCCAGGCCAGAGCTCGAGCCTGTGTGGACCTTTGGATTGGTGATTGTACCAGTTTACATACAATACACTGCCACCGAAGGTCATTTACTCATCTTATTTTATCTTAAACACGGGTAATTTCAGTTTAAAGTGTCTTGAAAGTGGGTTTTCTTTGGGTCCACGAACGGATTAATTCACTCCATTATTTCTTATTTGGAAAATATTTTTGGAATCCGAACTTTTTGCAATCCGAACAGCCTCCTGGAACGAATTAAATTGGGATTCTGGGGGCACCACCGTATAGGCAAACACCTATACTCCGATCTCTAGCGGTAGCGCACGGTGGATGCACGGTCGATGCAGACTGCCACGGGGGCCGTACGTAGGTGCACAGCAGGCGTAGGGGAACCGTGCGTCGACCCTGCGTTGCCCGCAGGTAGTCACACAGACCGCAAGGCCACCGTACGGCGACCATGGAAATAGTGCGGCCGCCGTAATTTTTTGGGGGTTGGGAAAATTCATTTTTCATTGAGAAGAGCTTACGGCAGCCGCACAAATAACGCAAGCCCACCGTACGCCCTACGTACGGTCGACGTGGAACACATCTACGTCATAGCTTGGCTTGTCAAATTGCTACGGCGAACGTAGAAATGAAAAAAAAGTTATAACTTCGCGCTATAATTCCACGGCGCCCCTTCGGCCTGTAAAATATAGCCAAACGGCGTAGGGCCTCCCTGAGGCCACCTCAGTTTCTCTGCGGCCGCCGCACATTTCTGTCAATTCAGAGGGCGTACGGCCGCCGTATCCTCGCCGTAGAGCAAATGTGACCGAGGCCTAAAAGCCCAGGACTTCAGCCCTCTTGGCAAAAAAAAAAAACCAAGGTGCAGAATGTTACCATTGGTCCTTCCCCACGACCAGTACCTTGCTCCAGTGTAGTTGTGGAGTCAGTGGACCACTTCACCTACCTGGACTCCAACATTCATTCATTCATCTGAATACTGTAGCCTTGATGTACGTAGACAAATCGGCATGGCTGGCTCTGCCATGGTGCAACTCGACACTGTCTGGAAACAGCACCGTTTTAGTTTACCATCAAAGCTCTGCATTTACAGAACATGCATCAAAATTACCTTAGACCTGTTCCCTGTTCCCCTTTATGGCTGTGGGACCTGGACACTTTTCATAAAGGACCAAGACACCTTACAAGCCTTCCATATGTGATGTCTAGCCGCATTCTTGGGGTTTGATGGTATGACAGAGTCTCAAATCGGACCATTTGTGAGATCACTAGACTTGGCATGATCACACTCAGTATTGCAAGGAGATGCAATTCCCTCCTTGGACATGTCCACCACTTAAGTGAACATGTACTGCCCCATATCTCCCTGGAATTTTCCACAAATCTTTACCACGGTCACCGACTTGCTCAAACTTGGCATCGTCCCTGAGGACACCCAAGGCTCTCTTGGTTACGCCAATGTGCCAATGAGATTGGCCTAAGCCCACGTGAATGTTGGCGGAAGGCGGAAGACCGACAGTTATGAGGGTCACTACACCCCTTCGTTGGACATGTGGATTAGCAGTAGTAGTCGTTTCTCAAATATGATTGTATGATTATTGTATTAAGTTGAATATGGGGGAAGTCGACTGATATGAAAACAATATTTGACTCAAATACTACTGAATCAATATCCCTTTTCTTTGATTCATTGCAAAATATATTTCCCTGTGTCGATTTTTTTTTAAATGCAGATGACCTGCTCATAGTATATTCTTGTAAAGGATGAGCAAGTACTTTCTTCAGCACTTGAAAACCTCAACATGGAAGGATATTCACAAAATCTTGATCATCATAACCAAATGCATATAAACCAAAACACAGAAACACTCAGATCAGCAATGGTGTGCCATGAAAACATGTTTTTTTTAAATAATTCAATGGCATGTATTGGTAATACTGCTTTGTGAATGGTGGCATGTAAGTGCCAATCCCATGTGCATCGAAATAAAAAACAGTTAACCACAAAGAGTGGGCAGGTCCCTCTTTTTTTTTTTAACATGATTGGCAGAGTGGGCAGATTACCCCTCCCTGAAGGTCAGTAATGAGCCAGCTGGCTGTTTAACAACAATCCAATAGCATGATGCGGCACTTCAATGCCACACTGCTATTGGATTGTTGTTAAAGGGCCACATTAACAAACATTCTTCATATTAGGTCAGATTCCATCTTAGAATCCAAATCCTGAATAATGCTGCTTTCAGTAAGATGTGAATCCACAACCCAGGTTGCAAATCAAGTTTTCATTCACTGTTTTGCTATGCAAGTGATCAAAAACGAAGAGAACACAACATAAAATCTCACCGCTGAGCTAGCTCGAGCTTACGAGCCTCAAGTGCAAGACGGCTCAAAGTCTGCCACATGGCCTTTGTTTTCTCCATCATCTTCAGGGTCTCCAGGTAGGCAAGAGCACTAAAGAAGAATAAATGCTCATGTTCAGTGAAGGTTGGCTAATTACTTTTTGAGGAACTTTCGAGGCAACAACATGGTTTGGTCCCATGAAAACAAAGTTGGGGCGACAAATTATCTTTGCAAATCACAGTTATTCACTGATCTCCAGTTAAGAAACAAACACAATAAAATTATATTTAAACAAAGGTGACGAAACAGTAGGTGGAATGAAACTTCAACAATGGTCAGCAAAGTCCCTTTTCTTTAATGGCCACAGGGGAAAGTTTAGCCCAAGTCTTTCACAAACCGACTGTTCGATAATCTAAACATTTGACCAAGTAGGTTGCCGACGATAGCTCGCTTACTCTTCGTGAAAGACACCGTGGGATATTTAACATCCACCAACTAAAGCTGGCAGATGGGACACCAGGCTTAACAGACACACTTATGCCTCGCCCTGCCTGAGAAACACCAGGGTGACAGTTTATAGCTGGATCGAGAATCGAAACCAAGCCCGACACCACAGAGGCGAGGCTATCCTGTCGATGGGTCAGCAAAGTGTTTTAGCAAAATAAATATTGTTAAAATGGTTAAAATTTCCATGATTCTTCATCTTCTCTAAATCAGAGGCTTCTATTTATTTTGTGAGCAAATTATAAGGAAAAGGTTTAAAACAGCACAGCATTTACCGTTCATAATCTCCATCATCAATCGCTGTGCCAAACTCAATGAGGCCTTCATCGAGTGTGTGGTGTGTTGTCGTCACTCCATCGCTCACCGCTACCACCGTCTTTCCATCAGCACGCTTGACATCCACAATATCTCCCTGAAAGGTGAAGTGTCACGTGTTCCGGTTTGTTTTAAGACACAGAACCTCATAAATGATCTTAGAAATTGAATAAGATTCAAGAGGGATTGTTATTGTTCTGCATCCACTTATTCCAGGAGTACAACTCAACTTATTGTCTTTCTCTTTGAAATTAGAAAGGGTATTCGAACTTTCTAAAGATAGTCGTGCGGCTTCATATTATTTTTCAGGCTTGAATTTAATGGAGTAGGGGAAGGAAACTGTGTAATTACCCGTGAAATGAAAAGGTAATGATTGTGCTTCGCATCTTATTATATACGGGATAAAATAACTCTGTACAGTATTGGCATTGATGAAATATTTTCACATTCTGTAACTGGTCTAAAATGGCTGAACCTTATTTAAAACAATTGTTACCTCTGCCATCGAAGGTGGGTGGAGGTTATGTTTTTACCCCTATCTGTCTGTTTGTTTGTTACCTCCGCCACCAAAGGTGGATTGTTTGTTGCTTGAAAAATCGAAGATTTCACGAAAAATCGAAGATTTTTAAAGCATATTGGTCAGTCGATTTTGTTATTACTTGGCAAAAAATTTTTTTCACGAAGTATGTTGTTCTGTAGTGTTTGACAATCTGTCTGTCTGTCTGTCTGTCTGTATGCCTGATGTCTGTCTGTCTGTCTGTCTGTCTGTATAATGGTTACGATGGCGGGCTTTGGATCCAAGGGTCCTGAGTTCAAAAACCCACTCAGCTGTTGAATTAATACCAGGTGGGGTTGACACTGCCTGTTATCCTTCTGTGGTCGGCAAAATGAGTGCCAGCATGCTGGTATACTGCGTCGGAGTGGCGACCCGTCCAGGATTGTGCCCAATAGCCAAGGAGACTGGTTAAGCAGAACCAACGCTCTGCACAGAGTCTGGTCCCAATCTCCTCCTCCTCCTCCGTTCTGTCTGTCTGCATGTCTGTCTGTTTGTCACACGATTTTTGGCCACAGTTTTCAAGCAATCGTTTTTTTTCACAGAAACTTTGCAGAAGCAATCATTCACAGAAGCTTTGTGGACAGGTTGGGTGTGTGACCACGACGAATTAATTCGATTTTGGTGAAGGTGGGGATCCGGATCCAACTACTATAATTTTTAGTGATTCTTCACCATTGAGAGATTAGGGCAAAAAATGATGTTGTTGCGGTTCTGGAAACTGCTCTTGGTACCTCTCAAAGGTGTAACAATTTATTATGCACATGTCAATGTGTGATTCTTCACCATTGAGAAATATTTGGTCTATTTGGAAAAAATTGGTCTGAAACCAAATTGATGCCTCCAAGGTAATGGCATCCATCATAAAGTAGTCCCCAGACAGTTATTTCATTAATATACGTGCAGTTAGACCTTTCCCTCATGTCTAATGGGTCAAACGGGACGAAGTGCATTGTGTGGATCTCATAGTTCGGTCTGATTATATCTCTATCTTCATTCCAACTCTTTTCCTCTTATTCCTGAAATAAATCAAAGCAGGCACCACACCCAGATGGCCGCCTGTGAAAACCACAACACCCCTTAATATAAGAATGCGTCTTCATGGAGGCCAACAAAAAAAGCATCAACCACACGATGGAAAAATCCTCCGCTGCGAGAATACGGCGTGTAGAACCAAACAATAAATGGCAACGCTGTACAGGACGCACATGCGCTGGTTCACAACGGCGTCTCACCGTCGATTCTCGCGCGCCACCGTGTCCACCAGTCTCCTGCAGACGGCAGGCATCCTCCCGCACCTCCGCCTCGATGCAGCTGCCACCAAGTAGAGGCATGCTGTTTGGCCCGGATGGCTCGGGCTGTGTGGCGTATAGACGGGAGAAGCGGATTGATCGGCACCAACCGCAGCGTGCCCGGGGTGCCCAGGCTGGCATGCGGGACCAGAACACCCCCCCCCCCAAAAAAAACCTACTGGCTGGCACGGTCGGTCAATCGTGCAAGGTATTACGAGACCGTTAGCCTCATCTCCTCTCCTTTTTGCGCATTATCTCCTCTTCATCGGTGTGTGTGTGTGTGTGTGTGTATGTGTGTGTGTGTGTGTGTGTGTGTGTGTGTGTGTGTGTGTGTGTGTGTGTGTGTGTGTGTGTGTGTGTGTGTGTGTGTGTGTGTGTGTGTGTGTGTGTGTGTGTGTGTCATGGCGCTTGTCCTTGCTTAAGTTAAGAGTGCAGAAGCATTATATCAGAATAAGTCTGCTCTGTGTCTGCTTTTGTAAGTTGCTTGTTTTGTTGTCACACCACACATTTCTTTCTACCCCTGCTTAAACACAACAATAAACGACATTCATTGTGCCACATATTTTTCCTTGCCTGCCTGTAATAAATGCTTTTATAGAAATGTTCCCAGCTCGTTTTTGTCTTTTCTTTCATTGATCCAGCATGGTGCATATCCTCGCCTCGCCGGAACTTTATTCCCAATGATCCGTTATTTTAGCCGGTACGTTTCTTGGCAGTGTCGCTCGGCTGCATCTGATCTGGTAAGGTGACCCAGTTCGGACAAGGTGTGTCCCCCGGTAATTAGGTCACGTGATTATTTTTAGGAAACTGATATTAGACGGAGGACCCTAAGTCACATGGTTGAGTTATTGGCATTCACGGTCGGTTAGCGACTCGCCGCGTCACGGAGTTATCCGTTTGCGAT
Source organism: Eptatretus burgeri (assembly GCF_056783735.1). Classification (NCBI taxonomy): domain Eukaryota; kingdom Metazoa; phylum Chordata; class Myxini; order Myxiniformes; family Myxinidae; genus Eptatretus; species Eptatretus burgeri. The sequence goes on from NC_140961.1 coordinate 124,322,295, forward strand.
GGCCTGCGATTCCGGAGAGTCTGGTGGAAAGATAGCTTCTGGGAAGATAGCTTCCGTCTTCTCACCCGACCCCCAGCTGCAGCAATATGTAGCACGATATCTCAAAAAGTTGTGGACAGATTTGGACGAAACTTGGACGTGTGTGTGTGTGTGTGTGTGTGTGTGTGTGTGTGTGTGTGTGTGTGTGTGTGTGTGTGTGTGTGTGTGTGTGTGTGTGTGTGTGTGTGTGTGTGTGTGAGACAGACCATGATGAATTGATTCAATTTTGGTGAAGATCGGATTGGCCGAATTTCTAAAATTGTCAATTTTCATCCAATTGACTTTCAATTTGAAGATTTGCATATTTGGTCGTTGAATCCAACCACCAATTTGTTTTTGAGATCCAAAGGTCAACACAGGCCAAAGTTCGAAAATTGTCAATTTTTACCCGATTGACTTGGAATTTGAAGATTTGCATATTTTGTCATTGAATTAATTCAACCACCAATTCTTTTTCAGGTCAAATATATTTTATGGATTTTGCAAGTATCGTGCTATGAATGCCATCTTTCTTGTTACTTGCAAAATCGAAGATTTTGGTGTCAACAGGTCAAAGGTCATGTGCCCTTTGAAAATAATTTTGCAGATCATAACTCGAGAAATAGCTAATGTTTTCTCTCGTGTACATATATATATATATATATATATATATATATATATATATATATATATATATATATATATATATATATATACATATATATCTCCATCCTTGCACCCCTCCCTCCCGCAGTATATAGCAACATTTGATGAGGAGTCGCTCCCCACCACCACCCTCCTCACTTTTTTCCCCCCTTCCGAGCTTACCCTTCTTCACCCATTCCGAGCTTCCTATCCCTCCTCCCTCCATCCTCTCTGCCTCCCATCCCTCTCTCCTCTCTTCCTCTTCGGTTTGTGCATCTCAGGTCGCTTGTATTATATACATGTGGTGCAAGCAGGGTTTCTAGCTTGGACGTGTTGTCACTGTGCACCCACTCTCTGGGGATGAATTATATTTGCGCATTTTACTGAACACTGAGCGCAGCTGTGGCAAAGCCTCACACATTGACATGTGCATAATAAATGGTTACACCTTTGAGAGCTACCAAGAGACATGCTGCCAGCTTGTACTTCTGCAGGATTATGGAGAGTGGGAGCTGGCCCAACAGGATGCAGCAGCAATGCAGTGGTGCCCCAAGATCAGCGAGCTTTATGTAAAACTGCTGCATTTTTGCCACCCAGAAAACCCACACACACTGTTCAACAACCACTGTCATGAACGATGGGATGACTTCATGCATTTGGTTCCAAACCTACCAGATGAGGAGTTCCTCAGTGCAATGGTGCTCCTTTACATTGAGCAACAGCTCCGTGAAGCAGAGAAGAAGCGTGCTGCCTTTTACCTGCCAAATGTGACTTGTGAAATGAGGGAACATGTCAACCAAATCATGTGCCTGCCTCAAAATCGCAAGGACAAGAGAGCAGGCATCACTAAGGAAAGTGTTCCATGTGCAGCAGTTCAGGAACAACATGAAAGTGCTGCACAATGGAAATAAACCCAGTGCTGACAGCAGATGATGATTGGCTGCTTCTGCTTGGCAACGGGACTCTGTCACATGATGATGATGATGATGATAACGTTGTCATCAGAATTGATAATCACATATGCCATGTAGTCAAAATTGCTTCAGAGACGGAGGAAACGGTAGCTGCATCACGCCAAGCATGCATTGACTGGGTGCACCCGTATTTGCCAAAAAAGGTACAAAGACTGCCATTGAATGGCAGAGCGGGAAATATTGGCACAGAACAATGTTGCTGTGGATGAGCTGAATATCACAATATCAGATATATTCCCATGTCAGGGGACAGCCTGTAACAGTGCTGAGAAACTGGTAGATGGAGAGATGTTACCACCAGGCCAGTGGAGTACCTCAACACGCTATGCCCTGCCAGGCTGTCTCCACACAGCCTCTCCCTTAAGCCAGGCATGTTACTGATACTACTCAGAAATCTCAAACCTCTTGAAAGCCTGTGCAATGGCACAAGGCTCCTTCTTCATGCTGTTCATAATGGGTGGCTATTCGAAGCAGAAATGACAGGTGGTGCCAATGCTTGTCATATTGTGTATATCCCATGCATTGCACTGGAATCAAATGAAGGCGACTACGTATTTGCATTGCAACACCGGCAGTTCCCCGTTCAGGTGGCTTTTGCAATGACAATCAACAATGCCCAAGAACAGACATTCAATATAAGGTGGCTGTGTCGCTGGAAGATTGAGTCTTTTCACATGGCCAGCTCGATGTGGCAGCATCAAGAGTTGGCCACCCAGACAATCTGTGCTTGGCTATAAAGGAGGCACAACATCGTGTGAATACTACAAAGAATGTGGTATACACTAAAGTGCTGTGATACAGTAAAAATGTGATGTGAATGTTTGCGATTAAATAAAAATAAAATAAAAAAAGTTTAAGACAAATGGGTTGTCGGGATTATGAGAGCAATTTTTGAGTGTTTTTTTTTTGTATACCTTGTCCAGGCTCGTGTGAGAGCTAACACACAACGCACATCACAAGGGGGAGGGGGCATGAGACAAGTGGGGAGGGAGTGAGAACGACAAAACAATTGGGGACAGAGACATTAGGAGATCTGTGGAAGGGAGAGGGATGGGGCGGGGATCACGGGGTATAGAAGATGGACATTACAGGGACTTTCAAGAAGGAAAGCAGGGAATTTGAAGGAGGTGGGCTTGGGTGGATGATCGGGGGTAGAAAAGATCGAGGATTTGGATGGAGGATAATAATAGGTGGTGGTGAACAGCTGCTTTGAAGGCCTGGAGGGAAGAATGGGAATGAATAGAGTGAGGGAGTTTATTCCAAAGGAGGGGGGAAAAAGAGGAATGAAAGAGTGAAGATGAGCAATGATTCGTGATTTTGGTAGTTTTACCAGAAGGGGGTTGTGGGTGGACCTTGAGCGCCCTGCTGAAATGTGGTGGGGACAAATCACAGAGAGAGCAGGGGGGGGGCGAGGCTGGAGAGGAGACGGGAGAAGATAGAAAGACCACCAACCAGCCTGCGGTGATTGAGTGAGAGGCCCAAAGACTCAGCCTCATTGCGGGAGATGCCAATGATCCGAAATGCCTTGGTTTCGACAGCCTGAAGCCGAGAAAGGTGGGAGGCAAGAACACCAGCCCAGAGGGGAGAGCAGTACTCAATCAGGCTGCGGACAAAAGCTTTGTAAGTGGTCAGGAGCTCAGGAGGGCCGAGGAAGGACCTTGCACGACGGAGGATTCCCAGTCGGTGACTGGCTTTGAAGCCGAGGTTTGAAATGTGGCTTTCCCAGGAAAGGTCATGGCAGATAGTGAGAGCCAGAAGCTTGAAAGAAAGGACTTCTTCCAGAGGATTGTTGAGAAAGTGGATGGGGGGGGGTTCTAAACGGTCCTTTCGAAGAGACATAGTGAGAGTGTGAGATTTGTCTGGATTGAAAGACATGTTCCACGTGTTGGACCAGTTTGTGATTTTATCCAGATCTGCAGTGAGCGAAGAAGCTGCTGCTTGCCGGTCTGAGGGATGACCGATGGTACGGCAGAGGGTGGAGTCATCAGCAAAGAGATATAGAGGATTTTCCAGAGTCGGAGAGATCATTGATGAAAACCATAAAAACAACAGGGCCCAGAACGCTACCTTGAGGAACTCCAGCCTGGACAGGAAGAGGGGATGAAAGAACTCTATTTAGGGCCACACGGTGACTGCGACAGGAGAGGAAGTCTGTGAGCCATGAGTGGAGATGGCCTTGGATACCATATGAAGGGAGTTTGGTGAGGAGGGCAGGGTGCCAGACTGTGTCAAAAGCACATGATATGTCCAGGGAAACGGCTCGGATTTCCTGTCTGGCATTGAGGACTTCCATCCATAGTTGGGAGAGCAGAAGCAGCATATCCAGGGTAGAGTGATCTAGTCTGAAACCAAATTGTTGATCAGAAATCAAGCCATTGGAGAAGAGGAAGGATTTAATGTCTGAAGTGATGATGGATTCCATAACCTTGCTGATGATTTGGAGAAGGCTGATTGGTCTGGAGTTGCAGGTATCTGTTTTTTTCACCTTTTTGTGCAGGGCAGTAATGTTTGCTGATTTCCAAGCAGATGGCAGATGACTTTGAGCAAATGAGAGGGTGAATAGAACAGAGAGAGGGTGAGCAAGAGCAGAAGAGCAGGCTTTGAGGACACGTGGGCTGATGCCATCTGGACCGGTTGCAGAATCCGAGTCGAGATTTGACAGCAAGCTCTCCACCTTGTCAGGAGAAAAGGACACAGAGTCTCGGGACAGATGGGTGCGACTGGGTAAGGTGGGTACAGAAAGCGATGGGTTTCGGACACAAGATTTAGATGCAAACATGGAGTTTAGGCATTCAGCCTTTTCACGTGCGGTATCAGCAGTGCTGCCATTTGAGGTAAATGAGGGGATGGAGGGGGAACATACACCAGAAACAGATTTGATTAGATGCCACCAGGATTTTGAGGAGGGAGAGAGGTTTGAGAGTTCAGACTTGAGATGAGAAAGATGTTGTTTTCTGACTCTCCTGAGGGTAGATACACACTTGTTCCGAGTTTTATGGAAGGAACTGAGATTGCCCTCAGTTGGGTTTGCTTTCCATGAGGCAAAGGCAAGTTGTTTCAGGACAACTTTCTCACCACAAGCTTCAGTGAACCAAGAGCGGGCAGAAGGGATGGACAACTGAAGACGAGAGGGGATAAATCTGTGCATGAGGGAGAGCAAGTTTCTTTGAAAGAATTCCCAGGATGAGTTGATGTTGGAGAAAGTAGCGATAGTCGACCAGTCTATAAGTTTGATGGCTGCTCGGAGACCCTGCCAGTCGGCTTGAGTGAAATGCCAGAAGCGACAGTGGTGAGGTGGTTCTCTGATAATAGCCAGAGAAATGTCCACTTTAACAAGGACGTGGTCAGAAGAACAGATTGGAGCGAAGGAAGAGAAGCAGATATTGTCAGGGAAATTTGTCAAAATCAGATCCAGAAGAGATGGAGTACCATTGGTTGAGATCCGGGTAGGGAAGTTGACCGATTGAGTCAGTCCCAATGAGTCGCAGAAAGCTTTTGCTGAGGTGCCATGACAGGTGAGAGAGGTACCCACACCGAGCCAACTGGCATGATGACAATTAAAGTCGCCACATATGAGGAAGAGAGAGTTTGAATGAGAACAATGAAGTTGGTCCATGTTTTCGGATGGTGAGTTGCAGTATAGATGGAGCCATCACTGTTCGGTGGACGGTACAGTACACATATAAACATGAGGTGGGAGTGGAGGGGAAGCCGTAGCCAGAGGTATTCATGGGGGTGTGGGGGAGTGAGAGCTGTGCATGGAGAGTGAGGAATAGAGTCTTTGATGGAGAGTGCAACTCCTCCACCAGGACGAGGCGTAGGTCTGTCATAACGGAGGAGGGAGTAACCAGGGAGAGATACTTGGGAGTCAGACACGTCTTTCCGGAGGAAAGTTTCTGTTCGGCAGATTATGTCTGGTTTGTCAGTGGCAACCTGTATGGAAAGATCTGAAAGGTTTGAGCGAAGGCCCCGGATATTTGAGGTCCACACTTTTAATGCAGAGTTGAGGTCCCGATGGCTTAGTGGTGTGTGTGTGTGTGTGTGTGTGTGTGTGTGTGTGTGTGTGTGTGTGTGTGTGTGTGTGTGTGTGTGTGTGTGTGTGTGTGTGTGTGTGTGTGTGTGTGTGTGTGTGTGTGTGTGTGTGTGTGTGTGTGTGTGTGTGTGTCATTGGTTGTTATCGCCAAATGCGGGTTTCAGAATGTGGAACAGAGTCCTCCCAGATCTCGAAGTATCAACCTCTGTTTCAGTAAGGGATCATGATTCATGGATCAATTTGCGAAGCTTTCCCCCTCTCAAAGTTTTGTTCTGAGGGATCTTTTGAGGATTGTCACCAAGCCCTGGACAGCTTCCAACTGCAGTTAGTTTGTCGTAAAATTCCCAGGGATGGTTTTTAATATCTCTGTGAGGTTCTTTTTCTCATCTCCATAGCTCCAACAATTACTTGTACAATTTTGGATCTCTTTATATTCCAGGATCTTTTCACTTCATTTTTGAGATCTTTGTATTCCGTCATTTTCTTGATTTCTGCATTGTTGAGGCCAAAATCTCTGGGTACTGACACCTCAACTCACAATGCCTTCTTTTCCTTTTTGTACCCCAGTGCTATGTATCTGGTCACAATGCTTTTTGTCTGATCATGCTTGACAGGATCATTCAGTCGTACGTGAGCATTACTTCCTCGTTTTCAGTAATTGCCTTTAGTTCATGTTTTGATGAGTTTTCTGAAAGTGCGACATTGAGATTTTCGTGGATGTGCCAGTGGATTACTCTACATATCTTGTTGCGCCTTTCGGTGTAAACAACTGCACTGACATTAGTTTTTTTACATCCCAATAAGAGGTGGCTCATGCTTTCTGATTATACCTTACAGAACCTACACTTGTCCGATTGACTCAGTTCTGCCATTTTCTTGAAGCCATTGGTGTAGTGTCCTTGGTCTTGGGCAATTATAATGATTCTTTGTCTATTCCCAACCTGCCCAACTCTTTCTTTTTATACCTTCATGCTCTTTTGGCCTTTTTTTTGGGGTTTTTTTTCTCTCCAAGTTCTGGATCCAATCTGCCTCTTTGTTGTATTATTTTGGGTCCTCGTAGATTCCTTTCGCAAAATTTTCAAGTTTATTTTTCTCGGTATTATTACCATTGTAAATATTTGATTTATTTTCAATAAACCCCGATTTATTTAAGTTGCTTGCGTTGTCCATTTGCCGTGGGTTTGAGTATAAACTCCTGTGCTGTACTTCAGTCTGCTACGTGCCGTTGCCGCCCTCCCGCCCCGCGCGTGCCATGATCTCCCATGAATCTCGGCTGTAAGCCTCCAAGGGAAATAGTTTGGCCATCTGTCCAGGTAGGGGCTAACCCCCTGGACATGGCAATATGTTTTGCTTCTGTTTCTCGAGTTTGCGGTAGAATATTTTCAGGATGTTTTCAAACATGCGGTTTTGTTTTCTCCATTTGTTGACTTCATCATGGTTTTTTTATTATCATTATTATTGGGGAGTCAATCGAGTCTAAAAAAAAAAAAATTGAGATTTTTCTACCCTTATTATCAGTATTTAAAATGGCGATTTCAGTTAATACAATGGCGATTTCGATGAAACTTGGTTGGTAGGTTCATACCATGACCGAGTTGTGTGCAAATGAGAACCGTTGCTATGGACACCACCGTTGCCTAGCAACGGGACTTTGAAATATTAGAAAAATCAAAAAAAAATTAATTTTTTCGAAAATCAAAAATCGGGCCACGAGCGACTGTGGGCAGTACATTCAGCCATATTGTCAAAATTTTCCAGCCGGATCCTATGAAAATGTCGGAGAAGATAGACTTTGAATGAACCCTGGTCGAAAACAATAAATAAACGAAGTTCGTTATATCTCAGAGACTATGAGTCAGATATACATGAAACTGGTATGGTAGGTTCATGGTATGTCCTAGTCATGTGTGAGAAAGAACTGTTGCTATGGACCCCTCCGTTGCCTAGCAACGGCCGACTACCCATGTCCGCCTACCGGCTTGTCTGTCTCTCTGTCTGTTCGGTCCAGTGCTCCGTTAATACAATGACGATTTCGATGAAACTTGGTTGGTAGGTTCATACCATGACCTAGTTGTGTGCAAATGAGAACCATTGCTATGGACACCACCGTTGCCTAGCAACAGGACTTTGAAATTTTTGAAAAATCATTAAAAAAAATATTTTTTCGAAAATCAAAAATCGGGCCATGAGCAACTGTGGGCAGTACATTCAGCCATATTGTCAAAAATTTCCAGCCGGATCCTATGAAAACTGTCAGAGAAGATAGACTTTGAATGAACCCTGGTCAAAAACAATTTAAAAAACGAAGTTCGTTATATCTCAGAGACTATGAGTCAGATATACATGAAACTGGTACGGTAGGTTCATGGTATGTCCTAGTTATGTGTGAGAAAGAACCGTTGCTATTGAACCCTCCGTTGCCTCGCAATGGCCGAAAAACTTCTAAATGTGGGGGTATTTTAACGAAAAAAACAATCTGCAGCATTAACCCTTGAAGCTAGAATCATGAATTTTCTTGTGCTTAATCCTCAGGTCATTCCCCATCAAACGGGCCGATCGCGTCAGGTTCTATTGGGTAGTCGACTACCCATGTCTGCCTACTGGCTTGTGTGTGTATTGTGCTGAGACTTTAGCTTGGTCTGTGTGCTCGATTCGGTTAGATTTACTCCTGTAGTATCTGTAGTATCCGGATTGCAAGTGTAACCCTTAAAGCAGGATTGGGTAATGATGTTGCTGTGTAAAACGTCCTGTCGACATGTAAGACCAGATGGAGGACTTTTGGGCACAAAGGCATAAAAAGCCCTGCATGTACAGCCATGGAATATCCCATGAGCCCTTAAAGAGGGCTTTGCATGGCCCCTTAATGAGGACTCTCTGTGGTGACTGGTAAAAAGGTCTTTTGGAAAAACTCCTAGTGGGTGAGACAATGAGGTACCACCCGAGACGGTGAGCACCAAATGAGAGGGACCAGTTGCATGTGGTAAAGGCAGTCTCTGTGGGAAGTAAAGGCTGTGTCCATGCATGCAGGCACAATTAATCAGTTGGATTTGAGCTTTGGACCTAGGAGAGGCAACATCTCTCTGTCTCTCTCCTCCCTCCCTCATCACCATTTCCTCCTCCTCTTCATAGGGCCCTGAACTGCATTTTACCATCACCAACCTGCACGACCCCCAGACCACGTGCCCTTCTCAAATACTCGCCCGCTCTGTTCCCCTTTCATCTATGAGTCTGGTATTTTGGTGCCAGAGTTGGGATTACACTTGTCGAAATGAAATGGTGGTGTCGCAGATTACTTGCAGAAATGGTGACGGGATATTCCTGAAGGAAGATCATGTCAAGAGGGTATTGGAGGTGAGGAGGGTGTCTGACCGAGTGATGAGTGTGAAGTTGGAAATTGAAGGGGTGATGATGAATGTCATCAGTGCATATGCCCCACATATGGGGTGTGAGATGGAATATAAAGAAGATTTCTGGAGTGAGTTAGATGAAGTGGTGGAGAGTGTATCCAAGGATGAAAGAGTGGTGATTGGAGCAGATTTCAATGGACATGTTGGGGAAGGGAATAAAGAGGATGAGGAGGTGATGGGGAGGTACGGTCTCAACAAGAGAAATGTGGAAGGGCAAATGGTGGTAGAGTTTGCAAAAAGAATGGAAATGGCAGTGGTAAACACGTATTTCAAGAAGAAGGAGGAACACAGGGTGACATACAAGAGTGGAGGAAAGTGCACACAGGTGGATTACATCTTAAGTAGGAGATGCAACCTGAAAGAGATTAGTGACTGTAAGGTTGTGGCAGGGGAGAGTGTAGCTCGACAGCATCGATTGGTGGTCTGTAGGATGACTTTAGAGGTGAGGTTGAGGAAGAGAGTGAGGGCTGAACCAAGGACCAGATGGTGGAAGCTGAAGGAGGAAGACTGTTGCGTGAAATTTAGGGAGGAGGTGAGACAAGCATTGGATGGTGGTAAAGATGGGTGGGATGATTGGGCAACGACAGCAGAAGTTGTGAGGGAGATAGCTAGGAAGGTACTTGGTGTGACATCTGGACAGAGGAAGGAAGATAAGGAGACTTGGTGGTGGAATGAGGAAGTACAGGAAAGTATAAGGAAGAAGGGGTTGGCGAAAAAGAAGTGGGATAGTCAGAGAGATGAAGAAAGTCGGCAGGAGTATAAGGAGTGGCGTCGAAAAGCAAAAAGAGAGGTGGCTAAGGCCAAGGAAAAGGCATATGACGAGCTGTATGAGAAGTTGGATACAAAAGAAGGGGAAAAGGATTTATACCGATTGGCAAGACAGAGGGACCGAGCTGGGAAGGATGTGCTGCAGGTTAGGGTGATAAAGGACGCAAATGGGAATGTGCTGACGAGCGAGGAGAGTGTGTTGAGAAGGTGGATGGAGTACTTTGAGGAGCTGATGAATGAAGAAAATGAGAGAGAGAGAAGGTTGGAAGAGGTGGAGATAGTGAATCTGGAAGTGGGGTGGATCAGTAAGGATGAAGTGAGGACTGCTATGAAGAAGATGAAAAGTGGAAAGGCGGTTGGCCCAGATGGTATACCAGTGGAGGCATGGAAGTGCTTAGGAGAGATGGCAGTGGGGTTGTTAACCAGATTGTTTAATAAAGTCTTGGAAAGTGAGAGGATGCCGGAGGAGTGGAGATTAAGTGTACTAGTTCCGATTTTCAAGAATAAGGGTGATGTGCAGAGCTGTGGAAATTACAGAGGGATAAAGTTGTTAAGCCACACCATGAAGTTGTGGGAAAGAGTAGTGGAAGCTCGGTTGAGAGGAGAGGTGATGATCTGTGAGCAGCAATATGGGTTTATGCCAGGAAAGAGCACCACTGATGCGATGTTTGCTTTGAGAATGTTGATGGAGAAGTATAGGGAAGGCCAGAAAGAGTTACATTGTGTGTTTGTGGATTTAGAGAAAGCTTATGATAGGGTGTCAAGAGAGGAGTTGTGGTATTGTATGAGGAAGTCGGGAGTGTTGAAGAAGTATGTGAGGATCGTGCAGGATATGTATGAGGACAGTGTGACAGCGGTGAGGTGTGCGGTAGGAATGACGGACCGGTTTAAGGTTAAAGTGGGATTGCACCAAGGATCGACTCTGAGCCCTTTCCTGTTTGCAATGGTGATGGACAGGTTGACGGACGAGATCAGACTGGAGTCTCCATGGACCATGATGTTCGCGGATGACATCATGATCTGTAGGGAGAGTAGGGAGCAGGCTGAATCGAGCCTTGAGAGGTGGAGGTACGCACTGGAGAGAAGGGGAATGTTAGTAAGTAGGAGTAAGACGGAGTACATGTGCGTAAATGAGAGGGAGGGTGGTGGTATGGTGCAGTTGCAAGGAGTTGAGGTGGGGAAGGTGGATTGGTTTAAATACTTGGGATCAACTGTCCAAAGTAACGGAGAGTGTGGGAGAGAAGTGAAAAAGAGAGTGCAGGCAGGATGGAGTGGGTGGAGAAGAGTTGCAGGAGTGATTTGTGACAGAAGGGTAGCTGCAAGAGTGAAGGGGAAAGTATACAAGACGGTAGTGAGACCAGCCATGTTGTATGGTTTGGAGGCGGTGGCCCTAACAAAAGACAGGAAGCAGAGCTGGAGGTGGCAGAGTTAAAGATGCTGCGATTCTCGTTGGGAGTGACGAGGATGGATAGGATAAGAAATGAGTGTATTAGAGGGACAGCGCAGGTAGGACGGTTTGGAGACAAAGTGAGAGAGGCGAGATTGAGATGGTTTGGACATGTGCACAGGAGGGAAACGGAGTATATCGGGAGAAGGATGTTGAAGATGGAGCCGCCAGGCAGGAGGAGAAGAGGAAGGCCAAAGAAGAGGTTCATGGATGCGGTGAGGGCGGACATGCGGGTGGTTGGAGTGTCAATGGAAGATGTGGAGGATAGAGCGAAATGGAGACAGTTGGTCCGCTGTGGCGACCCCTAACGGGAGCAAGCTGAAAGAGGAAGAAGAAGAAGAAGAAGAAGAAGTTGGGATTACACTTCATTTATTAATCTTGTCTTTAAGTTCAGGTTTTCACATCCTACCTCCCCCATTTGGATGTCTTCATGTGCCAGATCTGCCCGAGTGTTGTGGTCTCATGATCCCCGTGTCAAAATCATTTGTAATAAACAATTTCAATTATAAGAATCGTTTCCCACGTTTTTCTTCCCACACGTTTCACAGCCAGGTTCGACTTTCATTTGGGTGATCCTTTGGGAACTTATTATTAAGAACGCAGTAATTTATAACATGGTTTCGGAATCCGCGGTGGTCTTAGACCTCCGACTCAGAGCGTTCCATCTTAACGGACCCAAACTGACATGACAATATATAGATAATTAATCAAATGTTCATAGTTCGTTATTTTCTCTCTCTCTCTCTCTCTCTCTCTCTCTCTCTCTCTCTCTCTCTCTCTCTCTCTCTCTCTCTCTCTCTCTCTCTCTCTCTCTCTCTCTCTCTCTCTCTCTCTCTCTCTCTCTCTCTCTCTCTCTCTCTCTCTCTCTCTCTCTCTCTCTCTCTCTCTCTCTCTCTCTCTCTCTCTCTCTCTCTCTCTCTCTCTCTCTCTCTCTCTCTCTCTCTCTCTCTCTCTCTCTCTCTCTCTCTGAAATCCAAATTAGGAAGAAACATTGGTTAGCACATGGAGGTGGAGGCCACATGACGATTGGTGCTCTTTATTTAAAACCAAGCAATCAGATTGTTCGGTTGCATTCCGGCAAGACTGCCTGGTGTGACTGTTTTGTTAAGGCCCAGCCAGATTACAATATATAGAGTTGGTGATATTAGAAGAGGTGCCAGCCAGTGCTATACACTCCCTTATGGGATATCCTGCCAGCTCATCTTCTGAGGGAATCCACTCTGTGCTGATGACAGCCAGGGAAGCAGAAACACATGCATGGTTTGATACCTTTCCCAAGTGGGTGGGCTCGTGATCTTGCCATTAAAAGACATCTAAAGCCTTTGTCGGCTGACTGATGCTATTGTTTGCAGTGTAGCAGAAGACACTGCATACGCAGTGGGCAGTTCTGTGTTTTTCACAGGCTACAACTGAGCTGGATTATCCATTTAATGTTGATATCTATCCTACTATTTGCAATATAAAGTTCTTAACTGGTAATGGGTACCTAAACATATGTGACATATATGACAGCCACTCCCTGTTGGTCAGAACCCCTGCAGCAAGTGCTAGTGTGGCACAGGTGTTCCTGGTAACCATTCCAGTGAAGAAGTCCGATTTGGCATATATATTTATTTCTGAATATTTTCAAATATCCACCTATTGTCAATTAGAGAGCCACAAACCTATGTGCCATGCCAGCACTTGCTGCAATTGTCTGACTCCAAACTAACACTGTGAAGTGCAAGTTATTTTAAGTGCCTAAGACTTGGTTGTGCATATGGTTGTATAAACTGTGATGGGGTCAAGCTGGGGCTTAGTTTCTATTATTCAAAATAGACTATCGAGCACTGGAATAAATGGAGAGTTACCATTAAGTGCTTGGACTGGTAACTCAATGAACATTTCCAAGTCTGCGGAGAACGATTTTTTTCCTGATTATTATATCAAGGTAAATATGGTCTCGCCATGCAAGACATTGAACTATCTTTCATTGAAATATAAAAGTTGGATATGTGAAAAACAAGACCAGTCTTTGAGATAATTGTACATCTTTACAGGGGAGAATAATAACCACTCTGTCACCAGACTCCAACATATTAGTGTTCATTGACCCCTGTAGAGTAAAGTGATGTAATTTTCTGTTACCCTGGACTTAAGTATCTTAATTAAAATAAAAAAACAGATACTGGCATTGGAACACCCAGTGTGCTCTGCCATGTATTTCACTGCCAAAATATGCATTTGGGAACATTAGGGGAGGTTTTATAAGCTCAACAAGAATTTCCAAGCAAGTTGCTTTTTACCCCGCCAACAAAGCAAAAAACAGAGTGAAGCAATTGGTTCACTCTGTCTGTTTGTCTGTCTACAGACTTCAGTCTGTGATCGAGGAATTACTTACTTTCAATTGAATATTATATTTTGAACACTGGAGAGCATGAATCAGAACATGAATCAGAACATGAACTTGCATTCTATCACTACTTTGGCTCTGAATTTGGCAAATTGTACAGAATCTTGTCGCGAGCATGCGTACATACAGAGAAGTATGGGATTTGTTTTAGTCTGTCTGCCTGTCTGGCAGTCAAACAAAATTGAAAATCATTCCAAAAAGGAATGATGTCATAAAGGGCACAAAGAACAGGCAAAATGTGTTAAATAAGGTGATGTAAAAGATCAATGGTGGTAAACTTCTGAAAAAAGTTTTTTTTTTCTTCAGCTTTTAAAACCTTTATTTTATTTCAATCGAATTATATACTTCAACAAGTGACCTTTCCGAGTATTTTAAATATCCACCTATTCATTAGAAATCCACAAACCCATGTGTCATAAACAGCAATTGCTGCAAGTGCCTTAACCAACAGGGTGAAACTAGTTATTTTAAGTGCTTGACAATTGGTATGCATATATTTATGGAACACAAATCGCTTGTTGGCACTTCAAAAAAACCTTCAGTTTTGCAGTACTTCGACAAAATATTAAACCATTTTATGCTATCTCAGTACTTCGACAAAATATTAAACCATTTTACGCCATCTCGACCAATAAAAATTGCCACTGGCGAGATTTCCAAGTGTAAGACCACTAAATTATCATTATGAAATAGTTAAAAGATATGGTAAGTCAGATTTTAATTCATTTTATATCTTTTTGAAGTTTTGTGCATTTCATATGTATTTTTTTATTGTTCGGCTTGTTTACTGGTGTTGTATGGGATGCAAAAATAAGTGTTGGAACGCATCACTCCTTAATTACAGCAATTCTTCTGGGGGAAAATTTCCCACTATCCGGCATTTCGTTAGAAGTCCAACTTTTCTGGAACTTTTCTTGGACGTATCGCGAGGACCCCCAAATGCAGGTATTCACCTCTTAATTGTTATGCAGCCATGAACTCATGTGCAACACCAAAATTTGCTGAAAAAGGTAATGACAAACAAAAGGAGCACCTGATCTTTCTCAGTTGTAGCTGGGAAAGAAGATGTTAAAGTTAAAGTGCACTTTTGGCTTTGTTGCAGTCAATGAAAGACACAGAACTACCCACTGTGAAAAATGCCGGTGTGACACACAGGTCTGACTACTTAACAGTAAAGACATGACATACACCACCGGTCAAAAGTTTCAGAACACCCCTATTTTTCCAGTTTTTACTGAAATTTAAGCAGTTCAAGTCCAGTGAATAACCTGAAATTGTACAAAGCTAAGTGGTAAACTGCCAGAGGTTAAAAAAAGTTTAGATTACCAAAAACTGAAAAATAATGTAAACTAGCATAACTCGCGCTCTGCGCGACATGTTGGGGTGGGTGTGTTTGAGAAAGGAACTGATGCAGAGCATCAGCAGTAATTTTACTTTAATGCAGTAAGTGGAATACGATTTCACTGTTTCAGAACCATTTTATTTACTTTTTTTGTAGTTTTTTTTCATGGTCTTTGGTCAATATACCACCTCATATGGTCTATGGTCAATATACCACCTCATATGGTCTTTGAGATAATGTAAGCCGAATATCTCGTTCCTCGAGCGCAGAACAAAGTCGAAGATAGCGCGACATGAAACCACAAACTCGGAAATAATATATAAGATTTCAGAGTTGTTAAAAAAGGCCCTTTTCAGGGAACATGTAATGAGTTAGCAACTGCAGCTGTTCTGCAGCAATGGAAGTAACTTAAGCCTTGAAAGTTGATGCAAACAATTCCTACAGGTATCCCAACTTTTGTTGATTAGTTGCAAAGTCTCTGTCTGTATAAAAGCAGTGTAGAAACAGACTGTGTTGCTCCACCCTCTGAAGCATTATTTGGACAATATTGCACTGCAGGAAGTGGTATATTGCTCTCATAATGGCGAGAAAAAGACAATTAACAAAGGAAGACAGACAGACCATTATAACCCTTAAAAGTGCAGGTCTTTCCTTTAGAGAAATTGCAAAAGAGCCAAGGTGTCAGTGAGTACAGTTTCCGACACCATCAAAAGGCACTTGGAAACTGGAGGAAACTCTGACGGGAAGAGGTCTGGCAGAACCAAAGCCACAACACAATCAGAAGACAAGTTTCTGAGAGTCAACAGCTTGTGTGAAAGGCAGCTCACAGGACAGCAGCTTCAAGCACAGCTTAGGGCCCTGTCACACCTTGACGTATTAGCCAGCGTATGGCAACGTATCAAAATGTATGTAAAACACTGGCGTACGCTGAACTATTGATGTTTTTTACAGTTTTGGGCGTATTCATAACGAGTTGGACGTATGCATAACGTATTAGTAACGTACACAGAATGTTTTGATAACTTATAGATAACTTATACCAACGAATGCTTAGCATGTTGTCGGTGTTCACAACGTATGTCCAACGATAGTCTAACGTATGCATAGCATGCGGCAGCGTATCACCGACGATCACGTGGTGTTTGCTATTAATAAGCTGCCGCTCAATGATTTAAATCATAACCGCACTCGACATCGAAGTGTCAACATCACCGTCATGCCCTGTCACACCTTGACGTTTTAGCCAGTGTATGCCAACGTATGAAAAATTTGCCGAATACGCTGGCACACGTCGAATACGATATGGGTAAGTTTTGTATACGTTAAGAGCACGCTGAAGCACGCTGGCATACGTCGTAGTGCGCCGAGCTCGTTGACAAATTTTAAGCATGCTCAAAATTTGTCGACGTATGCCAGCGTACATTCCGCATATGCTGGCCATAAGTTGCAGGCACGTTATGCGATCGTTGACACACGTCGACACACGTTACTTGTAAGATACTCATAAGTCGAAACACGTCGAGGTAAAGTTTAGCGTACCCAAAACTTATTTCTAACCTATGAGTAACATGCTTTGAACCTATGTATAACGTATCTCCAACGCATATTGACGTATGTAGACGTATTTGATTGACGTCTTCCGGACGACCACAGAACTTACTGAACGTGTTTCTCACTTACAGCTAGCGTATAATGGCGTATTGGCTGCGTTTAGGGGAATTGGTATATAAAAATGGGCTTCACAGGAGGAACCCGTCAGTGTTTCAGACTCCATGGTGACTAGATGTCCATGTCAGTAGTATCAGTAGTAGTCGTAGGTGAGCGCCTCAGCAGTAGTTGTAGTATCAGTAGTCGTCGTAGTAGTAGTAGTATCAGTAGTAGTAGTAGTAGTTGTAGGTCCATGTCAGTAGTAGTAGGTGAGCGTGATGGGGAGGGTGTGGGTGATGATGGATCCTCCTTGCGTCCGCATCCACGGCCACGGCCAGGAGACTTCTTTGCAGCATTCTTCGAAGTTTTCTTTGGCATCTTTTTTGTTAATGTTTTTCTTCGCTGAACTATTGATGTTTTTTTCAGTTTTGGGCGTATGCAATCCACCATGTATGCAATTATAGCAAAAAATGAGTTGGACGTATGCATAACGTATTAGTAACGTACACAGAACGTTTCGATGACTTAAAGATAATTTATACCAACGAATGCTTAGCGTGTTGTCGACGTTCACAACGTATGCCCAACGATAGTCAAACGTATGCATAGTACGGCAGCGTATCGCCAACGATCACGTGGTGTAGCCTATTAATAGGCTGCCGCTCAACGATTTAAATCGCTGCTGCTCGACTATTTAAATGGACGCTGCTGCTCGACGATTTTAATCATAACCAAGCTAGACATCGAAGTGTCAACATCATCGTCATGCCGAAGAAAACTTCGAAGAATGCTGCCAAGAAGTCTCCTGGCCGTGTCCGTTGGCGCGGACGCAAGGAGGATCCATCATCACCCACACCCTCCCCATCACGCTCACCTACTACTACTGACATGGACCTACTACTATGACTACTACTACGACTATTACTACTACTACTACTACTACTACTACTACTACGCTCACCTACTACTACTACTGATACTACTGACATGGACATCTACTCACCATGGAGTTTGAAACACTGACGGGTTCCTCCTGTGAAGCCCATTTTTATATACCAATTCCCCTAAACGCTGCCAATGCACCATTATACGGTAGCTGTAAGTTAGAAACACGTTCAGTAAGTTCTGTGGTCGTCCGGAAGACGTCAATCAAATACGTCGACATACATCAATATGTGTTGGAGATACGTTACACATAGGTTCAAAGCACGTTCCTCATAGGTTAGAAATAAGTTTCGGGTACGCTAAACATTATCTCGACGTGTTTCGACTTATGAGTAACTTACAAGTAACGTGTGTCGACGTGTGTCAACGACCGCATAACGTGCCTACAACTTATGACCAGTGTATGCCGAAGTGTGAGTCATACGCTGGCATACGTCGAAAAATTTTGAGCATGCTTAAAATTTGTCGACGAGCTCGGCGTACTACGACGTATGCCAGCGTGCTTCAGCGTGCTCTTAACATATACCAAACTTACCCATAACGTATTCGACGTATGCCAGCGTTTTAAAAAAAATTTTCATACGTCGGCATACGCTGGTTAAAACGTCAAGGTGTGACAGGGCCTTTAACACTGGTCGAAGTAAGGAAGTCTCAGTTTCAACTGTGAAGAGAAGACTTCGAGCAGCAGGTTTGACAGGTCGAGTGGCAGTAAGGAAGCCATTGCTAAGATGGCAAAATAAGAAAAAGAGGGTTGCCTGGACCATGAAGCACTGCCAGTGGACTACAGAACACTGGAAGAAGGTCTTATGGACCGATGAATCAAAATTTGAAATCTTCGGTTCATCACGCAGGGGTTTTGTATGCCGTCGAGTAGGCGAAAGGATGGTTCCTCAGTGTGTGATACCAACTGTCAAAAATGGAGGAGGAAGCGTGATGATCTGGACCTCTTTTGCTGGATCCAGAGTCAGCGACTTGCACAGGGTGACTGTCACCCTGAACCAAAAGGGCGACCACAGCATTTTGCAATGCCATTCAATACCCTCTGGTCTACGCCAAGCTAATCAGGAGTACATCCTACAGCAAGATAACGACACAAAACATACCGCCAGGCTATGTCAGAACTACCTTCAAGTCAATCAGTAAGAGGCTTCAAATCATGGAATGGCCAGCACACTCTCCAGACTTAAACCCCATCGAGCTGGTTGGGGATGAACTGGACAGAAGGGTGAAAGCAAAGCAACTGACAAGTGCAACACATGTGTGGGAACCTCTGCAAGTGTTGGGAAGAACTTTCCAAAAAATATTTGATTTCCATTGCAGAAAGAATGCCACGAGTATGTTCGGCTGTTATATATGCAAAAGGTGGCTACTTTGATGAGTGAAAATTTTAGATTAAATTTTGTTCAACAAAACGATTCCATGATTTATTTTTTATCTGCAATTGCCTTTTTTGTTCTATGCTTTAATTTCGGAGTACATTGAAACATTAAACTGCTTAAATTTCAGTAAAAACTGGTAAAATGGGGGTGTTTGAAAACTTTTGACGAGTAGTGTATGTATAATAAAGCAGGAGTGTCTGTCTGTCTGTGCGTCACCAAACGACTCCCTCAGTTTTGGGGCGAGCCCCACCAAACTTTATGTGGAACCTTTTGGGGTCTCAGCAGGTGTCCGAAGATGTGTGGGAGGTTTTAAAAATTTCTCAATACAATTATTATTTTGAGTTTCCACCCATACGTAACTGTTCTCGCTCCAGATGTAAACTCATTCACGGCTTCGGCATTTGCAGTTTCACCATTTACTGCATGTGGACACATTCGCTGGTTCTGTAATATCTCAATGCAATTGTGATTTTGTGTCTCCACCTGAATGACACCGAATTTTCTCCATCCTATGGTGGGTGGGAGGTTTCATAAATTTCTGAATCTAATTATGATCTTGAGTTCCCAATCAAAAGAAGCTGCTCTCTCTCTCCACATGCAAACAAATTGACAGATTCGGCATTTGCAGTTTTGCCATTTACCGCATGTGGAAGCATTCACTGGTTCGGGTTTTTTTTGTTTTTTTGTATACCTTGTCGAGGCTCGTGTGAGAGCTAACACACAATGCACAGCAAGGGGGGCATGAGACAAGAGGGGACGGAGTGGGAAGAACAAAACAGTGGGGAACAGAGACATTAGGAGTGGTCAGGTATGGGAGCATGTGCCAGAACAGCGCGTCACTGCGTCCACTTTCCGCCGGTACTCCAGGGGCCTCCGTCTGGCCATCCCCCAGGCAGATGCCAGGCCCATCCCCATCTCCTTGAGATGATGGTCAACCTGCTGCAACCACGAGGCACGTGGTCGGCCCACTGGCCTCCTCCACTCATGAGACTCCCTCACTGAGAGAATCTGGTGAGCAGGATCAGCGTCAGGAAAACGAGCCACATGTCCATACAGCCGCAACTGACGCTCACGGACTATGCAGGTAACAAATCTCATCCGAGTCTCTCTCAGCAACCGCTCGTTGGACACAAAATCGGACCAGCGATAGCCAAGGATTCTCCAAAGAGACCTGGTACCAAAGGAATTAAGTCTCCGTCTCAGATCCTTGCTCAGAGTCCAAGTCTCGCATCCATAGAGCAAGACTGGAAGTACCAAGGACCTGAAGACTCGGACTTTCGTCCTCCCGCACAGGTAGCGGCAGCGCCACACCCCATGATCCAGTGAATCCATGACTCCCCAGGCCCGACCCAGACGTCTATTGACCTCTGACTCACAGCCAGCAGAGACATGAATCTCTCCACGACCTCAACATCCTCACCACAAACAGACACAGACAGGACAGCAGCATCCAAGATGTCACCGAAAACCTGGATCTTAGTTTTGACCCAAGAAACCCGTAATCCCAGCGGCTCCGACTCCTCATTCAGCATCTTGAGGCCCCCAAAAGGATATCTAAAGTCTCCGCAAAGATGACTGCATCATCTGCAAAATCAAGGTCCGAGATCTTGACATTCCCAAACGATGCACCGCAGCTTGATCTCTCCAACATCATCCCTAAAATCCAGTTCATACAAGAGCTGAAAAGTGTGGGAGCCAGTAACAATTGGAAATAAGTCAGAGATGGTACCACCACACTTCACAGCACTCTCAGTACCAGAGTAGAGTTCAGACATCAGATCGATCAGTTTTGGTGGCACCCCACGAAGACCAAGAATCCTCCAGAGGACATCCCGATTCACTAAATCGAATGCTTTACAGAGATCAACATAGGCTGCAAGCAGCCCCTGCCGAAACTCTCGCCTGCGTTCGGTGAGGACACGAAGTGCAAGGATACGGTCAATCGTTGACCTCTTTGGTGTAAAGCCTGACTGCTCTGGACGCTGCTGCTCAAGCAGATGGTGGTGAACCCTATCAAGAATTATCCGAGCAAAGACCTTGCCCGGCACTGAGAGCAGCGTCACCCCTCGGTAGTTGTTGCAGTCTTGGCGATCACCCTTTCCTTTTCAGAGAGGAACAACAAGGCCCCTCTTCCAATCAGTTGGGATGTTGCTTGTGTTCCAGGCAGAGCACAAAACTGCATGCAACGACACGAGTGCAGCATTTCCACCAGCCTTGAGAAGTTCAGCATGGATGCCACAGATCCCTGGAGCTTTGCCCCGTTTCAACTGGATCACCGCAGCCCGTGTTTCCACAAGTGAAGGTGGACCACAGTTAATTCGAGGGTCAGCAACAGGGATTGTAACACCCTTGATGTCCAACTCGACAGCTGGGGGATCAGCCTGGTACAACCGCTCAAAGTAACCGGCCCAGCGGGCCTTCACTTCAGACTCCTCTGTCAAGAGCCTACCACTCTCTGCTCTAACTGCAGTGCTCCGAGGGATGGGCTTGGATGAACGCAATGCGCGAATTCCCCTGTAAGTGGGACGAGAATCACCTGTCCACAGGTGATGCTCTACCCCCTCACAGATTCCTCGCACATAGGCCTGCTTGTCCACCCTCAGTGCACGTACAGTTTTATGCCTCAGCTCCCTGAACAGCTCAGCTCTGCCATTCAGCCTGGCCCTGCGACTCTGGTCAATGGTATCTGGTGTCCCTTGAGAGACAAAATTCTTCTTTGCCCTGCGGTGAGTTCCAAGACATCCATCGGCACCATCAAGGACGGTGGTCTTGAAGGCACTCCACAACTCATCAGGACCCCTCAAAGCACCCAGACTCCCCAAGTGTCCACTCAGCCTGTTCGCAAACTCCTCAGCTTCTCTCTCATCCCTGAGCTTGCCAACATCCAGCCGAGGCTGGGATGGTACCATTCTCCAGGATTTAAGGTGCAGCTTTAGAGTTGCTACAACAAGCCTGTGGTCAGTATTGAGGAACTGAGCACTCCGGTAGACCTTGCATTTCTGGATCATCCTCCAACGACCGTCAATGAGGACATTAGGAGTGGGGAACGGTGATATCTCAATGCAATTATTTTGTGTTTCTATCCATACGACACTGATCTTTCTCCCAAAGATGGAAAGATAAGGAATCCAGTCTATCAACATTTTTTTGCAGTGAATTAGATTGTCCAAGTGTGGTTCGGCATTTGCCGTTTCAGCATTATCCGTGTGTAGACCTTTCCATCAACATCACACCACGTTCGCTTGAGCCTTTTTTTTTTTTTACATTTTTCTGAAATAACCCATTTCCTTCATCATGGTAAATACTATAATACATACGAGCCAATCCTCCCTTCCCTGCTGCTCACAATGGGGCAAGATTTTTTTTTGGGGGGGGGGGCGGGAGGGGAGGTGTTTTCCTGAAGAAGGTGTTTCCAGGTGGGAAAAAAAACCTGAAAAAGGTGTTTTCAGCTCTTGTGCTGCAAATTATGTGGACAAAAGCAGAATCATACAATCAGCAAGTGATGCAAGATTGAGTGAACAGTGACATTTTTCATGCCGAAGTGTCATTATCTTAAGATAAACTGCTTTTTATACAGTACTAGATGACCAGTGAACCCGTTGGGTTCCCCTTGCGACAGCGGTTGATGAAAAGAAAAAAAAAGACACGAAATTTTAATTTTATTTAGTGGTCAAACTTTAACTTGAAGAAAATTTGAGCATTTACCTCAGGAGTCATCGTTCAACGAAGCACACGTCTAAACTCAATTTTATTTATAAACCAACATGGAAGTATTTGATCAAAATGGCGATGTTTATTTTATACTTAAAAATAAATCGTTCTTTGGCTATACGAAATGTTTGAGATTTTAAAATAAATCATTTCAAGAAAAAAAAAGATAGCTCCAGCCAACTATACCACTGAGGTTGTTTGCATTGATCAAATTCTCCCGAAGGAGTACTTGACTAAATCAGGAATTGATTTTTTAATAATTTTTTTAGTTGCCCGATTTTAATGAAACTTGATACTGTACACCACAGGAGAATGGTGAGTTAGGTGGCACTAAAATGTTTGCGCTATCATGTACCGTTTTGGCTGTATTTCAGGAACATTCATACAGACAGACATATATACAAGATGAGAGTTTTAGTCATATATATATAGATTTACTGACAAAGTAGGAGTTGAAATGTTCTTAATTTATACATCCAAGTGTATGAATCTTAAGCTAAAGTGTTCCATTCCATTCACTCCATCCAACCTGGTGGTTTGTTTTTGTCTCAATAAATAAGACCTATGTACCTTATCTACATTGACAAACACCATTACAATCATGATCATGGTTCTGAACACGTTTGCAGGAAATGTGCACAATAAGTGTCTCGTACTTCTAAACAATGCCATCCTCGTTCAAGATGGCACAAAGGTGTTGCATCATGGAAAATTAATTCTTTTCGATTGAACGTTAAACTGGCTTTTCTGTGAGCATACATTATGGTCAAGAAATAAAGACAGAAAGCATAATTCTCATTGTCAACTGCATATTTTCGTTCCCAATGGTGTTGTTTTTTCTCATGGAGGCAAAGTTTTTATTTCCTGTTTATCCCAAGAATGGAGAACATTCAAAGATAAACAAAGAAAAGTAGGAAGAAACCCTTTGATCATCAAACATCATTTCACCTGTTTCCCACCAAACCAATGTATAACCAGATATCTGCGATCACAAAGCGATCACCGAGAGTAAGCCTTCCCTGGCACCAGCGATCCAATGATGGCCATACTATTTTTGGACCGCCATCTGATCTTGAACTTTGACGTTTTGGGATAGAATATCAATTAAGAAAATGTTTTGCCTTCTATAAATCTATCCAGTCACGCAACATCATGAAAATCAGAGGAAACTTATTTAAGTTATGATCAAAAAGGTGTTTTCAGTTAATTCGGTCACAATCCAAAAAGGTAGGCCAAGGATACCAATAAAATACCAGGTGCACAACTTCAGTGCGGATACACTCGTATGATGTAAGGACATCATAGAAGGCAAAGCAGTCTGAGATTTCGCATTGGTAAAATTGAGCGATGCCAAAAACATATTTGACCTTGACCTTTAACCCGGATGGGTATGATGTAAATTAATCGCAAATGCTGCTTGCTCAAGGCTCTGAAGGGAGAACAATTTCATTCCGATCAGACAAACTTTAATCGAGTTATGGTAAAAATTGTTAAGTTGTCTATAACAAGGATAAAACCTTCAAATTAATCAAGATCAAAAAAGTTATGTCAACCCCGTATACTTTTTATTTCCATTATTCATGCAAAATTTCATTCCAAAAGTTCCAGGTGGCTTTGGCATGGTCACACTTTGAGAAGAATGGCATGGTTCAACTCCTACTTTGACATGGTCCACTTTCTACATCATATACATAGACTCACAAAAAAATGGAAGAAAACAAACAACAAACAAAACAGGAAACATTTCATGCATAGCACGATACTTGCGAAATCCATCAAACAAATATGACCATAAAAATAATTGGTGGTTGAATTCAATCACCTGATATACAAATCGTCTTCAAATTTCAAGTCAATGGGGATGAAAATTGAGGATTTTAGAAATTACATCTAAGTTGTTGACCTTTGGCCGATGTTGACCTTGAGGATTTTAGAAATTTGACAAAGTTGTTGATAATTTGGCCTATGTTGCTCTTTGACCGATTGACCTCAAAAGCAATAAGCTCCTTGCTTATGACAGACTTTACCATGTGGTGAAGTTTTGTGAAGTTCGGTTTGGAATTGTGATCTGTTGGCAATCGACATACAAACAAACAAACAAACAAACAAACAGACAGAGAGAATAACGCACAAGACAAACCAATATACTTGAAAAGTCTTCGATTTTCTCAAGTAAAAAACCTCAATATTTAGTGGTTTAGTACTCTTAAGTAAAAATTCTGAGGTACATTAAAAATTGAGGGTACTAATTGCAGAAAGAAACCTACAGCAGCTATAAGCCTCCCCCTATCCTATAGGGAGAGGCTGAACTATTTAAATCCTACACAATTATTATTGGCCAACTATCCAGAATATGTTCACATATGTGGGATTACCCATCAGCTACAAACAAATATGTCCCAAAAGTAACAAATGAAAAACATAAATGCAAAGTAAATATGAACAAGTGTACAAACCACCAGTTCCCTCTGCACTAAGGGGGTAAGAGAAAATTAACATCTCATCATAGTTACTCCACAGTATCAGTTACTTGATGCCCCCTTGTCGACAGAACAGCTCTTACGGAGCAGGTATCAATTTTACCTTGATCGTGACCATGGTAACACCCTCGGGCATGTTGATGTTGTACCATATGCAGAGGTTTCCATGGTTTTGAGCCACAATCACATCACTCCCAGGGACCCACTGTACATATGTGCAGTAACTCAGCAGGCTTGATGTGGTCCCACTTTCCACATCATATATATAAAGCTGTGGAAACACAAAAGATGGAACAGAGAGGAATGAAAGGTGGTCAAGGGACAAAGATGGTCTTTGAAGTACAAAAAGGAAGGCCCATTTATTCTCACCTTACTCAACTATATCATACTGCTTTGATTGAAAAGCATAAAAATGGTGATGGAAGACTGGAGGTTAAAATGGTACTGACGTTAACATGAGCCAATAAAAATCTGTATTCAGGAAAGACTGCTGCAAACACAATAAAAATGGGCTGGAATGGGCATTCTGGGAATACAATCACCGATTCCAGGATTTGGGTTATTACACGTTGAAACAGCTTCATTTGAAGGCAACATTTCAAAGCAAGATAAAGACTTTTTGTTTTCCACATGATAAGAAATAAATCAATAAAGCTGTTCGGCTTTTCCACTACATCTGAAAGTGAAGAAAGGCGAAAGAGAAAAGCCATTTAAAAGTGAGCAACTAATACCCTAACTCTGGAAAAATCCAAATTACATTTTAGTGTTAGAAATCTCAGCATTTAACTTTTCGCTATCAAATGTCATTTTGTCGTTCCAATCCTTTGGCTCACACCGTTGCTGGGCTGCAGACTCCAAGATATCAAAAGTTTTGAAACCGTTGGACGAGATTAGAATGACATGATGATGGCGTCTTTATCCCCAGTGCAACGTTTCTGGCATTTGTAATACAGGTGCCAAATATTTTTGGCCATTTTGTTGAAAACACATTTCTTGAAAGGATGGACATTTCTTGAATCTCCTGAAAAGTTTGAAAATTGTTTGAACCATTATTCATCTTTTATTGGCATTCCGATTATTTCTTATGTTCATTCGTATAACTTTGTACAATGAGATCAATTTTACCCTTATATCATTTTTATGTTGCTGTGACATTTTTGAAGTCATGCTGAGTTATTGGAAACTGTGAGTTGAATCTCGCCAATTCAGATTATATCCAGCAAAGTGGTGTAAGGGAATGGATGTGGGTTTTAAATGCTATGTGATCTACAATCGATGTGATAACTCCAACTTTAAAAAAAAAATCATGCCTCCAGCGATTGTCATCATCCAGCAAACGAAGGTGTTCCTGGGGTTCAATCACTAATTTGGTCTGTTGACTGCATCATCACTGAGGCATAGCTCTGCTGCTGATGTCGTGTTCCCCAAAAATTAGGGCAGGGATATATAATTTGATTGAGGTACTGTCACACAATGCCCATATTGGATCGGCGGCACACATTTATAAAATGTACACTTATGTAAGTCCAACAAGGAAATGCGGTAGACATGATCCCAGCTTTACATCCCATCCAATGGACGACGTACTCATTGATGTAATTCCCTGCCTGCCAAACACCAGATTGAGAGTTTATAGTCAAGTCGGGAATTTTACCCAGATGAGGCATCCCAAAGTGGAATACGCTAACTCTGAGGTCGCTTGTTAACCACACCAACATTTAAAGAGTTCACCAATAAATATTTATCTTTCTGAACATAATCGTCTTTAAAAAAAACCTTTATTCCCCCCGTTGGACTTAGTCTGAAACATTGGGCTTATGGATTTGGTCTCGATTTTCATGTACTTGTGCGTGCGTGCATGCATGCGTGTGTGCGTGCATGCGTCCGCAACCATATCTCAGACATGTATGGACCGATTTTATTCGTACTTGGCACAAAGACAACACATGATGGTAAACATATGCGTGTCAGTTTTTTCGACATCAGATCCAAGATAGCCAACTGGCAGCCATTTTAGTTGTAAAAAAAAAAAAAACTTGTGTCGAACACGTCCTCAACCGTTTATTGGATGTGCATTTACTGCTGTTGTTCAAACTTGGCACCCAGATAGCGAATGATGGCTTACATATGCACGTCATTTTTTTTCAAGAACAGATTCATGATGGCCGACTGGTGGCCATTTTAGTTGTAAAAAAAACCGATGTTGAACACGTCCTCAACCATTTCTCGGACATGCATTTCCCGATGTTGTTTAACCCTGGAAAACAGATAAAGAATGAAAGCTTACATATGCACATCATATTTTTTAAAGAACAGATTCATGATGGACGACTGACGGCCATTTTAGTTGTAAAAAAAACCCGATGTTGAACATGTCCTCAAACATTTCTCGGACATGCATTTCCCAATGTCCAAAATTGGCACACATATAAAGAATGATGGCTTATATAAGCATGTCATTTCTTTTGAGTTCAGATCCAAAATGGATGACTGGCAGCCACTTTAGTTATTAAAAACCTGATGTAGAACACATGCTCAACCATTTATTGGATGTGCATTTACTGTTGTTGTTCAAACTTGGCACCCAGATCGCGAATGATGGCTTACATATGCACGTCAATTCTTTTCCCAGATCAGATCCAAGATGGCCGACTGGTGGCCATTTTGAGACTTAAATTTGTCACCAAACATTTCTCAGACATGCATGGTCCGATTTCGTTAAAACATTGAAAATGCACAGTACATGATGGCATACATGTGCCACTCACTATATTTTGTGATCTGATCAAAGACAGCTGACTGTTAGAATGGCGGCTATTTTAGAGGCACATAAATATGGCTAGCCCTTTAACTCCATGGATCAAAATTACTAAAACAACAAGGATCACGTCAGGCCAGGTATGGGAGCATACACCGGAGCAACGCATTGCTGTGTCCACTTTCCGCTGGTACTCTCAGGGCCTCCATCTGGCCATCCCCCAGGCATATGCTTGGCCCATTCCCAACTGCTTGAGATGCAAATCAACCTTTTGCAACCTTGAGGCGCGTGGTCAGCGCATTGGCCTCATCCACTTGTGAGGCCCCCTCGCTGAGAGAATCTCGTGAGCAGGATCAGCATCAGGAAAACGAGCCACGTGTTCATACAGCCACAGCTGACACTCATAGATTATGCAAATAACAAACCTCATTTGAGTCTCTCTCAGCATCCGCTCGTTGGACACAAAGTCCGACCAGCGATAGCCAAGGATTCTCCGAAGAGACCTGGTACCAAAGGAATTATGTCTCCCAAGTTAGAGTCCAAGTCTCACATCCATAGAGCAAGAATGGAAACAACAAGGACTTGAAGACTTAGACTTTTGTCCTCTTGCACAGGTACTGACAGCACCACACCCCATGATCCAGTGAATTCTTGACTTCCCAGGCCCGATCCAGACATCTATTGACCTCTGCTTCACATCCAGCAGAGACATAAATATCACTGCCAAGGTAAGTGAATCTCTCCGTGAACTCAACATCCTCACCACAAAAAGGTACAGATAAGATAGCAGCATACAAGATGTTATTGAAAGCCTGGATCTTAGTTTGGACCCAAGAAACCCGTAATCACAGCGGCTCCGACTCCTCATTCAGCACCTCGTGGGCCCCCAAAAGGATATCCAAGGTCAACGCAAAGATGACTGCATGATCTGCAAAACCAAGGTCAGAGATCTTGCCATTCCCAAACAATGCACCACAGCTTGATCTCTCTGACATACTCCCCAGAATCCAGTCCATACAAGCACTGAAATGTGTGGCGCTCAGCACACACTCCTGAAGAACTCCACGAACAACTGGAAATCAAGGTGGTTCCTCTTCAGGCTCTCTGCCGACTTTCTCAAAGATAATTTTTCTGGTCGTTTTTGTCGCGTATTTCCTGTCATTTTGTTATTTCTGTGTTTACTGTGTGTTTCTAGTTCAGTCTTGTGTTAAAACTTGTGCTCGTTGTTGAGTTTTCGTCGTCTTTTCATTTCGGGATTCCTTGAGGCCTACACTTCTTTCCATTTGTGTGCACGATCGTGTTTATTTGTATTTTCTCCGTATTACCATCAGTTTTTATTTTCTCCACTTTTCCCTCCACCCTGCATCTATCCCTCCCAACTATACATTCGTTTCATGTCTTAAAAGTAAAAAATATATATACAGCGAAAAAAAAAAACCTTTTCCCTCTGCGCATTATACCCCACATAACCACGTGACTTATTGCACCAACTCTTCTTTCTCCTTTTGCCAATCTACCATCTTCTACTTTTGCTGAAACACATTCAACACACACATTCACAATTTTTCTTCAACCTTTCCTTTACCTAATATGACTTGATCTTAAAAACAAAAACAATATTCATGATTCTTTTAACTTCCAACTTTACACCTCCCATAACAACGTGTTTCACAACCCCCTCTTCTTCTTCCTGCAACTTTCGTCATCCTTCCAGTTCCGTTCTGGGTTTGCCGATCTAAATTCACGAAACACCTTCACGATTTTTCTACAACGATTCCTTTCCATAATCTTATGTAATCTACATGAAAAAAAACAAAAAGGTCTCTCAAAATGTTACAACGTCCTTTTTCACACATGCGCTTCTCAGTATTGTATCATAATTCACTACTCTTTTTCTTCTTCAAAACACAGTTTTCAATTCAACCTGTTTCCTACCTTGTCTAAAAAGTCCAACAGTTACAACATTTCTTCTCTCCATTCTCTTAATTCACCTTTGTTGCATCCCTCAATCATGTCTTAAATCACATCTCTGACTTAACAAGCTCGAATGAGCTAAGATCCTCACCTCTTAATGATGACGTCATAAAAACGAATATGACGTCATTGTGATGTATCAGGTTTGCGATAAATTATCTGTGCTAATGCCCGGCTTGATTCCCGCAAACAAAATTCAAACAGCTTGTCTAGTTTCGGAGATAATGGTATAGGCGATTTCCATTAGCGGCGATATTATAACGTCGACTTTTTTTCTAGGAAGAATTTCCAAAATCGGAGATGGTTACTGCCTGCGCGTGGGCTTTCTGCATATACATGGCAAGTTTCACGAAGATCCGATGAAAACTCTGGGTTGTGAAACAAAAAATGTCAAAAAATAGGGATGACGTCATAAAAATTGATATGACGTCACAGTGATGCATCATATGTGCGGTAATTCATCTCTGATAATGCCCTATTCAGTTCCCGCAAACAGAATTCAAAAAGCTTGCCTAGTTAGAGATAATTTTTTAGGTGATTTCCATTAGTGGAGATATTTTGACATCATAACTTTTTTTCTAAGATGAATTTTCAAAATCGGAGATCGTTACTGTCTGCGCAGGGTATTTCTACTTATATATGCCAAGCTTCAGGAAGTTTCGATGAAAACTGTAGGCTGTGAAACAAATGAAACAAAAAACAAAAAATGTCAAAAAATAGGAATGACGTCATAAAAATTGATATGACGTCATAGTGATGTATCATATGTGCGGTAATTCATCTCTGCTAATGCCCTGTTCGATTCCCGCAAACAGCATTCAAAAAGCTTGCCCAGTTTCGGAGATAATTTTTTGGCGATTTCCATTAGCAGAGATATTTTGACGTGATAACTTTTTTTTTAGGAGGAATTTTCAAACTCGGAGATGGTTACTGTCTGTGCAGGGTATTTTTACATATATACGCCAAGTTTCAGGAAGTTTCAATGAAAACTGGAGGCTGTGAAACAAAAAAGTCCACAAAATCAACAATGTGAGTAAGACTTCGAGATCCTCCACGAGGATCTAAAAAAAAAAATCAAATCCCAGTTTGCAATGCATGTCCATGTTCCATCAATCGTCCGTTTTTTCCAACTTCAGTGCCAATTCACCCCACCTACTTAAGTCAACCTACTCCTAACCCCTCACCTGTTATCCTCTCTCCTTACCCCTCCCATCTTGCCCCTCATCCTATCTCCACCCTTGGCACCTCTTCACTGTCTTCTGCCTCAGTATAAGCTCCTCCTCTGTTGTCCCAAAGTGTGTGGTGCTCTTACATTTGTGGGCTCCATTCTCACCTCGCAGATCCCATTCTCTCAATCAGTACACTCCTCATCTCCACAAACATGCTCCTTCCTTCCTCTCAGCACACCTTCCCCTCTTCACAACCCCTCAAAACCTGTACCTCCCCCTGCCCACTCCCTTCCTCACCATACCACGACCAAGTCTCATCCTTCCCCTCTCCCGACCTCTGCTATCACCCTCCTGCACCTTGGCCGTGCCTGCTCTCATCGTCTCACCTCCCTCTCAAAGCTTCCCTCTCACTCCTCCCTCTAAAAGCAACCTTCACACTCTTCCCCCTCCAAGCTTTCATCTCACCTTTCTCAAAAACTCCCCCTCACCCTTCTCCCTCAACTCTCCCCTCTCACCTTCTCCCTCCAACCTCCCCCTCCCTCCCCCTTCTCAAAGTTGTCCCCCTCACTTCCACAAAGCTGCTTCCTTCCCCAACCCCCTCTCTTCCATCTCATAACTCCACCTCCTACAATCTTCATCTGCCCTCTGCCCCTCTCTTATTACTCCCCACTGTACCTCAACCCATCACCACCGAGCCTTTTCTCCTCCTCATCTGGCCCTCTCCCCAATCTCTTCTGCAATCCCCCACACTCTCAGACGGCATTAGCCCACGTGTCCTAAAAACCTGCTCTGTTGCTCTTACTCACCCTCTCTCTGTTCCATTCATCGTCTCAATTGCTCAAGGTCATCAGCCAATTCCTTGGATATCAGGAAACATTACTGCCCTGCATAAAAAAGGTGCAAAAACAGATCCCTGCAACTACAAACCAATCAGCTTTCTCCCAATCATCAGCAAGGTTATGAAATCCATCATCGCTTCAGACATCAAATCCTTCATCTTCTCCAATGGCTTGATTTCCAACAATCAATTTGGATTCAGACCAGGTCACTCTACCCTGGATATGCTGCTTCTGCTCTCCCAACAATGGATGGAGGTCCTCAATGCCAGACATGAAATCAGAGCCGTATCCCTGGACATATCACGTGCTTTTGACACAGTCTGGCACCCTGCCCTTCGAACCAAACTAACGTCTGAAGGTATCCAAGGACATCTCCACTCATGGCTAGTAGACCTCTCCTCTCGCAGCCAACGTGTGGCCCTTAATGGAGTTCTCTAATCCCCTCTTCCTGTCCAAGCTGGAGTTTCTCAAAGCAGTGTTCTGGACCCTGTTCTTTTTTCTGGTTTTCATCAATAATCTCTCTGACTCCATTGAAAATCCTCTTTATCTCTTTTCTGACGACTCCATCCACTGCCGTACCATCCGTCATCCCTCAGATCGGCAAGCAGCAGCCTCTTCGCTCACTGCAGATCTGGATATAATCACAAACTGGTCCAACACGTGAAACATGTCTTTCAATCCTGACAAATCTCACACTCTTACGACATCTCTCCGAAAGGACCATCTGGAAATCCCTCCCCCCATCTACTTTCTCAACAATCCTCTTGAAGAGATCGTTTCATTCATGCTTTTGGGTCCCACTATCTGACATGATCTTTCCTGGGAAAGCCACATTTCCAAACTGGCTTCCAAAGCCAGTCGACGACTGAGCCTCCTCCATCGTGTAAAGTCCTTCCTTGGCACACCTGAGCTCCTGACCATACACAAAGCTTTCGTCCATAGCCTGATGGAGTACTGCTCTCCCCTCTGGGCTGGTGCTCCCGCCTATCTCCTTTCTTGGCTTTACGCTGTGGAAACCAAGGCATTTAGGATCATTGGTATATCCCACGTTGAGGCTGAGTCATTGGGTCTCTCACTCTATCACTGCAGATAGGTGGGTGGTCCTTGTGTCTTCTACCATCTCCTCGCCAGCCTCACCCCCTGCTCTGTCTGCGATATGTCCTCCCCATATTTCCGCAGGGCGCTCAAGGTCTGCCAGCAACCCCCTTCTGGTAAAACTACCAAAATCATGAATCACTGCTAACCTTCACGCTTTCATTCCTATTTTGTCCTGCCTTTGGAACAAGCTCCCACACTCTCTTCAATCCTATTCTTCCCTCCAGGTCTTCAAAACAGCTGTTCACCACCATCTCTTATCTTCCCCCATCCAAAACCACAATCTTTTCAACCATGAAACCATGATCATCCAAAACCATGAAAAACAAAACCATGAAACATGATTTTTGTTTGTTCCACCCTCACTTTTTCACCTTTATTAGTCCCTCCCCCTGGCAGCAGAAGACAGGGTTTTGCAATCACTTATTTGTGTCTGTATGTTTGTGTCTGTGTGCCTGTCTGGGCAATAACTTTTTTCCAGTTGAGTTTTTGTCATCAAATTTTCAACAAAGCTTTAGGTGAGAATATGAAGAAGACAAATTAATTATTTTGTTTCAATAATTTTCATTATTATTATTATTATTGTTATGCTTCAACCCTTTTTACCCTCGCCGAAGGATTCAGAGAGGGTATTGCATTTGGGTCTGTTTGTTTGTTTGTCTGTCTGTCTGTCTGTTTGTTTGTTCGTCCGCACAGAACATTCATGTTTTTCTCTGCAACCGCTTGTCGGATTGAGATGAAATTTTCACCATTGGTGCAACTACTCATGAAGAATTGTTTAAAGGATAATTATGACGTCATATGTCACGTGGTGTGGCAGCCATATTGGAAAAAGGGCAAAACTTTGGACCTCGGTATCTCTTTGGATACTTTGGACCAAAAAAAAAAACCACACCAAGGAAAAATTTGAAACTTGGCACATTGCAAGTATTCCTCATGAGGGATGAGTGTGATTTTTATGATGTCATAGGTGCCCTAGTTATGACGTCATAATTGCATATGTAGAACGCCACATCCAATGAGTATAAAAAATTTTGAGGGTCATCTAGAGATAAAATGGTCCACAGAAAAACATTCATGATATCATCAGTCACGTGATTCAGCAGCCATTAAAAAAAAAAAACACCTTCAAAAATCTTTTTCTCTGAAGTGGCTGAACAGATCCGGCAAAACTTTACACATGTGATGTCATTGGTCACATGGTTTGGCAGTCATATTGGATTTACCCAAAAACCCAAAAATATCTTCTCCAAAACGGCTGGACAAATCGAGGGGAAACCACACAAGTGTTCCCCAAGCCATGGGTGTACAAGAGGAACATTGCAAGTATTTTTATGACATCAAAGGTGTTTGCCTTCGTTATGACGTCATAATTGCATATGTATAACGCTACATCCGATCAGTATAAAAAATTTTGAGGATCATCTAGGGATTAAATCGTCAATAAAAAATTTTTTGATTAATGTCATCGGTCACTTGATTCGGCAGCCATATTGTTGTTTTTTTTTAACTTCAAAAATCTTCTCTGAAATGGCTGAAAAGATCAAGGTGAAACTTTACACATATGGCCACCTATCCATGAAGAACAAAAGAGACACAGAGGACATCATATGTCACATGGTTTATCAGCCATATTGGAATTACCTGAAAACCAATAAAAATACACCACGAAAAAGAAGTCCTGGCAAGGGTTTGCAACCTCTGATTGCTCTTTTTCGTGTTTGGCCTTTTTTTGGTCTGTTATTTTTTTAACATTTTTTTTTTCTCAGCAATCAGTTGCCCGATTGACACCAAATTTTCAGGGTATTTGCAATCCCCCGTAGAGAATATTTCAATGATAATTGTGACGTCATAGTTCACATGGTATGGTATCCATATGAGATTAAACAGAAAAAAATTAAAACATGATATCTCTGAAACCGCTGATCGGAAAAATTTGAAACTTGGCAATTCTTATTCTACTCCCTACGGGGAATAAAGGATTGATTGCATGGATGACATCATCAGTGACGTGGTAGACCAGCCAGAAATGTTTTAACCTAAATCCATGTTTACCATTGACATTCAGTGTGTACGTTGAGGCCGTTACATTTTTACCAAATGAACTTTTGTCATCAAATCGTCAACATACCATTATTCTGAGATTGTGGAGAACAAAAATGAATAATATGTACAATTTTTTTTTAACTCGTTTTCGTCAAGTTTAGTTTGAGTACAAAGCAGACGCAGATGGGCGTTGCATTTTTAGATGCTTACTAGTTCGCTTTTAAATTTGTTTTCGCCGCAACCACTTGAGCGATTGACACAAAACTTTAAACATATGAGCGCCTTCCCGTGTATAATTTTTTCACAAAGTTACATGATGATTGGATGGATGTAAAATACGGCAGGAGTTCCCAGAAACCAGTTTTCTGTAGGCATGGGTTGCAGAGTGTTTCACGTATCAGGAACAAATGACCTCGACCTCATTTCATTCAGCTTTGGCTTAATTATCTGACTCTTCTATAGACAAGTGTTTTTTTGTTTGTTTCGTTTTTAACGTAAAACACTGGCAGTATTTGATGATGAATAATGGTGGTACCCAAAAGTATGGCATCAGAAGTTCGTCAATATATATATATATATATATATATATATATATATATATATATATATATATATATATATATATATATATATATATATATATATATATATATATATCTCTCTCTCTCTCACTCTCTCTCTCTGTGTGTCCCACTGCCATCCCCAACCTCTCACTCCCTCTCTCAAAATAAAAAGATACACTCATTCCCATGGCTTAGTCTTTTCTAAGTTAGCCCATGATTCGTTTTATACAAAGGAACATAGTCGTGAATGTTTTGTTTGTGGTTGAACTGTTGAAGGTTCCAAGAACATCAGAGAAGACACAATATAGAAAAAAGAAATCCCTGGGGCACTTTTATTCCTGTAACCTTGAACCCTACAATCCTGAACGGCAAAAGCGATTGCCTGTAAAATTGCTCAAACTGTTACAGAACAATTTGGGGGCAATCTCAGAATGCAATTCAATTACTGAGATAAAAAGATGAGCTCAGAACAACGAATGTTGATAAATTTACAGTCGCTGTTTTGCAGGAATAAAAAGCACCAATTTCAGTTGCCACTGATCAAAATAGGAATGCACGTAGATCACATTCATCGGCAAATATGCGAGTTAGGACGTTTGCTGCAAAGTTTTCAGATGGCAAATTGAAAGATGCATTAATTTGTGTCACGTTTGTAAAATCAAAAGGGAGAGAAGAAAAAATTCATTGCAGCAGAAACAATATCACTGGGAATGGACACCGTGGAGCATTCAATATGCAGTACGAGCAAGCAGCATACGGCTGCAAGAAGGAAAAGGAATGGAGCCCAGCACATGAAGAGGTAACCTTGTTATTGCCTTAACAAAATGTTGCTTTGCTCTCGATATCATATGAGCATGCTGCATGCCTGCTTTTAGAATTAATTACATTTTGCACTTTAAATAACGGAGTCAAGTCTGAAGGAACATTTTCAAACAATGTGACAATTTGCAAGTCTGTATATAATTAGTGTATCCAAGCGGGCCTGGCAGTGTGAACAGCGCGGGGGTGTATTTTTGATGATGGGGGCCCGCTCGACACAATGGGACGTGCCTCGTGTGCTATGCACGTAATCGGCCATTGAGAACCTTGACATGCAATTTTGAGCCTTGATTAAAGGAACACCCCACCCACCTCCCGCATTACCCCACAAAATAGCCCTAGATTCCCAAAATGCTGTTCCCAGCAAAAAATCAACATATGTTCAGAATACATTTAACCCGCATACTTTTAATAGCCAAATGCATGTCGTGCAACGAATCGGGCGATTTGGAAATGGCTGCCGTGAGTGAATAATTAAATTGTCTTTACAACATTATTTCATACATATTTTGTGGGGGAAAGAAAGGTGTTCCTCCAAAATCGCGAAGAATAATGATGGCATAAAAGTTTTCAAAATCTTTTCATACCTGCTGTTTGAACTTGTTTAAGTAGAACAAAGCCTATCGGTGAGGATAATGCCATCACAACACAATAATTGTACACAATAAAATTATATTGGTGTTACCCTTTGATTCAATGCCACTCGTTGATCATCCTTGTGTAATTGTTTGTTCCATCGTCAAAGCGCGAGTCATTAGCGTATGGTGTCATCCCTCGGATGGACTTTAAATTTGGGCATTCTGTCTGCCAGCATGAGTTGGTGGACGTTAATGATCCCATGGTGTCCTTTGTGAAGAGTAGGCGAGCTATCGCCGGCACTCTGAACAAATTCCAAATGACTGATCTAACCTCCAGGGGGGGGCACTACATCAGCAGCAGCAAGTGTTGCTAACTGCAGCCAGATGCTGCAGTATGTACGAAAGAAGATAGTCAAAACAGCTGAGTCATGAAATTATAATTGTTAATTTAAAATCAAAGAGAAAAGAAAATAAGAATTTTCTGGTTAATTTTTTGGTGTTAAATCAAAGGGGATTGAGAGACATCTGTGACCAAGCAATCCTGACCAAACCACGTATCTCTTTTCATAACTACAGGATCATGAACATTTTCTTCCTTGAGGTACCTCGCAATATGATGTAATTTGGGAAATTATACCATTTAGTATTTAAAATCCTCCTCATTTCTTTCCTTTCTGCCACTCACGTACGATATTGTGACGGTTCTGATAACCGTGACCCCAAGGCAATGGCACACGTTATATAATGGTTCCTGAGAGAGTTATTTTGTTTTTACTTATTACAGATGGGGTCATTCCCTTGTATCTAATAGGCAACAAAGGGAATATGCATTGTGATGGATTCGTTAGGTTGTTTTTCCCACACTTACTCCGCATTTTTAAAATCTTTTAATTTAAAACCCATTCAAACCGTGAGCGTCACCTCTTTAGCATATGCCACCAAAACCCCACTCAAATTGCGCTCCAGAACACAACCGCCATCCCACCTACAAGCACTCTGCCTCAACCATGCCACCACCACCTTCAACAATGCTTTCAACACCACTTTCAACTATGCTTCCACCTCAAGATTACAATGACCATCCAATACCTCAAGACTACAGTGCCATGACCATCCAAGCTCACTGCTGTCTCGTGCAAGTTTGCGCTAACATGTCTGTCATTCCTCCCTATCAGCAGCAACCAACGCGCTGCTTGGGGAACCATCCGCGACGCTTCAGGATGCTTGCGCTACCAGCGGGGAGCGATGCACATTGCCACCATGTTAAGTCAGGAGATCGGCCCTGTGGCCTACGTCAAAGACGAATGAAGCCATTTCCGGTCCGACAGCTTCACGGAGCGGGTGACATCAGGACGCAAATAAAGTCTAAACCAATGGGCATGGCGCATTCAGAACACAAGGGGCAAAGATTTGTTGCCATGTGGCATAGTTATGCCGCCCGGGGACGCTGGGCCCCACCCCGCCCAGAGCGTATAAAATAGCACTTCAGGATTCCAAAAAAGATTCAAAGGTTATTTTTGGCGTGATTACAGGTGGACTTTCTGGTGGTGGGTTCACGATGGAGCAGCACGGGACACATCTGGGGTGCCATAGTACAAAGTGGAGCACCACGGAATGAGGTGAAAGAATCACCTGGCCACACAGCGACACCACTCTATCGCAGTCCCCTCTCCCTTACCTTTCCCCAGCGCAGGAAAGCGTCTAGTTCGCCAGGACATGCTGGGTGAGCACAGAGGTTGCCAACACCTCAAACTTTCTCTTATCTTTCTCATTTATCTACCCATCCATGGAATTAAACCAATGGTGCCTTGTATTATTAAATAAGTAAGATTGTCTAATACAGATAGAAATGGTGTTAATTCTGCTCTTTTGTCTTTTTAACCTTTGGACCACATTGTATATATTTCACTGCACAACCCACACAAATTATATGTCCCTGCTGTATGAATGCCTGTAAATAAACCCCTGTATGAATGCCTGTAAATAAACCCCTGTATGAATGCCTGTAAATAAACCCCTGTATGAATGCCTGTAAATAAACCCCTGTATGAATGCCTGTAAATAAACCCCTGTATGAATGCCTGTAAATAAACCCCTGTATGAATGCCTGTAAATAAACCCCTGTATGAATGCCTGTAAATAAACTGCTGTATGAATGCCTGTAAATAAACCCCTGTATGAATGCCTGTAAATAAACGCCTGTGTGAATGCCTGTAAATAAACCCCTGTATGAATGCCTGTAAATAAACCCCTGTATGAATGCCTGTAAATAAACCCCAATATGAATGCCTGTAAATAAACCCCTCTATGAATGCCTGTAAATAAACCCCTGTATGAATGCCTGTAAATAAACCCCTGTATGAATGCCTGTAAATAAACCGCTGTATGAATGCCTGTAAATAAACCGCTGTATGAATGCCTGTAAATAAACCCCTGTATGAATGCCTGAAAATAAACCCCTGTATGAATGCCTGTAAATAAACCGCTGTATGAATACCTGTAAATAAACCCCTGTATGAATGCCTGTAAATAAGCCCCTGTATGAATGACTGGAAAAAAAACCCCTGTATGAATGCCTGTAAATAAACCACTGTATGAATGCCTGTAAATAAACCACTGTATGAATGCCTGTAAATAAACCCCTATATGAATGCCTGTAAATAAACCCCTGTATGAATGCCTGTAAAGAAACCCCTATATGAATGCCTGTAAATGTTGCAGAGAAAAACACGAAAGTTCTGTGTGGGCAGACAAACAGACGGACCCAAAAGCAATACCCTCTCCGAATCCTTCGGCAAGGGTAATAATAATCTATATATAATGGAGCAAGTGT
This sequence comes from Eptatretus burgeri, assembly GCF_056783735.1. NCBI lineage: Eukaryota > Metazoa > Chordata > Myxini > Myxiniformes > Myxinidae > Eptatretus > Eptatretus burgeri. Next base: position 124,362,157 of record NC_140961.1, read on the forward strand.
ATGTATGGATATATGTATGTATGAATATATGTATGCATGGATGGATATATGTATGTATGGATGGATGGATATATGTATGTAGGTATGTATGTATGGATAAATGTATGTATGTATGGATGGGTGGATATATGTAGGTATGTATGTATGTACGTATGTATGTATGTATGGATATATGTATGTATGGATATAATATGTATGTCGGTATGTATGTATGTATGGATATATGTATGTATGTATGTATATATGTATGGATATATGTATGTAGGTTTGTATATATGTATGGATATATGTATGTAGGTTTGTATATATGTTTGTATATATGTATGGATGGATGGATATATGTATGTAGGTTTGTATATATGTATGGATATATGTATGTAGGTATGTATGTATGAATAGGTATGGATATATGTATGTAGGTATGTATGTATGAATATGTATGGATATATGAATGTAGGTAGGTATGGATATATGTATGTAGGTATGTATGTATGGATATATGTATGTAGGTATGTATGTAGGTATGGATATATGTATGTAGGTATGTATGAATGAATATGTATGGATATATGAATGTAGGTATGTATGTATGTATATATGTATGTATGTATGGATATATGTATGTAGGTATTATGTATGTAGGTATGTATGTATGTATATTTGGATATATGTATGAAGGTATGTATGTATGGATGGATATATGTATGTATGTATGTATGTATGTATGTATGTATGTATATATGTATGTATATATGTGTGTAGGTTTGTATATATGTATGTAGGTATGAATGTATGGATGGATAAATGTATGTAGGTTTGTATATATGTATGGATATATGTATGTGGCTATGTATGTAGGAATATGTATGGATATATGTATGTAGGTATGTATGTATGTATGAATATGTATGGATATATGTATGTATGGATATAATATGTATGTCGGTATGTATGTATGTATGGATATATGTATGTATGTATGTATATATGTATGGATATATGTATGTAGGTTTGTATATATGTATGGATATATGTATGTAGGTTTGTATATATGTTTGGATATATGTATGGATGGATGGATATATGTATGTAGGTTTGTATATATGTATGGATATATGTATGTAGGTATGTATGTATGAATAGGTATGGATATATGTATGTAGGTATGTATGTATGGATATATGTATGTAGGTATGTATGTAGGTATGGATATATGTATGTAGGTAAGTATGTGTGAATATGTAAGGATATATGAATGTAGGTATGTATGTATGTATGTATGGATATATGTATGTATGTATGTTTGGATATATGTATGTAGGTATTATGTATGTAGGTATGTATGTATGTATATTTGGATATATGTATGAAGGTATGTATGTATGGATGTATGTATGTATGTATGTATGTATGTATGTATGTATATATGTATGTATATATGTGTGTAGGTTTGTATATATGTATGTAGGTATGAATGTATGGATGGATAAATGTATGTAGGTTTGTATATATGTATGGATATATGTATGTGGCTATGTATGTATGAATATGTATGGATATATGTATGTAGGTATGTATGTATGAATATGTATGGATATATGAATGTAGGTATGAATGTATGGATAGATATATGTATGTAGGTTTGTATATATGTATGGATATATGTATGTAGGTTTGTATATATTGTTACGGTTGTGGAAATTCGCATTACACCATAAAGAGTCCTCACGTGAGATATCTCGGTAAGTCCATGTGTAGTTAGACCAAACCCGTTGTATCGAGGGAATATGTGTAATTCATCTGGGCTGTGACGCTTTGAGTTAGCCATTTTTTCTTTCTCTTTTGTTATTTTCGACCATCAATCCCCCAACAACTCAAACTCCCACCACCTCCGCCTTTCTACCACACATCGTGCCATGGGTGGTGAATGCGTCCCTTTCGCTTCCAAAAGCGGATCAGGAATGCTTCACGCCCCCTTTTCATCCGTCCAATGACCGAGCATCGGGTAGTGTAGCCCCGCCTCCGAACCCACTGGAATGTGTTCCTTTCGCCCCGAAAAGCGGATCAGGAATGCTTCACGCCCCCTTTTCATCCGTCCAATGACCGAGCATCGGGAAGTGTAGCCCCGCCTCCGAACCCACTGGAATGTGTTCCTTTCGCCCCGAAAAGCGGATCAGGAATGCTTCACGCCCCCTTTTGCCCGACCAATGGCTGAACAGAGGGTGGCGTGGCCCCGCCTCCAATCGCGTTTTGATCCGAATATTTGCATATAGGCTCCTCCTGGGGCCTATAAAGATGCGAGCGCAAGGCGACTCGCGCAGAGTGGAACTGGTGGAGCTGAGTGGAACTAGGGAGAAGTTGGAAAGTAGCAGGGAAGTTGGAGGGAGTTGGAGTCCGCGCGGTTCGGTTGCTGGCGGCTGGTCAAGTTCAAGTCAAGGGAAGAGGGCGGTCAGCAACGAGGTTGCGGTTTGGGGGTCGCTCGTCTCGTCGCGGGACCCAAGCCAGCCAGCCATTCCCCTCTCCCTGAGCATCAGCAATTCCCCCCCCCCATCCGCGCTGAGATAGTGCCGGGGGGGGGGGCCCGTTCCTCCCCCACCCTAAACGTGGAGCCAACAAAACTGCTCGAGCGGAGCACGCCGGAGAGGACTAGCCGACCACGCGAGGGGCACGGAGTCGGGGCACAGCTGCTCGAACATTGCGGCTTGCCCGCCATCGTGTCACAAGGACGCGGGTAAGACCTTCCCGGTCTCGTGGACCTGGCCAATCTTCCGGGATCCACGTACATTTGGTCTACGGACCTGTCTGCCTCCTTGCCTATGAGGGTGGCTTTCTTTCTTTCGGTTTGAATGCATGCTGTGGCGCCGTGTCCAATAAGTAGAACTGCTTAAGTGTCTGTGCCTGAACATTGCCCCTTTTATTCGGTGTAACTCATTCCCTTGCATTTGCTTTTGTTGCATGACTGTATGGCTGTATATACGTGCTTGTCTGTGTGTGTGTAAATAAAGTGCATTGTGTGAACTGTTTTCCCGTTTCGCTTCGTCTTTTTCTTTAATTGAATCTCCCTCTAGCATCACGTAAGGGATTCGATAGTGGGTTTAAAACGCCCGGTAATTAATCGGATCCATCGAGGTCGACGATAACTCCGCTCCGTTATCCCTGTAATACGGAACGAACCGCTTAAGCGGTTCGTGTCCGGAGTCGGCCTGTGGCGTGGTACGATCGCCCGGTCGACCACTCGCGCAGGTACTTAGGGAGGTCGAATTTGGCGAGCAACCCTATCCTGCGCGGGTGGGCAATTGGCACGATCGTGGTGAGGTTAAACCCCCACCCGTGACTGGCTCCGGGCGGTAGTTCCCGGAGGGTCATGAGTGAATTGTCCGTCCGGTGGGCGATGTGTCGCGACTCGAGTTACGTGGCCGATCGCACGCCGGCGGGCGTGAATTCGCAACAATATGTATGGATATATGTATGTAGGTATGTATGTATGGATGGATATATGTATGTAGGTTTGTATATATGTCTGGATATATGTATGTATGAATATGTATGGATATATGTATGTAGGTTTGTATATATGTATGGATATATGTATGTAGCTATGTATGTATGAATATGTATGGATATATGAATGTAGGTATGTATGCATATATGTATGTAGGTTTGTATATATGTCTGGATATATATATATATATATATGTATGAATATGTATGGATATATGTATGTAGGTTTGTATATATGTATGGATATATGTATGTAGCTATGTATGGATATATGAATGTAGGTATGTATGCATATATGTATGTAGGTTTGTATATATGTATGGATATATGTATGTAGGTATATATGTATGTTTGTATGTATGGATATAAGTATGTAGGTATGGATATATGTATGTAGGTATGTATGTATGGATATATGTATGTATGTATGGATATATGTATGTAGGTATGTATGCATGGATATATGAATGTAGGTATGTAGGTATGTACATATGTATGGATATATGTATGTATGTATGTATGAATATGTATGGATATATGAATGTAGGAATGTATCTTCTTCTTCTTCTTTCGGCTGCTCCCGTTAGGGGTCGCCACAGCGGATCATCCGTATGATCCGCATAGTGATTTGGCACATGTTTTACGCCGGATGCCCTTCCTGACGCAACCCTGGTCGCCTCTTACGACACAGGGATATGGTACACCTATTTTAACCGGGGTATACACCGGCCCAGTATACTGGTACTCATTTCGCCGACCTCGGAAGGATGACAGGCTAAGTCAACCCCCTGGTGTATTAATTCAGTGGCCCAACGGGGCTTGAACTCAGTACCTTTTGGATCCCAAGCTGCTGCCCTAACCACTGCGCCAACACCAGGCTCATGAATGTAGGTATGTATGTAGGTATGTATATATTGTTACGAATTTGGGAATTTGATTGCACACAACATACAGGTTCCTTTAGTCAGCCATGTCGATAAGTGCTTGTTCCCTAGATAGCTCACCTTTCATTGTCGAAATGTTCAGAAATCGATTAGATGCGCTGCGGATCGATTTAATAGTTAGGGAATGAACAATGGAGACATCCCTCCCCCTCTTCTGCGAAGAGAAAGAACCCTGCCGGCCCATGACTCATGATGTCAACAACTCCCTCCCACACGTGGTTGAGCGGGGGGATGGATCACGAGAGCATGAGTCACACTGGGCGTGGAGGAGGGGGGGTGGAGAAGGATAAGAGATCTTTTTCTTTTGTTCAGGGGCAGAGTTGGAAGGGCATAGTTGGCGAAGGGAGTTGAGGGGAGTCGTTCAGCAGACCATCGGGTCCTGCTTGGCTTGCGTTAGGGTTGAGGCCTTCGGAAGCTTTTTGCTTCGGCTGGCTCAGTGAGCTTCGGCTGAGGCCTGACTCGGGAGGAGGATTTTTGGAGGCTCTTTGCTTTGATGGTTCCATGAGCTTCGGCTTCTGCTTGGCTCGGGAGAGCTTTTTGCTTCAAGCTGCCCTGTTTGGAAGAGGGTTGAGCCGGTCGCTCGGCTCGAGCAGCGAGTGGTGGCTTCTTCTTCTTCTTGGTTCGTGGAGTTCTTTGTTCTCCATTTTGGTTCCCGGCTTGGTGCGGCTCGTCGGCCTCTTCTTGGGGGTGGTTCCTCGGGGAGGCGACGCATCGACGGGAAGGATCGGCGCCTCGTCTCACCAGTACATGTTGAGAGGCACGGGAGGATTCGCGGGAGCTCAGGAGGGATCGCGGCTCGGCGATTGGATCCAGCTCGCTTTCGCTGGAGCCCGGGTCCGAGAGGCTTGGGGGCCGCGCGGGGTGGAGAGGTTCGAGATGGGTTCTGGGTTTCAGCTCACCTGTCCTCCGAGCTGGAGCTCGTTGTTGGAGGCCTCTGCCACCATTTCTTGGGTGTGTGTGTGTGTGCGTACGTGTGTCCGTGGGCCCGTCTAATAAGTAGGAACTGCTGTTAAGTGCAAGTGACTGTACATAATAAGTAGATGGTTGTCGTTCTTTTGTCGTGCTTTTGTTGCTTGTATAATTGCATACGTGTTTTGCCTTGTTTAATTGCATACCTGCTTTATTATAATAAATGTCCTTGTGTGAATGTAAACCTGTTCGTTGCATCCATTCCCTCAATGAACTGCCCCATCTTGCACTTGGAATATAGTTGGTTTTTAAATAGCCGATAAATAGAATCGGGTCCGGCGAGGTCTGGCGATAATACCCGTTCGGTTATCCCAGAATGGAACGGACCGCTTAAGTGGTTCGAGTCCAAGCAGGCCTTCGCCGAGGTACGGGCCCTCGGTATGTTACCCGCGCGGGTACTTAGGTATATCGATATTCGGCGATTGACCCTATTTCGCGCGGGTAGAATACGGACTCGGTCGTGGTGGGATTAAAAACCCACCCGTGACTGGTTTCTGGCGTTGTTCCAGAAAGTCACGACTGGATTGTCCGTTTGGTGGGCAAAGCGACCGCGATTGGTGAGACGTGGTCGTTCGCACGCCGACGGGTGGGAAATCTACAACAATATGTATATATGTATGTAGGTATGTATGTATGGATATATGTACGTATGTATGTATGTATATATGTATGTATGGATATATGTATGTAGGTATGTATGTATGGATGTATGTATGTAGGTATGTATGTATGTATATATGTATGGATATATGTATGTAGGTATGTATGTATGGATATATGTATGTAGGCATGTATGGATATATGTATGTAGGTATGTATGTATGGATGGATATATGTATGTAGGTATGTATGTATATATGTATATATGTATGGATATATGTATGTAGGTATGTATGTATGTATGGATATATGTATGTATGCATGTATATACATTTGGATATATGTATGTAGGTATGTATGTATGCATGTATATTTGCATGGATATATGTATGCATGTATATATGTATGGATATATGTATGTAGGTTTGTAGTATGCATGTAGGTATGTATATATGTATGGACATATGTATGGATATATGTATGTAGGTATGTATGGATATATGCATGTAGGTATGTATGTTTGGATATATGGAGGTATGTATGTAGGTATGTATGCATGTCTGTAGGTATTATGTATGGATGTATGTATGAATGTATCATCAACTCCTCCGAAACGATTTGGCCAAGGAAGTTGAAACTTTCAGGGATTAGTGACACACCCTGAAGTTGTGCATGTGCAAGTTTCGTTTGATTCCATAAAATTTTGAAAAAAAAAAGATTTTTTTTTTTTGCCCATCTTGGCATTTTCTTCCTTTTTTTTTTTTGTATACCTTGGTCGAGGCTCGTATGAGAGCTAACACACAACTCACAGCAAGGAGGCATGAGACAAGAGGGGCTGGAGTGGAAGGGACAAAACAGTGGGGAACAGACACATTAGGTGAACTGTGGAAGGGAGAGGGATGGGGATGGGATGGGGAACATGGCGAAGAGAAGATGGACATTACAGGGACTTTCAGGAAGGAAAGCAGGAGAATTGAAGGAAGTGGGCTTGGGTGGATTATCGGGGGTAGAAAAGATCGAGGATTTGGATGGGGGAAGATAAGAGGTGGTGGTGAACAGCTGTTTTGAAAGCCTGGAGGGAAGAATGGGAAAGAATAGAGTGAGGAAGTTTATTCCAAAGGCGGGAAAAAAGAGGAATGAAAGAGTGAAGATGAGCAGTGATTCGTGATTTTGGTAGTTTTACCAGAAGGGGGTTGTTTGCGGACCTTGAGCGCCCTGTGGAAATGTGGTGGGGACAAATCGCAGAGAGAGCAGGGGGGCAAGGCTGGAGAGGAGTCGGTAGAAGACAGAAAGACCACAGACCAACCTGCGGTGGTTGAGTGAGAGGCCCAAAGACTCAGCTTCATTGCGGGAGATGCCGATGATCTTAAATGCCCTGGTTTCGACAGCGTGAAGCCGAGAAAGGTGGGAGGCAGGAGCACCAGCCCAGAGGGGAGAGCAGTACTCCATCAGGCTACGGACAAAAGCTTTGTCAGTGGTCAGGAGCTCAAGAGGGCCGAGGAAGGACTTTGCACGACGGAGGATTCCCAGTTGGCGACTGGCTTTTGAGGCGAGGTTGGAAATGTGACTTTCCCAGGAAAGATCATGGCAGATAGTGAGACCCAGAAGCTTGAAAGAAAAGACTTCTTCCAGAGGATTGTTGAGAAAGTGGATGGGGGGGCTTTCTAAACGGTCCTTTCGAAGAGACATAGTGAGAGTGTGAGATTTGTCTGGATTGAAAGACATGTTCCACGTGTTGGACCAGTTTGTGATTTTATCCAGATCTGCAGTGAGCGAAGAAGCTGCTGCTTGCCGGTCTGAGGGATGACAGATGGTACGGCAGAGGGTGGAGTCGTCGGCAAAGAGAAATAGAGGATTTTCCAGAGAGTCCGTGAGATCATTGATGAAAACCAGAAAAAGAACAGGGCCCAGAACGCTACCTTGAGGAACTCCAGCCTGCACAGGAAGAGGGGATGAAAGAACTCCATTTAGGGCCACACGTTGACTGCGACAGGAGAGGAAGTCTGCGAGCCATGAGGGGAGATGGCCTTGAATACCATGGGAAGAGAGTTTGGTGAGTAGGGCAGGGTGCCAGACAGTAGGGCAGGTTCCTTTGGGGGAGGGTGGGGGCAATTGGAATTATCCGAGGTATAAAACCACAATGCATTATACATGCAGGCAAGCAGTACGCATGTTTTTGCTGTATGTGTCAGTACACATCCAAATAAAGGGATGTGTCAGAAGAACATGTTGCACGCTTGGAGCAAGATCTACTGTACGGTGGGTACTCTGGTATGGTATTAACAATCATAAAGATAATAACATGACCCCCCATGTGGCTCCCATAGGGAGTGGGTGCTGCTAGTAATAATAATAAGGGTTCCCTTAACAAGGAACTTCAACAGAGGAGGAGACCATTCAGTCCATCAATGATAGTGCTATGATTTCCAACCTATAGGTGTTTGTAAATACTCAATCCTCGTTTTAAAATGCTGAGCAAAGCTAAGAAGAAGCACATACCATTTTTAAAGTCTCTGGTATGACTCAGTCAAGGTTCAAATCACCAACCTCCCAGACTCAGAGACAACACTATAACTATTATGCAACTGAGTCTGGTTGACTATTTTAAAAAAAAGTGTGCATATTTTTCAGTTACACTCTGAATAGGTGTTTTATCGCAAACAAATGGATGAATGGATTAAAAAATACTCAAAAATGGCCTTAAAAAGTATACAATTTGTTTTTTTTTGAACCTTGCAATGTAGCCGTTTGCAAGTGTCTTGTTCATAAACTGCTTACGGATTTTCATCTCGCAGCAGTGAGCATCATATGTGTGTTCAAGAATTGATTCTGGTTGGCATGTGTCTTTTTCAACCTTGCACCGATTCCAGCGAACTTTTAACAGATCATCTGCAGAATAATCAGAGCTGCCAGATGCCCTCACTTGAATCCTGGGAGCTGTTCCACCTGTGGCTTTTTTTAAAAAAAATGATAGGAAACCAATGCAGAATTTGCACAGGAAAAAGAGCAGAACCTTTCATTAAATCTTCATGCAGCTTCCAATTTCAGCTCAATTGCCTTCACCACTAATCTCAGTGAAAATACATTATTGTAGTTGTTTGGTCAAGCTGTCAAGAGCCTTGAAAGGTTTATTATTTTTATTATTATTACTACTACTACTACTACTACTACTACTACTACTACTACTACTACTACTACTACTACTACTACTACGACTACTACTACTTTAATGGCCCATTTATTCACACATTGTTGGAGGGTCGGAGGATTGACGTTTCGCCCCCAATCTTTAACAAACTAACCAGCCAGGGTTGACATTCGACAGAAGGTGACAGGAATAAGGAGTTTAGCAAAGTCGATATAGTTAAATTATTACCTCCACCACCGAAGGTGAAGGAGGTTATGTTTTCACCCCTTTATATCTGTTTGTGTGCAAAATATCTCAAAAAAGTTGTGGACGGATTCAGATGAAATTTTGTGGACAGGTTGGGTGTGTGACAAGAATGAACCTATGAGATTTTGGTGAAGATCGGGATCCGGATCCGGATCCGACGACTCGAATTTTTTAGCGATTCTTCACCATTTGAAAGATGTGGCCAAAAACGATACATAGCACGATCTCTCAAAAAGTTGTGGACGGATTCGGACGAAACTTGGGGGACATCTTGGGTGTGTCACAAGGAAGAATTGAATCAATTTTGGTGAAGATCTGTATCCGAATCTGGATATGAGAATTATTTAATTTCTTAATTAATTCTTTACCATTTAGAGAGATAGGACCAAAAAAGATATATGGCATGATATTTACTTCCACCACTAAGGGTGAAGGAGGTTATGTTTTCAACTATGTCTGTTTGTTTGTGTGCAGGATATCGCAAAAAAGTTTTGGGTGGATCTGGATGAAATTTGGTGGGCAGGTTGGGTGTGTGATAAGGATGAAATGATTAGGTTATGGTGAAGATTCTGATCCGGATCTGCCTACAATAATTATTTAAGTGATTCTTCACCATTGCGAGGTTGGGCCAAAATGATACATATCACGATATCTCAAAAACTTGTGGACGGATTTGGATGAAAATTGGTGCACAGGTTGGGTATGTGACCACGACGAATTGATTCAATTTTGGCGAAGACCCGAAACTGGGTCTGGATACGAGAATTATTTAATTTTTTAAGTGATTCTTCACCATTGAGAGATAAGGCCAAAAAAAGATATATAGCATGATATTTCAAAAATGTATTGGGCATGACATATTCTCGTGGATCAGGCATTACGTGGCAGAGATGTGCGCTCCACCGAGTGCCCTTCTAGTTTTAGCTCAGGTCAGGTCAGCTATGGGAGCATACGCCAGAGAAACGCGTCGCTGTGTCCACTTTCCACCGGTACTCCAGGGGCCTCTGTCTGGCCATCCCCCATGCAGATGCCTGGCCCATCCTTATCTCATTCAGATGCTGATCAACCTGCTGTAACCAAGAGGCACGTGGTTGGCCCATTGGCCTCCTCCTCTCACGAGGCATCCTCGCTGAGAGAATCTGGTGAGCAGGATCAGTGTCAGGAAAACGACCCACATGCCCATACAGCCACAGCTGATGCTCATGGACGATGCAGGTAACAAATCTCATTTGAGTCTCTCTCAGCAACCGCTCGTTAGACACAAAGTCCGACCCATGACAGCCAAGGATTCTCCGAAGAGACCTCGTACCAAAGGAATTAAGTCGCTGTCTCAGATCCATGGTCAGAGTACAAATCTCACATCCACAGAGCAAGACTGGAAGCACCAAGGACTTGAAGATTAGGACTTTTGTCCTCCTACACAGGTACCGGCAGCACCACACCCCATGATCCAGTGAATCCATGACTCCCCAGGCCTGACCCAGATGTCTCGACCTCTGACTCACAGCCAGCAAAGACATGAATATCACTGCCAAGGTAAATTAATCTCTCCGTGACCTCAACATCCTTGCCACAAACAGGTGCACACAAGATAGCAGCATCCAAGATGCCATTGCAAGGCTGGATCTTAGTTTTGACCCAGGAAACCCATAATCCCAGTGGCTCTGACTCTTCATTCAGCATGCAGAGGGCTCCAAAAGGATATCTAGAGTCTCCACAAAGATGACTGCATCATCGGCAAAAACAAGGTCAGAGATCTTGACATTCCCAAACGATGCACCACAACTTGATTGCTCCAACATCCACCCCAGAATCCAGTCCATACAAGTGCTGAAAAGTATGGGGGTCAGTACACACCCCTGATGAACTCCAGTAAAAACTGGAAATAAGTCAGAGATCCCTGAAATCCCCCAAGACTTGAGCAGCATTCAGGTCAGGTATGGGAGCATGTGCCAGAACAGCGCGTCACTGCGTCCACTTTCCGCCGGTACTCCAGGGGCCTCCGTCTGGCCATCCCCCAGGCAGATGCCAGGCCCATCCCCATCTCCTTGAGATGATGGTCAACCTGTTGCAACCATGAGGCATGTGGGCGGCCCACTGGCCTCCTCCACTCATGAGACTCCCTCGATGAGAGAATCTGGTGAGCAGGATCAGCGTCAGGAAAACGAGCCACATATCCATACAGCCGCAACTGACGCTCACGGACTATGCAGGTAACAAATCTCATCCGAGTCTCTCAGCAACCGCTCGTTGGACACAAAATCTGACCAGCGATAGCCAAGGATTCTCCGAAGAGACCTGGTACCAAAGGAATTAAGTCTCCATCTCAGATCCTTGGTCAGAGTCCAAGTCTCGCACCCATAGAGCAAGACTGGAAGTACCAAGGACCTGAAGACTCGGACTTTCGTCCTCCCGCACAGGTACCGGCAGCGCCACACCCCATGATCCAGTGAATCCATGACTCCCCAGGCCCGACCCAGACGTCTATTGACCTCTGACTCGCAGCCAGCAGAGACATGAATATCACTGCCAAGGTAAGTGAATCTCTCCACGACCTCAACATCCTCACCACAAACAGACACAGACAGGACAGCAGCATCCAAGATGTCACCGAAAGCCTGGATCTTAGATTCGACCCAAGAAACCCGTAATCCCAACGGCTCCGACTCCTCATTCAGCACCTCGAGGGCCCGCAAGAGGATGTCTAAAGTCTCCGCAAAGATGACTGCATCATCTGCAAAATCAAGGTCCGAGATCTTGACATTTGCAAACGATGCACCGCAACTTGATCTCTCCGACATCCTCCCTAAAATCCAGTTCATACAAGTGCTGAAAAGTGTGGGGGCAAGTACACATCCCTGACGAACTCCAGTAACAACTGAAATAAGTCAGAGATGGTACCACCACACTTCACAGCACTCTCAGTACCAGAGTAGAGTTCAGACATCAGATCGATCAGTTTTGGTGGCACCCCACGAAGACCAAGAATCCTCCAGAGGACATCCCGATTCACTGAATCGAACGCTTTACAGAGATCAACATAGGCTGCAAGCAGCCCCTGCCGAAACTCTCGTCTGCGTTCGGTGAGGACCCGAAGATCAAGGATACAGTCAATCGTTGACCTCTTTGGTGTAAAGCCTGACTGCTCTGGACGCTGGTGCTCAAGCAGATGGTGGTGAACCCTATCAAGTATTATCTGAGCAAAGACCTTGCCCGGCACTGAGAGCCTCGTCACCCCTCGGTAGCTGTTGCAGTCCTGGAAATCACCCTTTCCTTTCCAGAGAGGGACAACAAGGCCCCTTTTACAGTCAGTTGGGATGATGCCTGTGTTCCACCCAGAGCACAGAACTGCGTGCAATGACACGAGTGCAGCATTTCCACCAGCCTTGAGAAGTTCAACATGAAAGCCACAGATCCCAGAAGCTTTACCCCATTTCAACCGGTTCACTGCAGCCTGTGTTTCCACAAACAAAGGTGGATCACAGTTGACTGGAGGGTCAGCAATAGGGATAGTAACACCCCTGACATCCAACTCGACAGCTGGTGGATCAGCCTGGTGCAGCCCCTCAAAGTATCCGGCTCAGTGGGCCTTCACTCCGGACTCCGATGTCAAGAGGCCACCACCCTCCGCTGTAACTGCAGTATACCAAGGGATGGACATGGAGGAATGCAATGCTCAAATTCCCCTGTAAGCAGGATGAGAATCACTTGACCACACATGATGCTCTACCCTCTCACAGATTCCTTGCACATAGGTCTCCTTGTCCACCCTTAGCACACGTACAGTTTCAGGTATCAGCTCCCTGAACAGCTCAGCTCCTCCATTCAATCTGGCCCTGCGACTCTGGTCAATGTTATCCAGTGTCCCTTACGAGACAGAATTCTTCTTCGCCTAGCGGTGAGTTCCAAGACATTCATCAACAACATCAAGGATGTTGGTCTTGAAGGCACTGCACAACTCTTCAGGATTCCCCAAAGCACCCAGACCCCCCAAATCCCCACTCAGCCTGTTTGCAAACTCCTCAGCTACCCTCTCATCCTTGAGCTTGCCAACATCCAGCCTCGGCTGTGATGGTACCATTCTCCTGGATTTAAGCTGCAACTTCGGAGTTGCTACAACAAGCCTGTGGTAGGTATTGAGGAACTGAGCACGAGACCCTGCAGTTCTAGATCATCCTTCAGTGACCATCAGGGAGCACGTTATCAATCTCATTTGCCACACTACCAGTGTTGGAATACCAAGTCCAGCGATGAGCCTGTGGGTGCTGAAACCATGAAACATCCACCCTAAGCACATGTCTTCCTTCAAAGTCAAGGAACTTAGTGCTGTTCTGGTTCACAGTTGCAGACCCATGGGGACCAACACTCATCTCATAACCATCCCTATCAGTTCCAGTCGATACATTGAATTGAAATCCCCTAAGACTTGAAGAGTATCGCACCTCGGGTACTGATCAACCAGACTCGAGCGTGGCGTAGAATGTGTCGTTTACGGTGAGATCACTCACCTCAGTCGGAGCATATCCAGAGACCAGGGAAAAAACACCCAAGGAGTGAAGAATCCTTCGTCTCATAATACGCTCATTGACCGGTGTTTCCTCAATTATCATTGGAGTCAGCTTCTTGGACACAGCTACAGCAACTCCTTGGGCATGGTAACCATTAGAGCGACCAGACCAATAGTCGGTGTAACCACCCGCCATGACCTCACCGCAATCTGGTCTCCGAACCTCAGAAAGTGCTGCAATACCGATGTTCAAACACTTGAGCTCAGATAATAAGAGACAGGTTATCATCCTCTCTGAGGAATAGGACACTCCAGGCACCCACCCAAAGGGACCACCTAAGGTTAACCCACGGAGACTGCCATCTAGTGGACGATGCCTCAGCACCACCCTGACACACTACCGCAATCTGACCAGGGAAGGTTACCCCATGGTTTTCCTCCTATCATCAAAGAGTAGGGGTCCCGAAGGTTTTGCCCCAATCCCGTCACCCCGGTGAGCTGCCCTGTGGAGGGCAGCTGCACAGAGGGTACTCCAATGGAGTGGGTTTTCAGATTTGTTTGTGCTTTTGGTATGTTTTGCGGAATGAAGGGTTTTTCGGAGGCCGGAGTGCAAATCCCGCCACCAACCTCCTCATAAAAAATAATCCAATTGCAGGAGGACGTCCGCAGACACAGATGGGCACTGTATATGGATGGCCGTTGGCTCACAAGGAACTCCTCTGCACTTTAGCTCTGAGGTCAATCAATCCAGCTCACAATCTCCCGGGTTTACTGGGACACCCAGAACTAGTGAAACTCAAAGAATCATTCACTCTGTTACACTTTCCCATGTTTGACCTACCAAGAAGAGGTGGTGTCGTGATGTCATGGGACGTCTCTCAATGAATAATTATACCTGCTCCCAGATTCAGGCTTTTCCCCACCACCTCACTGTGAATCCCCTTTTTACCCTCATGCTCATTAAAAAATTTAATGCAGTCATTAAAGTTCATGAAAGTGACAAACAACAAAGACTGATAAGTTGACATACCAAAATTATGGGCCAAATTATGGGGAGTAATTATACAGGACATGAGACATTCAGACAAGCAAAGCTATCAAAATTAGACAATATTGAAGGTTTGCATGGGAGATGAAAGGGCACAGCTGTAAGCCGGACTGGAAGAAAGAGTGGGACTGAATAGGAGAGAGGAGATTGGGACCATACTCTGTGCAGAGTGTTGGTGCTGCCGAAGCAGTCTCCTTGGCTATTGGGCACAATCCTGGACGGGTCGCCACTCCGACACAGTACACCAGCATGCTGGCACTCATTTTGCTGACCTCGGAAGGATGACAGGTCGAGTTAACCCCACCTGGTATTAATTCAACAGCTGAGCGGGATTTGAACTCAGACTGAATCAACAAAAGAAGGTAATTTAAAAAGAGAAACCAAGGAGTGAAAGTGAGTCAGAAGCCTTAGTTTAGTGATGTTGAATTGGAGTGGATTATTGGAAGATTGCATGTAAAATCCTGAAGTAGAAAGCAATGGTGGGGGGGGGGATGGAATGAGTGGGGAGTGATAGAAGACAGGAGGAGAAAGGATGCATCTAAGCAAAGAGATGATAGAACAAGAAGAAGAAGAACAAGAAGAAGAACAACAAGAACAAGAAGAAGAAGAAGAAGAAGCCTCAATTCAGAAAATTTTTACTCAATAGCAAAAGCGAGCATCAGATTGTGCTGGTAAAATTTTGTGATACAGTATATTTTTCCAGCAGCAGAAATTAAGGAAACTTATTCTTTACAGCAATTTTTGCATCCATCAAAATTATTCTCAATTTACTTCACCCTATAACGTGATTTTTAGCCAAGCCCAAAAGAGAGAGGCAATTAAAACTGGTGTGTGTGTGTGTGTGTGTGTGTGTGTGTGTGTGTGTGTGTGTGTGTGTGTGTGTGTGTGTGTGTGTGTGTGTGTGTGTGTGTGTGTGTGTGTGTGTGTGTGTGTGTGTGTGTGTGTGTGTGTGTGTGTGTGTGTGTGTGTGTGTGTGAGAGAGAGAATCCACATGCAGAGCTACTTCCATATGGCGTCCCCAGGAGGCCACCTTTAATATAGCACCCCAAAGTGTGAAAAGGTCCCCTACACCGATACCCCGGCAACGCTCTACATTGCTAGATGCTCTGCCTTGTTCATTTTGGAAATAAAAAATGACTGCCAAAAAATTGCAACCAACCCCACAGCATTGCTCATGGAATGACTTTATGTGAAGACTGCAAGAACAGTTTAAAACACAAAAGCTATCAGGATCTCCAAACAAAATGAAGACATGAAGGAAATTGAACAAAATTGACCTTGACACAGGTGTAAGTTGTCCAGCACAAATGTTCATTTTAACTGAAAGGAATATTTGAAACTTCTAATAGGAAACATAACAACAAATAAATCGAACTGGAGGCTGTGCAGAGCTCGGTGGCAATCCTTAAAAAGAGCCAACTCAGGAGATAACAACCAACTGAAGCTTCATAATCCATTTACTTTGTCATCCAAACAAAAGACAATTCCAAGATGATTTAATGGACCTACCCTGAATTTCTTGTCATGAAAAAGCAGCTTGTGGGCGGTATCGCTAAGCTCCAGCCAGTGTATTCGCCTGTCATGGCTCACAGAGACCAACGGCTGTCCCGAAAGCAGGTCCACTGCAGCAGAAGAAGAAAAATGGCTGAAACAAATGCATTGTTAAAGTACTCCTTGTTCTGAACTTGAAATGGAAAGAACATAATATTGGAAAAGGTTTGTTACTCTGCACAAAATTCAGTTTTATTCTAAGTTCTCAAAATGTATTTAAGATTTTGGAAAGATGTCACTTTTTTGTGACCGTCCGTGCCCATTAACCTCAAATAAATTGAAACCTGTTGCCGGTGATGTCATATGGTTTATATAATCCTGTTCATAAAATCGATGTTTTACAACAAAATGCTGCATTTGTATTGATATTAAACAAGAGTAGATGAAATTCATATACGTTCCGAAAATAAAAAAATAAAAAAAACAAGAAGGATGTCATGCATAGCATGATACTAGCAAAATCCATAAAACAAGTGTGACCTTAAAAATAATTGGTGGTTGAATTAAATGGCCAAATATGCCAATCGGCTTCAAATTTCAAGTCAATCGGATGAAAATTGACAATTATATAAAGTCGGCCAATGTCGACTTTTTGGCCTATGTTGACCTCAAAAATACTTTTTTTTTTCGCTGTACTCAGTGACCTGATATGCAAATCCTGTTTAAATTTCTTGTCAATTGGATGAAAATTGAGGATTTTAGAAATTCGATAAAGTTGTTGACCTTTGGTTGGCCAAAGGTTGACCTTTTGACCTCAAAAACAATCGACTTGCTGATAAACGAACTCTACCACGTGGTGGAGTTTGGTGAAGATCACTTTTAAATTGTGACCTGTAGGCGATTGACATACAAACAAACAGACAGAATAACACACAAGACCAACCAATATACTTGAAAAATCTTTGATTTTCACAAGTAATAACTCACGGATGAAATTCTGTTTCAGCAGCATTTAATGATACAACTTCATATGGGGAATGGATGCTTAAAATGAGGACTCTGTTAATGTGAAGCACAAGATCTCGAAGCAACAAAATGGTGACTGAGGAAGCTGCACAGACAATGGTAATGTGGCTCTGTGGATTGCGTACCAATGGCTAAGGTTTTCAAATCCAGCAGGTAAGCGAGCTTTTTGTTATCCTTGGCTCCCTGCTGTCTCCTTTCATTCAGTCGCACACTGTTCGGTGCATCCAGAGAGCAGTTGAGAAAGAGAGGGAGGTGGGGGTGGAGGTCGGTTGTTGAACCGGTAAAAAGGAACAGAAAGACAGAATCACTTGGTTGCCATTAGTGTTCCGGTGTCGGGGAGAGTACTGAGTGCGTTCAAGTGGTTTGTTGTGGCTTTTGAGCAGAAACACTTCAGAAAAATATCACAGTCATTCCACCTTGCTGTCCTTAAAACCTGTATTCTTATCTTTCCTTTATTCTGATAAAAGAAAACCTTTCAAGCTTCCATTTGTAAACATATTTATGAACTTCGATCATCTTATATACAAATCGGTGGACTTATTTGAACTATCGGAGTTTGATAGCAAAAATGGTCGGCAAACAGTAATGTTTTAAAAAGCAGAAATTGAAATCCTCAATTATAGTGCTACTTTGTACAGATAAAAATATAAATGCCAACTGTAACAATAAAACGAGAAAACACATTGTGGTCTTGTGCTGCCTTGGAATTGATAATAATTGGTAAAAGTCATTTCATGAAACTAATTTTTTTTTTTTTGCTCGTTTGCATCCGGCCACATCCAACTCGCGTCAAGAATTTTGAATTTCTGCACCAAGCGTGCGTACACCGACGACGAAGCTTACGAGCGGGAATTAAATCCATTACCATGAAATTATAAGCTTGTAAATAGTGACGATGTCGCCCGATGAGTAATCTTACCACCCACTCGCGAGATATTATGGGGAAAAACCCCGATAATTCAACCCTAACAAATGTAAATGTGATAAAAACAATCCGTAAACATTTTTCATCCGTGATTCGACACCCGAGAGCTCTCAGCCTGAAATTCTTATATCGTCTCTCATGTTCGCTTTCTCTCCCTCTCGCTCTCTTGTGTTCGCCTGAGCGATGACCATGTCAGAAGTTGTGCTGAAAGAGATGACATTTCAAGCAGCGTGGACACTTTCATTCTGACCGCCGCACAATAATGTCATGGAAAAAAAAAATGGATATTTCAGGCACATCCCTGTGGCGCTTTAGATAAAATCTTTCATTGTGCTGACACAACAGGTAGAGATTGCACTCTCAACAAGATAAAAAGGCTTGGTCGTTATCCATGCACTTTCTTTTTCACTCTTAGTGTGAATGAAGATGAGGGATTGACATAATCACACTGACACTCTTGACCTACCTGATTAGGTGCGGGTTCACGCACTCGGTTCGAACGGTGCCAAGTGCCTCATTTTCCCCATATTCAATGAGTGTCAGCTCCCCAGCATTGAAGATCATACAGACCTGAGGACCCGGGTAGGAAAACCCGTGTCGGTGCAAATATAAGACCCACATGCTCTTTCCAACTCGACAAGTTCAAACCGTTGGGCTCATTTTGATGCACCTTCTCAACAGGCTTGGTAATTTACATCTCATTCGTGCAAAGTGCCATTTTCAGCACTCTGATTACCAAAAAAAAAAAAAAAAGCAGCCCACATTTCTAAATGTCAAACCTTTTGCAAAATGTGTGATTGTGTTTCAGACTTCCCTCCAACTCACATCCTCTCACCTACACCAACTAAGCGTGTTCCTGCCTTTTGTAATAATCCTGCCAGTCTAATCCAAAATAGTCCAAGAGAATAAAGGGCAGCCCTGTCTAACATCTGTTTGCAGTTCATATTTAAAGAATGAAACACTTTTTGGACAGTTTTTGCACAGTCACTTAGCTGTAGGATAAAAAGGTTACATCAAACTTCTGTAAAAGGCCCAGAAAAAGTGAGTTCGGATTACGAACACAGTAGTTTACAAAACTTCTTGCATCATTTCAGATTTATTTATAATATCGTAAGGTTACTGCACTCATTATAAACGCAATCAGAATTTTTATGATCCGAAAGCGAATGTGATTAGACACCAAACTTTAACATTCCCCATTATGACGCATCATACTCCGGTAAGCTAAACTCAGGAAAGCAAACAAAAATTTGGTGAAGAAGTTGGGTGTATGACATCCGGATCCAGATACGAGAATTTTCTGAATGATTCTTCGTCATTGAGAGATCGGGCCAAAAATAATATACAGCACGACATCTCAAGAAATTATGGACGGATTCAGACAAAACTTGATGGACAGGTCGGGTGTGTGAAAAGGACAAACTGATTCGATTTTCATGAAGATCCGGATCTGTATCCGGAGAAGATAATTCTTCAAGTCGAAGTGATTCTTCACAATTGAGAGATTGCTTAACGTCCCTTCTGCAGATCCGGCCTTTCAGTGGGACACAAACAGTAAACTGTTCAGCCTGGCAGAGATATGCTCTCTACGCAGTGCCGTTCTAGTTTTCCATGCCTCTTCTTGGCTCTTTTGAGAAAAAAAAAAAGAGACAACAATCCATGCTTTCAAGGCCTTGACTTTGAGATAACAAAACTCCGTACTAATCAAGCATTTCAAGGCCCAACATGAACCCTGAGTATGACAGATGGCACCATTATTTACCGATGAAGGTTGAACACATCCAAATGGAAATATGAGTCAAAAACATTTCTGGAGATGCATCGACACCACTGATAGAGTGTTCCCCAAACATCAGCTCACAGATCTATAATATGACCAGGGTATTGGGCGATGTACAATGACTATATATTTTCACTATGTGCCACGGGGGGTATTTTAGCATCCACCAACGAATACGAGCAGATGGGACTGCTGGCGTAAAATCACTGCCAGAATTTCGAATGATTTGTCCAAACGCAAACGGATCAACAAATAACCAATATCGACCGTTGAACTTATAAAATTTATATAACTTGAACTTACTTAAATAATTCATAAACCAAACTGAACGTACACTGCACATTTATGAGGGCAAAATCCTCCCTTCCTCACCTCCCTCTTCATCCCATTAGCTGCCTCGTGTGGGATGTACGAGCTAAAGCATGCCAGCACCCACAGAGAAATACACAAAGCACTGCTGATTCAGAGAGTGACTCACAAGGGTCGATCCTTAATCATACAACACGATCCCCACATCCCAGCTTTTCACCGAAACCCCTCCTCGTCTGAAACCCCGAAAAACCGAAAAACCCCGAGTTTCACCGAAAAACCCCGAGTTGAAAAATGGTGTATGTGTATGGCATCGTGCAGCTCCTAGTGGGAGGGAGTATTACACGGCATGCTAAAATGCACCAATTCTGGGGGAACTGGAACGGCACTCGGTAGAGCGCATACCTCTGCCAGACTGAACAGTTTACGTTTTGTATCCCACTGATGCACCGGATCCGGATCCTCATCAAAATCAAATCGAATCGATTCGTCCTCGTCACACACCGAACCTGTCCACCAATTTTCATCCGCATCCATCCACAACGTTTTTAAACATCATGCAATATATCGTTTTTGGCTCGATCTCTCAATGCTGAAGAATCACTTTCGAGATCTTCTCAATTTCGAGAAAAATTCTCGCATCCAGATCCGGATCTTCACCAAAGTCGAATCGATTTGTCCTCGTCACACACCCAACCTGTCTACCAAGCTTCATCTGAATCCGTGCATAACTTTTTGAGATATCCTGCTGACAGGCAGGCAGACGGGCAAGCAGATATACAGACAGGAGAGACAGACGTGGGTGAAAACATAACCTCCGTCCACCTTTGGTGGCGGAAATAAATATCCCGTCCGTAAGGATGGGTTCTTCGCTAGTTTTCTAAACAAGCAATACACAGCAGAAACAAATCAAACATTTGAAAGAAGTTTACTCTGTAATTTTCCTCAAAGTATAAACATAAGGTATTTCACAAGTTTACTCAGTCCTATCATGGTGACCGTTCAAAAATAGGTTAGAAAAGGGGACCTGCTGAAATAACATCGCAGAGGTTCGCCGTACAAAAATCATGATCGGTTTGTACCACTCTCAGACTCTTCTTTTGAGTTTGGGACATATTAAACAGTGCCTTTGTAATATGCGTTCTCAGATGCATTTATATAATCCTACGTACAATTTTATGTCTCGTGAAGTTCAAGTCGTTTTGAGTTTTTAACAAAATAATTGTAAAGCCTTAAAAATGCAATTCGGGTCTGCACGACTGTCTCGGGGCTGTACAATTGGACAAACAGGGACAGTTCTAAATCGGATGGAATCGAGACAACGTTGCCCGAGGTATGATAACCGCCATGGGAAGCAAAGAGAAGTTCACATTTCTGGAGTTAACCCTCCATTGGAGCAAAAGGTATTTTGCAGTTTTGCTCCGATGAAGGGTTAGCACCCGAAATGTCAGCTTCTTCTTGATTCCCATGGCGTTTAGCATTCCTCGACCAGCGTTCTGACGATTCCATCGATTGTTTTAACCGTCTGCCGACACAGATTGACACGATACTTCACAAGCAAGACTAATTATTCAGTTCTTAAATTGCCTTTCCCCAGATAGATGCATTATTCTCGAGGTGAATGTGAAAATAACAATCCTCAATATTTCAGTGAGATCGATAACTAGGGCTAGTGATCTGTAGTCATCACTGACACAATTACATTCTTCCTGCTCTCGTGCGTGTGGGGATGTTTCAATTCCATAACATGAACAGCAAACAATTTTAATCAGACAAAAGGGTGCCAGCATTGTAATGTCGGGCATGTGTTGTCATGCTCATACCGAGGGCTTCGTAAAATGTGACGTGCCCTTACACACTTATCTTCAAATGAAACGTTGAAACATTCCAACAAAATCTCACGTTTTCATTCTCAAAGAAGAACTTTTCATTGCCGCCAGAACCTTGCCAAGTGATCTAAGTGGGGGAGATGTGGGGTGGGGGGGGGAAGAACCCAAGAGATCCCGATTATATCTGTCATGTGAAATCACTTTCATTCCTGTCACCATACCTTGGACTCCAATTTGCTGCTTCGACAATCCTACATTAAGTGTCAATCACTCAAGTTTTAACAAGACATGAAGGCAGAAGGTCATCCTTCAGCAGTACTTGCATTTATCCTACAATTACACCGTGTCAAAACCATTTCAGTTGCAACAACAATGCACGCGTGTTAAGGCTTGAGAGAAAAGACAAACTGTCAGAAGGCAGGTTAAAACAAAATGCATTATTGACATGATTTTTTGAGGTGTCAATGTAATAGAGCATGTAAAATAAGAAAAAAAGAGACTACAAAAAACCACATAATCTTCATTTTCCTTGGAGAGGGTATTGTTGAGTAAATCTGGAACCGCAAAAGGCCAGTGTGTGTCAAACCACCGAGCTGTGTGAGCTCACTGATTCGGTTTCATGACATTACCCTGACAAAATTGTTTACGGATATTCCCAGGTGATTGAAAAACCCAGATCGGGAGATCAGGAATTGATTTGGCCCTGTTGTGTCATTTTGGCAAAGAACAAATGCAATCGCAGATTTGTGAAAATTGACTTTGATGTCTGAATTTATAGGCACGCTGTGAAAGGAGAACAAATGAACAGTCGCAACAAAGTATGTGAAAGAGGAATGAAGAAGTGTTTTGTGAGGATATATTGTGTTCTGGATGAACAGCTTTATCACCGTGTAATAAACAAATTCAATTTCACGTCGGTCATTTGTACCACAATCCCTTTAATGAAAACCGTTGGGATGGATGTATCCATGTGTGACTTCAGTGCTAACACTGTCAATAATAAAGAAACATACAGAAGTATTTCTTGCTCGATTGTAAGAAGCTTGCTGCACAAGTCTCTTAAAACATGTAAAACACCATGATCCATTCATCCATCGGGACCATACTCTGTGCGGAGCATTGGTGCTGCCTAAGCAGTCTCCTTGGCTATTGGGCACAATCCTGGATGGGTCGCCACTTCGACACAGGATACCAGCAAAGCTGGCACTCATTTTGCCGACCTCGGAAGGATGACGGGAAGAGTCAACCCCACCTGGTATTATTCAACAGGTGAGTGGTATTTGAACTCAAGATCCTGGGATCCAAAGCCCACCACCCTAACCATTAAGCCAACACCAGGCATGAACCCCACGATGATCTCCGCTTGTTGTTTAACTCTAATTTCACTTTTGGACACCGATGACATCATCAACAAAAACAACTATAAAAAGATCTGTTTCTTTTAACTTTAGAACAGATTCATCCATAAAGGAGATAAAATTATTGATAAATTAGGTTTATAATTTCCCTGCAAAGATCAAGACCAACGTGGTTTAAGTGACAAAAGAGGAATTATTTCAGATCAAAAAGGTGGATGAAAATTTACACTTGGGGAAAAGGAAAGAAGGAATGTTCCATACCTCACTCAACCTGTTAGTCGCAATGTCCCCAAGCAGCAGTGTTCTTGAGGTGTGTGCTACAAGGTAGCGGTCTTTCCCCAAGATCTTCACGTCATCAACCTCATATCCGTAATGGGACTTTAAAACCACACGTGTGCCCGTTGATAGATTTTTAACAATCACCTGCAGGAAGTGAAGTCACAATAGGGAATGGAACCACAGGATGCATGTTAAGCGGGTTGTACTTAAACCTATCAATTGTGATGATCCAATTAACTTGGGTTGGGCTGATTGGCATTGCAATCCCAGCACATCTTAACTAGTGATACTGTGATCCAAAGTTACAATCACAATAACGGTGATGACTTTGTCCATTGTTTGCGAGTGTCCTTGTAATTCATGTGAAACACATCGATATCTTCTTGTTCTACGAGTGTGATCGATGTACAAGTCCCCCCAAGAGCCATAGATCACTGAGTAAAATAAAAAAATAAAAAAATAATTAAGGTTTTCAGGCCGTGAATAATCATTAGAACACCAATATCTCAGCTCAAAGGTCAAACTTTGACAAAGCAAATTTCGAGAAAAATATTTTCCTTAATTTTCCCATAAACACTGCTCGTTCGATCCTATCAATTCGAGGTTTTCATCTAAAAGTTGTGTTAAAATGCCATGACATCTCATATGTTGGTACATCGGGTGAATTTATCAAGTCTATCATTCGCAAAGTGTGAGAATTATTTTTTATCATCACAATACTCCACCAAATTGTCTCTATAACACATGCTCATCGTAATTGATGACGCCGCAGAGATGACACTTTCTTTTCCTTCCCTTTCGTAAGTTACGGAGGGAAGTGAAGAGAAAATTGTTTTTCTGTTTCGTACTATTTAAACTGCAAACTTTGTAAAGAAATATCAAATATGACAGCAAAATAGATTTTGATTTGATTATCTTAAGTGTTACATGAGTAACTCCAACAGCACTCAGTGAAGTGCATACCTCCGCCAGGCTAAACAGTTTACATTTTGTATCCCACCGATAGGCCGGATCTGCATCCGGACCTCAACTAAAATCGAATCGGCTTGTTCTTGTTACCTACTCAACTCATCCACCAAGTTTTGTAATTATTTGTCCATAACTTTTTGAAATATCATGATATATATATATATATATATATATATATATATATATATATATATATATATATATATATATATATATATATATATACATATATATTGTTGTGGTTGAGGAAATTCGCAAACCAGCATTCAGGTCCCGTAGGTGAGATATCTCTGTAAGTACATGTGTAGTTAGGCCCAAACCCGTTGTTTAGAGGGAATAAATGTGATTCATTCGGGCTGCGACCCTTTAAGATAGCCGTTTTTCTGTTCTATCTTTATTTTGAGCCAACCACGTCTCATCCGCCATCACACAACAACCACCAACCGCAACGCCGCTTCACAACAACAACGCCAACAGCCACGACCTTTACCTTCACAACTCGCTCTCGCAAACATCGCATCACCACCATTCCAAGTGTCGCCATGGCCATAAACCACCACAATAAACCCTCCACCACCTTCACCTCTTCTCCTTCTGCGGCCATTCCCGCACCACTTGTGAACGCCGAGCGTCAGGCTGTCCTGGCCTCGTGCGGGACGCGCGCTGAGCCGCGGGTGCAAAAAGCGGCCTGTCCGAAGAAAAGTCGGATAAGGAATGATACACGCCCACTTCCGATCCCTCCAATCATTAAGCGCGGGGCGATTTGGCCCCGCCTCCAGGCGCGTTGGAGTAGAATCGATATATGCAAATTCGAGGATCAGGGGAGGTTCACGCCCACTTTCCCTCCGTCCAATGGGCGAGCGTGGCTCCGCCCCCGAGCCCATCCTGATCCGGAAATTTGCATATGGATTCTCCTGCAGTACTATAAAGCGCCGAGCGCGAGGCGAATTCAGTCAGTTTCTGTTTCGGGCTCGGGCGAGTTGGAGAGGTGTGGCGGCGGCGAAGTGTGGCAGCAGCAGTCAAGACGGGTCTGGAGGAGAGTCGGTCTGTCGGGGTTCAGAGTCTGTCGGGGAGATGCAGAGAGGGGAAGCCAGGAACGCGGTCGAGGTCGCAGCGGAGTCGCTCGTCGCAGGACCCAAGCAAGCCAGCTATCCTCTTTCCCCAGAGCATCAACAACCCCCCCTTGTTTCCCCCCGCGCTGAGATAGTGCGAAAAGGGGGCCCCGTTCCCACCCCATTCCAAGCAGTGCCAACGAAACCCGCGGAGGAGCGCGGAGTCGGGGCACCGCCGCGACATTTGCGGCTCATCACAAGACGGGTAGGCTCCACCCGGTCTCGGCCCACAGCCCCGTCTGTCCCCTTGTATTTGAGGGTGGCCCCTTTTCTTTTGCGTTTGAGTATATGTGTTGTCGGCGCCGTCTGTAAAGTAAAACTGTGTAAGTGTTGCCGTGTGCTCGCGTAGTCGCTAGTAGATCTGCATTGTTGTGTTTCTTTTGCAATTGCTTTTGGTGCATAATTGTTGTAATTGTATATGTGTGCTATCCGTGTGCTGCGGAATAAATGTGCCTCATGTTGAACTGTTTTTCCCGTTTCGCTTCGTCTTTTCTTTAATTGAATCTCCATCTTACTTCAAGTAAAGGGTTGGTAGTGGGCTAAATACGCCCGATAATTAATCGGAACCGTCGAGGTTGACCATAACACCGCTCGGTTATCCCGATAGTACGGAACGGGTCGCTTAAAGTGGCCCGTGTCCGGAGTCGACCTGCGGCGAGGTGTGATCGCCGGTCTACCCTCCGTGTGGGTACTTAGGGAGGTCGAATTTGGCGAACAACCCTATCCCACGTGGGGGGCCGATTGGCACGATCGTGGTGAGGCCGAAAGGCCCACCCGTGACTAGTTCCCGGCGTTAGTCCGAGAGGGTCACGACGGAATTGTCCGTCCGGTAGGCGACGTGCCGCGATTCGAGTTACGTGGCCGCTCGCACGCCGGCGGGCGCGAATTAGCGACACTGGTGTCAGGTCGTGGGACACAAACCCATCCCACTCCTCGCGGCACTGGTGTCG
The DNA here is from genome assembly GCF_056783735.1 of Eptatretus burgeri. Lineage (NCBI taxonomy): Eukaryota > Metazoa > Chordata > Myxini > Myxiniformes > Myxinidae > Eptatretus > Eptatretus burgeri. Next base: position 124,389,148 of record NC_140961.1, read on the forward strand.
GAGAGCGGGAAAACGGGCTCTCCTGTCTCCAGCTAAATTCACGGGAATCGGTCCAGGGGTGAGAGGAGCGACCCCCGATTCCCTCCAAATTACGAGTGATTTAAATTAACCCTTTACGAGAGATAAGATGGCGTCTCAAGGCGAGCAGGAGCCGGGGGTATTAGAAATGGATTTAGAATGTGAAGAATCCATGGTCCAGGATGAAATCCCTGTGCAGGAAATGTTGGTTGTACAGGACGAACTCGCCCAACTGAACCCAGAGCCCGAAATAGGTGCGGCAGCGGCCACGGTGTATGACACCTCCCTCCCCCTCTCCACCAAAACCCTTCCCCGATCCCTGCCGAATCGGCTCACCCAAGCGCACCCGACATGGCCCAGCTATTCGACATGCTGGCAAAGATGAATGCGGATGCGCAACAAATGAATGCGAACATGAACAAGCAAATGAACGAAGTGAAAACGAAAATGGATACAAACACGAACGAAATAAAAGGCATGAACGTAAAGATGGATACAAACACAAACGAAATGAAGGCGAATTTGAAGGAAAAAATGAAAGAACTGCGGGGTGAGACGCAGAACATGGGCCGAAGCCTGCAGGCGGGCATGAAGGCAGTAACCGGGGAGCTCAAAATGGCGACGCCACGTGTGGGAGCGAACGAGCTGGGAGGGAGTGCAACGGCTGTCGGGCCCGCGGTGGAGGCGGGTAAGGAGAAAATAATTCGGGGGACGTGTTGGGCGAGAAGAGTGACGGTGACCGAGAGGGAAAAACTAATTGGGGTGATGGAGACGTTCACGAGGGAGATAACAAGGGAAGAGACGGAAATAATAGAGACACGGGAGATGGGAACGATAGAGGAGAGACTGCATGATAATGACGGGGTTAGAGACGCACACACACACACACAGAGGTAGTGGAGGACCATGAGGGGGAGCTGGCGGACCATGTAGGGACCCGGTGCGAGCAGCTGGATGGCCCCCTCCAGGAACGAGGGGAGGGAGTATGCCCCCTTGAGGCGAATCACGACCAGGTGGGATCGGTCGTGCTTTGCGAGTTCGAGGGGAGGAGTGCTGCGAACGGGTGAACGGAGAGCTTGTGGGGTATAAAGGCCCCGGAGACCCTTGTGGGGACACGAATCCCCAGTGTGGTTGTCCCGGTGTGTGTGGTGCAAGGTGTGAGTGCGTCCGCGTGTGTAGAAGCGACCCCGTGTGTGAGTGGTGTGGTGGCAAGTGTGCCGAAGGGCGTGCTTCCCAGCGCGCCGTGTGTGAGTGAAATACCGCGGGTGAGTGCCCGGGCGTGTGTGAGTGAAACGGCCAGTATGAGTGAGGCACCGCGGGTGAGTGCCCCCGCGTGTGTGAGTGGTGTGGTTTGTGTGAGGGAAATGGCACGAGTGAGTGGAAGGCCGCAAGTAAGTGGAGCCACGTGTGCGAGGGAGGTGGCATGCGTGAGTGAACGGCCGAGTGCAAGGGAGACCGTGTGTGTGAGAGAGCGGAATGTGAGGGAGATGTCGGTTTGCATGCGGGAGCACGCAGCCACGTCGCCCGGTGCGAATGTAATGGAGTGGAGTGTGAGCGTCGTGACACGCAGGTGTGCGTGGGTCGAATGGCGATGACAATGGCGACAGAGGGACAAAAGCCGGGTAGCGGCTGTTGCTGTTTCGGGAACCGTGCCGGGTTCACCCAACAGCGAGCGCGAGGTCCGTGCTGTGCAACGCACGAGGCCCCCACGTGCTCGCTTGTGGGAGTGAAGTCCCGGTCCGGAAACGCACGTGGTGGATTTGCCGATCCCGTGGACGGACAAAGTTTAGGCAGGATTTCGGATTTGGACCGGACGGGTTCTCAACGCGAGCGGGTGTGTGAAGCTCCAACGGGCAGAGCACATGTGTTCGCGTGGGGAACCCCTCGAGACGTGGGGCTTGTGCTGTTTTTGTTTTTTTTATGCACCGGGTGACGTCATGGCTGCGTGTATGGTTGGAATCCAGCAGGAGGGCGAATCGCTGCCAGATGGTACCATCCAAGAGGGACGAGGGATGCGAACAGCTGCCATGACGTCACGCCACAGGTGCGCGGCTGTGAATTGCCTCCAATCATTAAGCGCGGGGAGATTTGGCCCCGCCTCCAGGCGCGTCGGAGTAGAATCGATATATGCAAATTCGAGGATCAGGGGAGGTTCACGCCCACTTTTCCTCCGTCCAATGGGCGAGCGTGGCTCCACCCCCGAGCCCATCCTGATCCGGAAATTTGCATATGGATTCTCCTGCCGTACTATAAAGCGCCGAGCGCGGGGCGAATTCAGTCAGTTTCTGTTTCGGGCTCGGGCGAGTTGCAGAGGTGTGGCAGCAGCAGTCAAGACGGGTCTGGAGGAGAGACGGTCTGTCGGGGTTCGGAGTCTGTCGGGGAGCTGCAGAGAGGGGAAGACGGGAACGCGGTCGAGGTCGCAGTGGAGTCGCTCGTCGTGGGACCCAAGCAAGCCAGCTATCCTCTTTCCCCAGAGCATCAACAACCCCCCGTTTCCCCCCGCGCTGAGATAGTGCGAAAAGGGGGCCCCGTTCCCACCCCATTCCAAGCAGACGGGTAGGCTCCACCCGGTCTCGGCCCACAGCCCCGTCTGTCCCCTTGTATTTGAGGGTGGCCCCTTTTCTTTTGCGTTTGAGTATATGTGTTGTCGGCGCCGTCTGTAAAGTAAAACTGTGTAAGTGTTGCCGTGTGCTCGCGTAGTCGCTAGTAGATCTGCATTGTTGTGTTTCTTTTGCAATTGCTTTTGGTGCATAATTGTTGCAATTGTATATGTGTGCTATCCGTGTGCTGCGGAATAAATGTGCCTTATGTTGAACTGTTTTTCCCGTTTCGCCTCGTCTTTCCTTTAATTGAATCTCCATCTGACTTCACGTAAAGGGTTGGTAGTGGGCTAAATACGCCCGATAATTAATCAGAACCGTCGAGGTTGACGATAACACCGCTCGGTTATCCCGATAGTACGGAACGGATCGCTTAAAGTGGCCCATGTCCGAAGTCGACCTGCGGCGAGGTGCAATCGCCCGGTCTACCCTCCGTGTGGGTACTTAGGTAGGTCGAATTTGGCGAACAACCCTATCCCACGCGGGGGGCCGATTGGCACGATCGTGGTGAGGCCAAAAGGCCCACCCATGACTAGTTCCCGGCGTTAGTCCGAGAGGGTCACGACGGAATTGTCCGTCCGGTGGGCGACGTGCCGCGACTCGAGTTACGTGGCCGCTCGCACGCCGGCGGGCGCGAATTCGTGACAATATACATATATATATATATACATATATATATATACATATATATATATATATATATATATATATATATATATATATATATATATATATATATATATATATATATATATATATATATTTATATTTATTAGGGTGGTCCAAAAAAGTCGAAAAAAATAGAATGTTGCTCCACAAGATTAAAATTATTCTAATATGATCCAATAACGCGCATAAATTGTTTTAGCTTGATCAGAGGTGATTTAGAGTTCGCGCCATATGACGACTTTTAGTTTCATGAGTTGGTTAAATTAGGGTATGGTCAGGTACGATTAGGGGTACTTCTGGATGTCCCAGGTGGAAATGGAGTGCATTTTCGAACTCTATGGGGTCGATTTACTCTAAGGAATGACTGCACCGACATTGAATTCATTACCATTTCGAAAATATGACCTAAAACAAATTTATCATCACTGGAGTTGAGTAACTCATCCTACTCATTTCGATATTTTCTAATCTATAATTAATTTGTCGTCTGTCTAAACATTTCTTTGAGTAAATCGACCCCACTGAGTTCAAAAATGCAGTCCATTTTCACCTACGAAGTTCAGAAGTGTACGGATTCGCATCTCACCATACCCTAATTTAAAATAATAATAACTAAATAAATAACTAACATATTTTTCGTGAATCATTGAAGCTAAAACACTGGATGTTGGGCCGGCTAGAAATAAGTTCAGGCGGAAGTGGAGACAGCAATAGAGGCGGAGATGATAGTGTTATTTGGTAAATGAGACGAAATATTCTAATAGTTTGTAATTCCATTGATTGAAAAATTAGGGTATGGTGAGATGCGAATCCGTACACTTCTGAACTTCCTAGGTGAAAATGGATTGCATTTTCGAACTCAGTGGGGTTGACTTACTCAAAGAAATCTTTAGACGGCAACAAATTAACTATGGATTAGAAAATATCGAAATGACTAGGATTAGTTCCTCAACTCCAGTAATGATAAATCTTGTTTTAGGTCATATTTTCGAAATGGTAGTGAAGTCAATGTCCGTGTAGTCATTTCTTCGAGTAAATTGACCCCATAGAGTTCTAAAATGCACTCTATTTCCACCTCGGACATCCAGAAGTACCCTTAATCGTACCTGACCATACCCAAATTTAACCAACTCATGAAACTAAAAGTCGTCATATGGAGCGACCTCTAAATAACCTCGGATGAACTTAAATTTTTGTATGCGCGTTACTGGATCGTAGTGGAATAATTTAAGACTTGTGGAGACATCTGATTTTTTAAAATTTATTTTTGCTGTATTTGGACCATCCTAATATATATATATATATATATATATATATATATATATATATATATATATATATATATATATATATATATATATATATATTTATATATATATATATATATATATATATATATATATATATATATATATATATATATATATATTACTGAATTAACACCAGTATGCGGATCATACGGATGATCCGCTGTGGCGACCCCTATTGGGAGCAGCCGAAAGAAGAAGAAGAAGAAGAAGAAGATATATATATATATATATATATATATATATATATATATATATATATATATATATATATATATATATATATATATATATATATATATATATATATATTGTTTTTGCCCCATCTCTCAATGGTGAAGATTCACTTTAAAAATTCTAGTATCTGGATCCAGATCCAGATCTTCACTAAAATCTAATTCATTAGTCGTTGTCACATAACACCTCCAACCTGTCCACAAAGTTTCAACTGAATCTGGCCACAACCTTTCGGCATATCCTGCTCACAGACAAACAGACAGACAGAAAAACAGGGGTAAAAACATAACCTCTGTCCACGTTCAGTGGTGGAGGTAACTAGGGAGTTCATAGAACACGATACCCCACATAGTGTTCAGGTATAAACTGTACCTCAATTTTTTTTAAATAATGATTTTAAAAATAGTTTTTTTTTTTAAATCCAGACTATTTTCACAATTGAACCAGTCTTATACTCCACCCTCATACACTTTAATAAAAGACGACTTTGAGTCACATTTTAGAAGATGGAGGCTTTATTGATCACCGTAGAATGCATCGTCAATCGGCATCGTACGTAGCCATACTGACGGCGGCTTCTTCTTCACCCCGATACTGCACCCTCCCACATGCCACGCCCACTTCTGCCATTGATGCACCATCTTTCACACCACCTTATTTAACACGTTACATTAGTTATTCAAGTCTGTTGTTTACTTCCTTTATGTCGTCAATAAAAACAGTAAGTTTCCTGTTTGGAATGATTTTTTCAATTTTGTTTGACTGCCAGACAGGCAGACACGAGTAAAAAAAAAACAATATCTTACTCCTCTCGACGCATGTACAATCGGAAAAAAAAAATTCAGAGCCAGAGTACGACAAAACTGTTGTTTCTTTTTCCGATTCACGTTCCGATTCGTGTTCACAATATAACATTCAATTGAAATCAAGTTGTTCCTCAATCATCAACTGACATTTGTCGACAAACGGATGAACAGACAGACAGAAATGAACCTATTGCTTAACCCTGCTTCATTGTTAAGTGCCGAATGTGTCTGCCATTATTTTGCACATAAAAAAACCTTCTTCTCAATACATTAACAAAAGCAATATTTGTGTGTGCTCGGTGGAGTCCACAGCCTTGAAAGAATATATCTGTGAGTTTTCAGGGGTCAGGACAAGCGAAACAGCTCGTGACTGTCCTTTTAAACCAACCATAGCTGCACTTGATTGGCAATATGTGATGTAGTACTGTCCATAAAGTGACATTTGGTTTGGGCCGAGAGGCATAGATCGTTAAACATCAGTTTCAAAAATAGAAGAGTTAAAAAAAAAAATTGTTTCAAAATTTGTAGTCAGAAACCACCTTTCATAACATGCATTTTTCACCCAAGATGGTGTCAAAATAGCCCTCCAACGATGTGTTCTAGTGAACAAAAAAGCTTTCCTACCTGGCTGGGACCGACATAGCTCATTTCAAACTTGTTTTTGTACAAGACTCGCCGTAAGCAGCAGTCAAACAGCTCGACACCCCCACAGAGTGTTCCCTGCAAGGAAACTTGGGATTCAGCAAACACATATTTTTGAGCTGCATCGATGGATAAAATGTGCAGTACCACAAAAAAAATTAGGGCCTTATACATTATGCATGAATAATAGGGAAGGAAAGGGAGGAGTGGATCGGTTGAAGAACAAGAGGAATTAAGACAAACGAAAAGAGCTTCATTGTTATTGGTTCAGGAATTCCAAAATAATGAATAAGCAGAAGGTTTACTCAAAGGTGAGGGAAATAGGTTGGGATATATTCTGCGCTTGCAAAGAAAATATCCAGACCAGGTGATTAAATTAACTTCAGTGATCACCTCTTGACCTCTTAAGAACTCTCCACTATCTATAATCTCAAGTTACTCAGAAATAAGGGGTAAGAAGAAATACTCATCACTCGCTTGGATGAGGGCTTCCAAAAGTTTGCTTAAGAAGCTTGGCTTCTTCCAAGCCAAAGTTACTTGGTTAATCAGCTTACCGGCATGTCAAAGAAACACCCACATCCTGTCATCACAGTAAGCTGTGGTTGTAGTGACAGTATGTACTATCCACAGAATGTCCTGTGATAACTCACCTTCTAAGCCTGATGTTGGCTTAGTGGTTATGGTGGCTGGCTTGGGATCTTAGGGTCCCGAGTTTGAGCCCTGTTTTCCACTGAATTAACACCAGGTGGGGTTGACTCAGCCTGTCATCCTTCTGAGGTCATCAAAATGAGTACCAGTGTACTGGTAGAGGGGCACAGCATCAGCAGCACAGCCGTGCTTCCAATAAATGATAGCTGACCTGCAGCCAAGCTGCCATACGCAAGAACAGAACTCACCGACTCTGCTTCAACAACTGCTCCCATGATGTGTGCCATCAGAACCACAAAAGTGGAATCATCCTGGCAATCACATCACCTCAAGTTCGATTCCAAAGCAAACAACACCCTGCCTTGGACATATAATCTTGCCACGGAAATGAAATCCTGGAATGTCTTCCCAAGTACAGTAGCATTATCACGTGCAAACTCTTCCTGTAGGGACTGCAGTGGTTTAAATAAAGCCTTATTTTTTGGGGCTTCTTCCTTCCCTAACCTTCTCCAAGCTGATGCTTCCACACTGTTATAGCATTCAATTCCTGATGCTTCAGCGCTGCTATCACAATCAATTCCTGCAAAAATGCAAAAAGTATCATTTAAAAGCTATTACATGGTGCAAACACGCATCGTGGCAATTGGCCTTGCACCAACTCACATATCCCATTCCCATCCTTCACCAACTGACACCTCTTCTGCCCCTTCCCTGACACCTTCCCTACCACTCCCTCACCCACGCCTTCCCTACCCCTCCCTCACCAATCTATCCCTCCTGATCTGCTGCCTCCACCGAACAGCACCCCAGATCCTTATTCTGCTCCAACCTTAACCATCTGGAAATATAACATCCGATATCTCCATTGCAACTCGTTTTACCTCTCCTGTTTATTAATTTGCCTTATTCCCATGATCAGCAAGGTGATGAAATCAATAATCACAGCAGACCTCAAGGTCTACCACCTCCTATACAACTTTAATATCAAGCTACCAATTTAGGTGCAGTCCTGGCCACTCCACATGAGATGTGCTCATTCCACCAACTCAGCAAAGTGATGAACATTTGAACCTCAAGCAAAAGGTCAGAGCAGTCTCACTGGACATGGTTTTTCACACACTCATTATTTTGTTGGTTAAAACACAAGATGTTTAATAATAATCATTATTTTGCTCTTCCACATTCATGAATTTGTTGTATTGATACCCTCATTTGACATATAGACTACCAGAGTATCCTTGTGCATTACTTGCTGAAAAAAAATATAGTCTGTGTTTTGCAAGAAGACTTTAGATGTTTGTGGAATGTATGCCTCGAAGGTCCAAGATGGTCTAAAAGTCGAAAGAGTACGTTCCAATCGTAGTTAGGGTCTAAGGCATCAAAAGAGTCGAAAAGGTCTCATCTCAAGTGTGTAAAAATGTTCTAAAAAGGTCTAAATGGTCGAAAGCTCGAAATGGTTAAGGGTCCAAGCTGTCTCTTGTCTGAAGGGTATAAAGGGGTCTAAAGGGACTTAAGGGGTGTAAAGGTCTCAGGATTCTCAGGGTCTAATGGGTATAAAAGGTCAAAAGGTAGAAGAGGGTCGAAAGGAGTCGAAAGTGTTGAAAGGGTCCTCAAGATAAAATGGGTCTTAAGATCCCAAAGACCCCAATAACCTGAAGGATATTTAAGGTCTTGGGAGTTTTAGGGGTTTTGGAGGTCTTTAAAGTTCATAAGGAGCTTAATGGTCTCAGGGGAATTAAAGGGTCTGAAGATTCTCGAGGGTCGTTGGGTTATATACGGTCTCAAGGGGTCTAAAGGTAGAGAGAGGTCTTAGGGGTCTAAAGGATGTAAATGTCTAATGGCGTCGAAAGGGTCTTCAAAGTCTAAGGGGTCTCAGCAATATAAGGGGTTGCAGGGTTTAAAAGGTACAGTATGTTCCAATAGTATGTAATTAATAGATCTACTGTGTCGTCAAGGTGCAATTGACGTTCAAACAGTAAGTAATTAATAGATGTGGATGTAGTCAAGGTGCAACTGACGTTGAAACAGTACGTAATTAATAGATGTACATGTAGTCGAGGTGCAAATATATACATACATACATACATACATACATATATATATATATATATATATATATATATATATATACATACATATATATGTAAATGCAAATACCCATCGCAAGGCAGCTCACCGGATGACGGGATTTGGGAAAAGCCTCCAGGACCCCCATTCTTTGATGATCGGAGGAAAACCATGGGGAAACTTTCGTGGGTCGGATTGCGGTGGTGTGTGTCTGGGTGGTGCTGAGGTGTCGTCCACCAGAGGGCGGTCTCCACGGGTTAACCTGAGGGGGTCCCTTCAGATGGGTGCCTGGAATCTCCCCGCACTAAGAGGATGATCACCTGTTTCTGCTGTCATTTGAGTTCCAGCGTTTGAACATCGGTACTACAGCACTTTCTGAGATTCAGAGACCGGATAGTGGTGAGATCATGGCAGGGAGTTACACATACTAATGGTCTGGTTGCTCTGATGGTTTCAATGCCCAAGGAGTTGCTGTAGCCGTGTTCAACAAACTGACTCCCATGATAATTGAGGTAACATCGGTCAATGAGCATATTATGAGACGGAGGATTCGTCACTCCTTGGGTGTCATTTCCCTGGTCTCTGTCTATGCTCCGACTGAGGCAAGTGATCTCACTGTGAAGGAAACATTCTGTGCTGCGCGCTTAAGTCTGTGGTCGATCGGTTCCCCAGACTAGATACTCTTCTAGTCTTGGGGGAGTTTTATGCAGCGACTGACACTGATAGGGATGGTTAGGAGACATGTGTTGGTCCCCATGGGTTTGGAACTGTGAACCAGAATAGCACTAAGTTCCTTGACTTTGCAAGATGTCCTGGGACTTAAGGTGGTTGGTTCATGGTGTCAGCACCCACAGCAACATTGCTGGACCTGGTATTCCAACACTGGTGGTGTGGCAAAGGATATTGGCCATGTGCTCGTTGTTGGTCGCTGGAGGGTGCTCCAGAACTGCAGCGTTGACCGAATTGCTAAGTTCCTCAATACCGACCACAGGTTTGTTGCAGCAACTCTGAAGCTGTGGCTCAAATCGAAGCCTTGGCTGAATGTTAGCAAGCTCAAGGAAGAGAGGGTAGCTGAGGAGTTTGCAAGCAAGTTGAGTAGAGATCTAGGGGTTCTGGGTGTTTTGAGGGATCCTGAAGAGTTGTGCAGTACCTTCAAGAGTACCATTCTAAATGATGCCGGAGGATGTCTTCAAACCCGTCAGGCAAAAAAGAACACTGTCTCCCAAGGCGCACTGGATGCCATTGACTGGAGTTGCAGGGCCAGGCTCAATAGTAAAACTGTGCTGGTCAGGGAGCTGAGGCGTAAAGCTGTACGTTCGCTGAGGGTGGACAAGGAGGCCTATGTGCCAGTAATCTGTGAAAGGGTAGACCATCAAATGTGGTTAAGTGATTCTCATCCTCCTTACAGAGGAATCCGTGCATTGCTTTCCTCCAAGCCTGTCCCTCGGTGTACTGCAGTTAGAGCGGAGTGAGGTGAGCTCTTGACAGAGGAGTCTGAAGTGAACGCCCACTGGGTCGGTCACTTTGAGTGGCTGTACTCGGCTAACCCACCAAGTGTTGGTCGAGTTGGATATCAGGGGTGTTACTATCCCTATTGCTGACACTCCAATCAACTGTTAACCGCTTTCATTAGTGGAAACATAGGTTGCAGTGAACCAGTTGAAAGGGGGCAAAGCTTCTGGGATTTCTGGTATCAAAAGAGGTCAATGATTGAATGTATGCTTCCTCTTCGGGTCGTCACCGAACGCAGGCGAGAGTTTCAGCAGGGGCTGCTTGCAGCCTATGTTGATCTCCACAAAGAGTTTGACTCAATGAATCGGGATGCCCCTTGGAGGATGCTTGGTCTTCGTGGGGTGCCACCAAAACTGATCGATCTGATGTCTGAACTCTACTCTGGTGCTGAGAGTGCTGTGAAGTGTGGTGGTACCATCTCTGACTTATTTCCAGTTGTTACTGGAGTTTGTCAGGGGTGTGCACTGGCCCCCACAAGTTTCAGCACTTGTATGGACTATATTCTAGTGAGGATATCGAAGAGATCTTGCTGCAGTGCATCATTTGGGAATGTCAAGATTGATGACATCGATTTTGCAGATAATGCAGTTATCTTTGCGGAGACTTTGGATATCCTGATGGGGACCCTCAAGTCACTGAATGTGGAGTCGGAACCAGTGGAATTATGGGTCTCTTCAGGCAAAATTAAGATTCAGGCTTTCAATAGCATCTTGGATGCTGCTATCTTGTCTGTCTGTACCTGTCTGTCGTGAGGATGTTGAGGTCAAATAGACATTCACTTACTTTGACAGTGATATTCTTGTCTCCGCATGTTGTTAGCCAGAGGTCAATAAACGTCTGGGTCTGGCCTGGAGGGTGGCCAAATGGAGGCTCATGGAGAACTGGTGGAAAGTGGATGTGGTTATATGCTGTTCCCTCCCCCACATGTTCCCATGCCTAATGTGGTGGGGGGGGAGGCAGTTGAGTTGTGGGGTAGGGTTTAAGGAGCTGTAGTGGGGGAGGCAGGTGGGGGTAGAGGAGATGTGATTGGAGGGGTTGAGGAATTGTGGTGGAAGGGGTTGAGTAGTGTTGGGGGGTTGAGGAGTTGTGGGTGTGGGGTTGAGGAACTGTAGTGGTGGACGAGGGAGGTTGGGGAGTCGTGGTTGGGGGGAGGACAGGAAGTTAAGCACTTGGGGTTTTGGGGGGGGAAGGATGATGACTTAGGGTTTATGAGTGGAGCTAAGGACTTGAAGCAACATTCTACATCGCGTGGATGTTCCGCAGTTCCCTGGTAGGTATCTCTTCCGTTTGTCTGAAACCAAAGAGATACCTAGCAGTCCTGTCTGTTTGTTGCCCCCCCCCCTTTGAATTAAGTAAATGTTGCTTCAAATTAATCCAAACCTACAGGAAAATAATATAAAAAGCAAATGCTGCACAAAATATTGCATCTTCACAAATATAAAATGCAGATAGTGCAACATTTTTTTATTCTATTTTTTTTGTATACATTGTCAAGGCTCGTATGAGAGCTAACGCACAACACACATCAAGAGGAGCATGAGACAAGAGGGGCGGGAGTGGGAAGGACAAAGCAGTGGGGAACAACAACATTAGGAGATCTATGGAAGGGAGAGGGATGGGGCAGGGAACACGGGGTACACAAGATGGACATTACAGGGACTTTCAGGAAGGAAAGCAGGGAATTTGAAGGAGGTGGGTTTGGGGTGGATTAACGGGGGTAGAAAAGATCGTGGTTTTGGATGGGAGAGCAGACAAGAGGTGGTGGTGAACAGCTGTTTTGAAGACCTGGAGGAAAGAATGGGATTGAACAGAGTGAGGGAGTTTATTCCAAAGGCGGGGAAAAGAAGAGGAATGAAAGGGTGAAGATGAGCAGTGATTCGTGATTTTGGTAGTTTTACCAGAAGGGGTTTTTTCGCAGACCTTGAGCACCCTGCGGAAATATGGTGGGGACAAATCGCAGAGAGGGGGGGTGGGGGGGCGAGACCGAAGAGGAGACGGTAGAAGACAGAAAGACCACCGACCTACCTGCAGTAAGAGAGTGAGAACAGAGATTTAGTGAGAACATTTAGAACAGAGATTTACCCAATCGAATGTTTTGAATAAATCAATAAGTTGTTAAACTCATTTAATCTCTTCTTTTCTTGAAGCATCAGGTGCATATCACGACAACTCAAGACATTCCTTTTCTCCCCTCCCATGTTGTTGTTTTTTGCTCTTTCACCAGCACATCAATAAAAGGCTTCCTTTGTTTTTTCTATCGCGGTATTTTCACCATGGGCTTCCTCTAGTTAATTATATACACCTCGATGGAAAAAAAAAAGTTGGTGTATCTTGAATTATGGTATCTTGGTCGTATAACTTTTGAACACCACTTGTAAATAAGCCAATATTATCATTTTTTTATACATTCATTATAATGATGTTTTATCCATTCATTCTGATAAAAAGGAAAACTTACCACACAGAGACGTGACCCATCACGTTTCCAGGCAAGTGCAGTGATCGTGTACATATTTGCAATCTCTTTTGGCTTCGCTTCATCCCAAAGTTTCTTACGAGGACTCCAATTAAAAATTCGCAACCTACAAGGAGTAGCCGAAAAGGTGTAAATGTTCGGAGGATGGTGGAATCATCATTCAGGTGTGGTCATTCACATCAACTTGGTAAATAAGTTAATCACCATGAAAAATGGTGATTCTAGCAATACATTCCAGCAAGAAACACATATTTTCTCTTTACCGGTCGTAGCTACCAATGACCACAGACTGGCCACTTGGGCTGCCTTCAGCCACAGTGAACTCCTTCTCTGTTGGGTCTCGGCTGTAATCAAACTGCTGGAGTTGTTGCCCCTCATGACCATACACCACAATACGCCGATCACAGCCACAGACAACAATGTTGTTTGCCACCCAGGCTAAAGCATATGGAGAGCAAGGGTGACTGATAAGTTTGCCCTGTTGAGAGTCAGGAAATGGATTAGGTCAGCAAGATGACTGCAGAGTATGAAGGAAAAGTAAATAAATATATTCTGATTATAACAAGCTGTACTTCCAATGGTATTACTACCTGTGACTCTCCAGATCCCTCGTCGTCAAAGAAATATCTCACGATGGTGCCATCAGCATGCCCGGATATAATGCCTTTACCAGAAAGGCTGTGTTGATATACAGAACACGGAAAAACAAACATACATATGGTGAGGTGTACTCAAACACCTTTCATCAAAAATTATTCATAGTGCTTTTCCATTTGGTTTATGATTTGAAGAAGATTTTTAAAGGTTCACGCTTTAAAAAATCATAGCTGCCAAACCATGTGACCCATGACAGCATAGGTGGAGAACTTTTTGTTCATCGTGGATAGGCGATCATACCTGTAAAGTTTTGCTTCGATCTGTTCAACCATTCCGGAAAAGAATATTTTTGAAGGTTTTTATGTTAAAAACAATATGGCTGCCGAACCACGTGACCGATGGTGTCATCAATTGTTTTCCCCCAGACAATTTAGTGTAGATACCCCTCAAAATTTTTCATACTGATTGGATAAAGCGATCGACGTATGCAATTATGACATCACAACAAAACCACCCATGAGATCATTAAATAAACATAGGGGCCATACCCCTTGGTGCTCACCTGGTGGTAGCTGGATAAGCCAACCAGGGAACCACTGGTCAGCATGGATGACCCACAAAATATGTAACGGAGAAGAAGCTACTCTAAATACCTATGGAATTTTGTTTAAATGCCGGAAACAAACTTTGGTACATCACAGGTGATAAAGGTTGTGGTCAAGTTTCATCGAAATTGTGTGTGTGGTTTCAGAAAAAAAAGCAAATACCTCATTTGGGGGGCCAAGTAATATGATGATGATGATATGTGTTCATATGTAAGTGTGCCAAGTTCGAACGAGATTGGAAATTAATGCCCGAGAAATGGTCGAGGCCGTGTTCAATACTGGGATTTTTTTTTTTACAACTAAAAAGGCCGCCAGTCTATCAGTCGGCCATCTTTGATGAGATCACAAAATAAAGTGAAGTGCACATGTATGACATCATGTTCTGTGCTTGTGCCAAGTTTCAACACAATCGGACCATGCCTGTCTGAGAAATCATTGTGGACACGTTAAAGTAACAAAATGGCCGCTAGTCGGACATCTTATATCTAATCTGGAAAAAAATGACATACATGTGTAAGCCATCATTCATTATCGGTGTGCCAAGTTTTAACAACATCAGTAAATGCACGTCGGAGAAATGGTTGAAGACGTGTTAAACATCGGGTTTTTTGCACCGAAAATGGCTGCCAGTCGGCCATCATTGATCGCATCACGAAACAAAATGATGTGCATATGTACACCACCATGTGTTGTCTTTGTACCAAGTAAGAATAAAATCGGTCGATACATGTCCGAGATATGGTTGCGGACGCACGCACGCATGGACACGAAAATCTACACCAAATTAATAAGCCCCCGTTTCAGACTAAGTCTGACGGGGGCTAATAATATAAAACAGCATGAGTGTTTCCCCAATAGTAAAACAGATTGTACGATAGACGCACCGTAAAATGCAAGTTGTGCAAGCTTTTTGAACACCCCTCGTAAGTCACAACTAATCAGTGCAATGCATTTCAGTTATCGAGTGCATCTTGATGTCTTTTGGCACCTTACTCCATCAATAATAACTTCCTGGCCAGAATTGTAGTGGAAAGTTATCGCACTTTATGGATAAGCTATGTTTTAAAACTGTTGGTAGAAGCGTTTGTTGAATGGTGGGTGAGCTTGAGCAATAATCTGAAATCAATGAATTTGCATTCAAATCCTGGTCAAATACACATTCACTTGAGAGATTATCGCAGCATGAAAATTGAGATGGCCTGTTTGGTGTTCCCATCTAAACACTAGGCGCATAATGTGGGATCCCAGGTTCCAGTCCCAGGTTCCAGTTCCATACACTGTAATGATTCGTCTCCTCTCTCCTAATATGCCTGGAATTAATATAACTGGAAACATCTGCTCCCTACATGAGTGGTCAGGGGGGTGGGAGGAGGGGGTTGGGTACATTAGTTTGTCAGGGATGTGATAAGCATAGAATGACTCGAGGACGTTGGGTTTCCTCCAAATCTTTTTCAGTCTCGTTTTAAACAACAGCAGTGACTGTTTAAAAAGGTAATTATACACTGGATGGAACTGACTGATTAGTTTGTGGTTCCAATAATTTTAACTTCCGGTATGTGTGTCCCACAGAACACCATGATAAGCTATTTATACACCTAAACACAGTTTTTGCCCAAGGCGAAAAACTCCCTTGAGGAAGGGGGCAAATTAAGTTTCTACAACCTCTGTTGTGTGACCCTTAATCCCTGTGGCAAGTTTGATTGAGATTGTATAAGTAATGACTGGATGTATCACGGTCATACAGACAGACACCAAATTGCGTATTTTCATATGAAAGTGCACGCATGTCTTCCAATGTCCTTGTTCTCCATTTAAATAGCTATAAGCTCCTCCATAACCGTTTGATCAAGGTAGGAAAAAAAAAAAAACATTCAAGAATATTTTACATGAAGAGAAGATTAATGTTGTAAACCGAGCTAAAAAAAATCTTTACAGGTTCTTGGTCTCATACAGAAGCTGCAACACAAATCACGTACGCAAATGCAGACAAATACAAGCGAGAACACTGGACTTGATTTTGGACAAAGATAACTGGGGTGTTCGATGTCAAGTGTACACATTTTTCAGTGAAATTTTGACACATCGTCGCAGATTTCACTTTTTTTTGTGCAAGTGTTTGTATCCACGGTAAAACATTATGTGTCAATTTTCAGACCTGGGGCCACATCGGGGCCCATTTTAGCCCCCCCCCCAAATTTGGGTGCCCCCGGTTGACCCACAATCTTCCAGTGGCCATATCACAGGTTGTAGTGGTCCGATTTGGATTATCTTGGTATCAAAATGCTCGTAAAAGCGAGAGCTTCGAATTGCATAAAGTAAAATCACTCCGAAACAGTAATTCAAAAGGTTATAGTTTGGAGCGCCTTTGACCTTGGGCCCCTGCCCCCCAGCCAAACCGATGGTCCCGATTTTTTCGTGTGAGAATACACCTTCATATACTTCAACACCTCAGCAGAAATGAAAAGGGGATCTCAATGGGTTCAAGTGTGATGATGGTTTTATTGTTCGGGGTCCACATATCACTAATTCTTGATTCGACATTGGGAGACGTTTGCCGTCATCGTTCCAATGACATCACCTGCTGGCAGGCGACTTTATGTCTGAAATTGACAATCATCATCTCTGGACTATTATATATACGGGGACTTATTAATTTGGTATATATATATATATATATATATATATATATATATATATATATATATATATATATATATATATATATATATATATATATATATATATATATATATATATTGGGGAGAACAAGTATTTGATACACTGCCGATTTTGCAGGTTTTCCCACTTACAAAGCACGTAGAGGTCTGTAATTTTTATCAAAGGTACACTTCAACTGCGAAAGATGGAATCGAAAACAAAAATCCTGAAAATCACATTGTATGATTAAAATAATTAATTTGCACTTTATTGCATGAAATAAGTATTTGATACATCAGAAAAACAGAACTTAATATTTGGTACAGAAACCTTTGTTTGCAATTACAGAGATCAGACGTTTCCTGTAGTTCTTAACCAGGTTTGCACAGACTGCAGCAGGGATTTTGGCCCACTCCTCCATACAGATCTTCTCCAGATCCTTCAGGTTCCGGGGCTGTCGCAGGGCAACACAGACTTTCAGCTCCCTCTAAAGATTTTCTATTGGGTTCAGGTCTGGAGACTGGCTAGGCCACTCCAGGACCTTGAGATGCTTCTTACAGAGCCACTCCTTAGTTGCCCTGGCTGTGTGTTTCGGGTCGTTGTCATGCTGGAAGACCCAGCCACGCCCCATCTTCAATGCTCTTGTTGAGGGAAGGAGGTTGTTGGCCAAGATCTCGCGATACATGGCCCCATCCATCCTCCCCTCAATACGGTGCAGTCGTCCTGTCCCCTTTGCAGAAAAGCATCCCCAAATAATGATGTTTACACCTCCATGCTTCATGGTTGGGATGGTGTTCTTGGAGTTGTACTCATCCTTCTTCTTCCTCCAAACACGGCGAGTGGAGTTTAAACCAAAAAGCTCTATTTTGGTCTCATCAGACCACATTACCTTCTCCCATTCCTCCTCTGGATCATCCAGATGGTCATTGGCAAACTTCAGATGGGCCTGGACATGCGCTGGCTTGAGCAGAGAGACCTTGCGTGCGCTGCAGGATTATAATCCATGACGACGTAGTGTGTTACTTATGGTTTTCTTTGATGCTGTGGTCCCAGCTCTCTTCAGGTCATTGAGCAGGTCCTGCCGTGTAGTTCTGGGCTGATCCCTCACCTTTCTCATGATCATTGAGGCTCCACGAGGTGAGATCTTGCATGGAGCCCCAGACCGAGGGAGATTGACTGTTATGTTGAACTTCTTCCATCTTCTAATAATTGCACCAACAGTTGTTGCCTTCTCACCAAGCTGCTTGCCTATTGTCCTGTAGCCCATCCCAGCCTTGCGCAGGTCCACAATTTTATCCCTGATGTCCTTAGACAGCTCTCTGGTCTTGCCCATTGTGGAGAGGTTGGAGTCTGATTGATTGAGTGTGGACAGCTGTCTTTTATGCAGATAACGAGTTCAAACAGGTGCAGTTAATACAGGTAATGAGTGGAGAATGGGAGGGCTTCTTCAAGACAAAACTAACAGGTCTGTGAGAGCCGAAATTCTTACTGGTTGGTTGGTGATCAAATACTTATTTCATGCAATAAAATGCAAATTAATTATTTAAAAATCACACAATGTCATTTTCAGGATTTTTGTTTTGGATTCCGTCTTTCACAGTTGAAGTGTACCTATGATAAAAATTACAGACCTCTACCTGCTTTGAAAGTGGGAAAACCTGCAAAATCGGCAGTGTATCAAATACTTGTTCTCCCCAATATATATATATATATATATATATATATATATATATATATATATATATATATATATATATATATATATATATATATATATATATATATATATATATATATATATATATATATATTGCATCATTTGCGAAAAATTATCCTGCCTATTGTGTCTATTGATTTTTAAGTGTGCATTTTTTGTATAACCATCATCGAATTAAGTTATAAATGGGCTAATCTCAGTTTTTGCATATTTTGCAGTAAGCATGGTAGTGGGGCAACTTAGGCCAAGGTCACATTTGCCACGGCGGCCGTGGGGTCTCCAAAATCTACAGCCATTAGCAATTATACGGCGGCCGCAGTATTTCCACGGTCACACAATGTAGCAATCACAAATGTTTTTATTTTTCGGGGAGCTGCACGGCGTATTTATAAATTGTGGAGACCGAAAACGTGGGGTTGCCGTACGGTCTTTGATTTGATGTCGCACGGTGACCTTAGGTCGTGCCTGCGGCGGCCATATAATTTTCAAGGCAGACGCAAGGTGCCCGCAAGGCAACCTCAAGGTGCCTACAAGGCGACCGCAGGGGGGCCCTAAGCCGAACGTACGGCCAGACAGACGGTAACAAATGGGTAAAAAAAAAAAATTTTAACAGTTTTTTTTTCGGCTTGTCGAATTGCTACGGCGAACGTAGAAATGAAAAAAGTTATAACTCCGCGTTATAATTCCACGGCGACCTTACGGCCTGTAAAATATAGCCATACGGCGTAGGGCCACCCTGAGGCCACCTCAGAAACTCTGCAGCTGCTGCACATTTCTGTCAATTCAGAGGGCGTACGGCCGCCGTATCCTCGCCGTAGAGCAAATGTGACTTAGGCCTTGGGTCTTAGAAATTGTGGAGACCAAAAACGTGGGGTTGCCGTACGGTCTTTGATTTGATGTCGCACGGTGACCTTAAGGGGGCCCTGCGGCGGCCATAGAATTTTCAAGGCAGACGCAAGGTAGCCTCAAGGTGCCCGCAAGGCGACCAAAGGGGGCCCTAAGGTGAACGTGCGGCCAGACGAACGGTAACGAATAGGTTAATTTTTTTTTTACCATTTCTTTTGTTTCGGCTTGTCGAATTGCTACGGCGAACGTAGAAATGAAAAAAGTTATAACTCCATGTTATAATTCCACGGCGACCTTACGGCCTGTAAAATATAGCCAAACGGCGTAGGGCCACCATGAGGCCACAGCAGAAACTCTGCGGCCACCGCACGTTTCTGTCAATTCAGAGGGTATACGGCCGCCATATCCTTGCCGTAGAGCAAATGTGACTTCGGCCTCAGCTAAATAGAGCATAACAATTGTGCATTTTGTGAGGAAAGCACCAAATTTGGCACACGAGTAGCCTATCATATTATGAACAGATTTGGATATTGGGCCATCTCAAATTCAGCCGCTGATGGCTGTGGCAGCCATTTTCCACTGCCATCAAAAATTTTGAGATGGCCCAATATCCAAATCTGTTCATAATATGATAGGCTACTAGTGTGCCAAATTTGGTGCTTTCCTCACAAAATGCACAATTGTTATGCTAAGTTGCCCCACGATGGCGACTGAAGATCGAAAGGAGTTCCAAAAATACTGTTGCGATCCGTTCAGCTGCCATAAAACGAAACAACGAAAAGATCTTCGCAATGTGTCATGATATGTTGATGAAATTTTCTTCAAAGGTGAAAAAAGATGATAGACTTTGTACTTCGTGCAGAAAAAAAACTCTCAGTTGTCACCAGAGCGTATTGAAGAATCATCTTCGACCAGTTTGAAATTATCATCAGAAGGTACTATCGAAGGCATTGCAGAATCTATTTCGACAGATGAGGACGAGGAGGTTTTTGAGCGAGAAGCAGAAGTTGACCAATTAAACCAGTCGTTATCGATGATAGGCGAAAGCCCATTCGACAAACGAAAGGCGGAAAGGAACCCAGGGTATGTTCCTGAAAAGCGAAGTAAAGTGGAAGATTCTGTGCGAAAGAAATTAGAACTAGTTGCTGGAAAAAGCACTGCGGAGAAAACACAAAATACAGCGTCAAAATGTGATGAAAACTGCATGCCAGAGGTGATCAAAAGCCTGAAGGAAAAATACGTTGTTTCGAGCCGTTCAGAGTAAATACGTATACTGACAATATTTGCTGGGAATATGACCATCAGAGGGATGATGAGTGAATTCCTTTGCTCCCAACGAATGGTTGTGCAAGCCAAAAATTAAGAGAAAGAAAATGGTATGCTATCGTCTCCAAATCCCAAACGGTAAAATATTGCCTGACGAAGTGAAATCCGCCGTAACCGAGTTTTACTGAAGTGAAGAAGTCAGCCGAATAATGCCGGGAAAAAAGGACTGCGTGGTGGTCAGGAATGAACATGGAAAAGACAAAATTCAAAAGCACCTGGTACGAAACAATCTCAAGGAACTGTTTCAGAAATTCAAAGAGAAGAAGCCTGGCTTGAAAGTTGGATTCGTGAAGTTCGCCATGCTCCGTCCCTCAGAGTGTGTCCTGGCCGGTTCAGGCGGTACACACAGTGTATGTGTATGTACGATACATCAAAATGTGAAACTCATGATGTTTTGTTCCAAAATGCCACAGATAGCCGAACTTCCTAGCTATCATCATGTGATAGCACGCACAGTTTGCAAACCCAGCACAACCGGCATGTTATTTCAGAACTTGTGAAAGTTGCCCATCAATTGAAGACTTCAAAACCGAGCTACTGAGTGCTTATGAACTCGAGGATATTGATGAAATTCAGTTTAAATGGTGGACATCCACCAATAGATCTGAACTGAGCTCCATGGTCCTGCCTTTGGAAGAATTCATCAATCAATTCTGTGAATGCGCGGTGAAATTAGTGAGACACGACTTCATTGCCAAGGCCCAATCTCAGTTTCTGAAAAATAAGAAAGACGAAATCGGTGAAGGAGAATTTATCATTATTGGAGACTTCTCAGAGAACTATTCGTTTGTCGTACAGGATGTGGCCCAAGGATTCCATTGGAACTGCTCCCAAGCGACAATTCACCCCTGGGTTTACTATTTCAAATCTGACGATGACAAATTAAACCACGATTCGTTCACGATTATATCAGAATGCAATACTCACGACGTTGTCTCAGTCCACCTATGCCAAATAATACTCATTAAACACTTGAAATCTGGCTTTGCAAATGTAAAGAAAGTTTACTATTTCTCAGACAGTTGTGCTGGTCAATATAAGAATTGCAAAGCCTTCATAAACCTATGTCGTCACAAATCAGAGTATGGTATTGACACAGAATGGCATTTTTTTGTCACAAGTCATGGCAAGGGCCCTTCAGATGATGTGGGAGGTACAGTCAAACGAGAAGCAACACGTGAAAGCCTGCGTCGACCTTACGACAGTCAAATTATTTTTCCAAAAGATCTTTTCGCCTTTGCTGAAAATGGTTTGAATGAAATGAAGTTCGGTTATGGGATCCAAGAGGCATATGACGAGGAAGAACGAAATCTGGAAGAAAGGTTAAAAACGGCCAAAACCATAGCTGGAACTCAAAAACTTCATGCTTTCATCCCGATTTCTGAAACTGCTCTTCAAGTACGCAATTTCAGCCTTAGCGAGGAACACCGCATCGAGTCAGGTATTTCAAAATCTACACCAACTTTTAACGGGAAACTCTCAGGTTATGTCACAGTGCACTATGATGGAAAATGGTGGCTTGCCTGCATCATGGAAACCTTTCAGGACACCCATGAAGTGAATTTTCTTCATCCAAACGGGCCCGCAAATCGCTTCTTTTTTCCTGACATTGAAGATCACTGCATTTTAGACATTTCTGATATACTTATTTCTGTAGAACCAAAAACTGCTACAGGTAGAACCTCCACAATCAGTAAAAAAGAAACACAGCTGTCAAATAAAACATTGGTTGGCAAAAAATCTTGACTATAATATGCTAGGAAAAACTCTTACTCATACTTGTATCACTTCCAGTTCCTGCATGTGCACGTAAAAATGTATGTACAATATACTGATATAGTGTATTGAAAATCTTGTGTTCAAATATTGTGCTATGTATTGTAGCGTATTGTGTGTCCAGCACCCGAGTCCCCGAACAATAAAACCATCATCACCCTTGAACCCATTGAGATCCCATTTTCATTTATGCTGAGGTGTTGGAGTATATGAAGGGGTATTCTCAGAGGAGTTGGAGTATATTAAGGGGTATTCTCACACGAAAAAAATTGGGACCATCGGTTTGGCTGGGGAGCGGGGGCCCAAGGTCAAAGGGCGCCCCAAACTATAACTTTTTGAATTACTGTTTCGGAGTGATTTTACTTTACACGATTCGAAAGATCTCGTTTTTATGAGCATTTTGAGACCAAGATCAGCCAAATCGGACCACTACAACCTGTGATATGGCCTCTGGAAGATTGTGGGGCAGCTGGGGGCGCCCAAATTTGGGGGGCCCTGATGGGCCCACAGGTCTAAAAGTTGGTATTTTGAGTTTTTCACCCAAGTTAATAAATAACCAACATATGGGGAGAAAATGAGGTATTAGTGTCGTGAGGGTGTGTACACTTGACATGGAATGCCCCAACTGCTGATCTTAGGGGAAGTTAAATCAATTGGAGGATGTGACCTAACTTCCCTGGGCACGATGGGCTCCAGTGACACCATTTTTTAACCTCTGTTTTCTATCCGCACTCAGTGGGGCAATCAAGAAGAAATTTCCTTCTCCCCATGATGCCAGTCCGTGGGGTTTGCCAAAGCTGTATCCTTTAAATACAAATGATCAAGCATGGAAGAAGCACTCCCATATATTTTTTTATTTTTTTTAACTCTGTGGTATGATTCTACCAGGGTTGGAACCGAACTGTTGACCTCCCAGACTCCGAGTGGACACTCTAACCATTGTGCCCCTGAATCTATTGCTGTCCAGTTGAATGTTAATATAATTTCAACTGAACATTAAAGAAAATACAATTTTTGGCCAAATAAGGCATTGTCTAAACATATACATCGACAATACGTTTCAAAACTTCAAAAATATGGAGTACAGACATGGATGTTAAAAAAAAAAAACTCACTTAGTTGTAAGAGAAACAACATAGGAATCAGTTGAGTAGATGGTCGAAGATTTGTTGCTCTTGGGATTTGCAAGGCGAACCTTAATGTCAAACAAACAAACAAACAAAAACCCATCAAATACTAATATTAAAACTCAATGAACCCAACTTTATTGGAGCAGATATGCAGGCATACATTTGGATGGGTCATGACTCACTTTGCCATCTGCAAGGCCAAACACGATGGCATTTTCCAAAGGCCATGCCAGTACTGTGACAGCACTCTGTGAAAAACACAAGGAAATCGGAGATTGGTGTTTGGTATTAAGTTAAAAATATTTGTATCAAAGGCAAACAAGTGCTGGGAATGCATGATTCAGAGTGTTATGCATAAGAGGTGGGTTTATAGAGGCTGTGCATACATATGCAAGTGTATTCGGGTTGGTCGTATGCTGTCCTCTGAGCGATATTGGTTGTATGTTAAATTCTCATTGGAGTAAGATCCGAATTTGAAATACTGTTATAATATGGTGACGGTAGAGCCCTTTTGCTACCTCGTGGTGCTACCTCATGGAGCCTGCCCTTTTTCAGCTGGGATGCAAACATGCAAGAAGTGGCCGTGCCAACACATTATGTACTTGTGGATGGAAGAAGTGAAGAATAGAGAAAATTAAAACAAAAAGAAGGATAAATAATGGCTGGGGTGGAGGCATCGGAAAAAAAAGGTCTATGGCGTCGGGAGGAGTATGGAAGGAGGTTAGGACATTATAGTAGGGAAGGAAAGGAAAATATTTGACAAGAGGGAAGGGTCACAATGTTGCGAAACTGCCCAAATATAAGGCAGATGACATCAAGCCCCTGAAGCAATTATGATATCGCTTGTGTTGCAATTACTGGCTGACTGTATTCGTGCAGTGAAGGGCCAGAAGCAGAGCGTGCTATATGTGATTGGAGAAAAATAACTGTGCCAGAAGCTTTGTAAGGCTTAGGCTCACTGTGCCATCTATAATCTGATGGATGAAAACAATCCTGCAGTAACTTTCCTCAGAGTTGACCTCAAGCTGATATCATGGCGAGAGAGACCTTACCCATAGATTGAAAACTGAAATTGTAAGCCATGGATGCATAATGGCATTTGCATCACTCTTGCAAAGTTGAAGTCAAATTTCAAAAACTTAATGATTAAACATGATCTTTGTCAATATTTTTCACTTTACTTCAACATATGCTAAAAGTGCACCATTATACAGAAAATGCCAATCCAGTGACTTTTCTATTAATTTTGTTGCATCTTTATTCCGAGTAAGAAGCTGTACAAAAAAGAAAACGTAAAGCTTTTGGGGTGGAGGTGTTTCCTGGAGATCAGGGGGCAGGGGGCGGGGATGGTGGGTGTGCAAACCACAGTCACGTAACACCATCTTCATCATCATGGGTGCAGCCATCTTGGATTTCCCTTCACCACGACAGCGCATGTCAATTTAGAACAAACATGCTTTTGCTTGAATTCGTCCAAAAACGAAAAAGGCGCTGTTTAAATCATTGATGCGATGCTACGAGAAGACATTTCCAAAAAGAAGAAAGCAGGAAGTAGAAGTTTGTAAAACTTGGAGGGAGCTCAAGGCAACACGTCATCATTGACCGAGCTGTTGGGCGGCACCCATAAAGAACTTGCAGAATGGAAGCTGATTGAAAATTTAAAAGGTGACTGCTCTCATTCACGGAGTCATGTCTGTTTTAGAGGAGGTGTGCGGTGGTCGGACAAAGAGTCGCTGAGCATCACGAGAGGGAAGTGGGGTCAAAAATGTTTAAAAGGAGTCAAATATTTTGTGTATGGTCCCTAAGTTATGTAGGTAAAGCCATGTCGTGCCCATTATTGGCTGAAAAGCATCAGTGATGTCACGTGTGCATTTCAATGCTATTCATGGAAAAGGACATGGCTGCTTCCGCAGAAATTCTTTGGAAATCGATTTACATTACATTTTCTGCTTAAAGGTCATAAACAACATTTTCTCATGTCTAGTTGCTACCCATCAAAACATTAGTTGTCGATTTCTGTACATTTTATGATATTCTGCTCTGCCTCGGAACATTAAAATGATGACAAATATCACCGTACCATCCTAGAATGAACATAAATTCCTGAGGCTCAGCAGATAATCAAATGACGTGCCACACACATAAGAAAGGAGAGAAGACTCATTATCTGTGTGCCAAGTTTTACTTGCATGCTAGGTTTGCAGTCGATGAATATACAATGGAGTCCATGAATATTTGCTAAGTATATTAAGATGGTGTCATCATCTGAAGAGGTCTGAGAAGCCTCATGATAGGAGAGGAATGCTTGCAGAGTGTCGAGATATCCATTTTAGAGACTCGTACTGGTTGTTCGTCTGCTGTCCTCTGAGCGATCTTGGTCGTACGTTTATGTTGTTGTTGTTGTTGTTGTTGTTGTTGTTGTTCGTCTTTCGGCTGCTCGCGTTCGGGGTCGCCACAGTGGATCATCCATTATGATCCGCATAATGATTTGGCACAGGTTTTACGCCGGATGCCCTTCCTGACGCAACCCTGGTCGCCTCTTACGACACAGGGATAAGGATTGGGTTTCACCATGATTCCGGGCTGCCCTACACCCTCTCATAGCGCGGCCCAGCGCAGGGCTCCCGTCCTCAAGTGATCCTCCAACCCAAGCCTCCGAGTAGCCGGATTACAGGCGCACGCCACCACGCCCGGTCTTGGTCGTACGTTTATAAAGCTGGAAAATGCTGGAAAAGCTTATAAAGCTGGAAAATTCTGGAAAAGTTTATAAAGCTGGAAAATGAGCAGAATATACCACAGCAATTTTTTATTTATTATGTGGAAGTGAAGGAGATAGGAATGTGAGTAAGAAGGAAAAGAGAATTGTGGGTGGGAGGGGGGGGGAGATTAAAAGAAATAATGAGGTCAGCAAGGAAAAGCATGTGCAAAGCATCCTACCAAGTTCCATCAAAATACACTGTGTAACTAAACTAACAATGCAGGCAAACACACAAAAAAGATTTCCTGGGGACTTCACAAGGAATCACAAGGAACTTCAACGTAGGAGGAGGCCAATTGGCCCATTAAGCCTGTGCAATACTGTGTATAACCATGTTTCACTTTATCCCCACTGCTTCTACGTACCTATCCAATTCTAGTTGAAACCCATTCACTGTCTCTGCTGCAACTACCTTACCAGGGAAATAATTCCATGCATTAACTAAATATTCGCTGAATGAAATACCCCTCTCTTAAGGTCATCTTAACTGGTATCCCTTTAACTCAGGCTGTGGGCCCTGGTCCTATTGGGGCCTTCTAGGTGCTTCCTGTTTACCAAACTGCTTCTGGAGACGTCTTATGGTAGTTATATTTGTGAAGGCAGAGTTGTTCTATCTCACAACAATCAAGCTATCGATCAGGAACTTGACAGGGTGAGTGGTTTCCACAAACTCTACATCCTGGTAGATCATCCACTCATGAGGTCGTTGCTCACGTTGCCACCAGAAGTCGGTTACTGGCAGACGTGTGCCCAAGAGAAACCTGGAGGGTGGGAGCAGGCACTGAAATGGGAGGAGGTGAAAGACCAGAAAAGAGCCAGTAGAAGTCAGAGGCCACCAACATGTCTGTGATATGGGAGTAACAGGGCCATATATTTATCTTCATCATTGGAGATTCCTTTTGAGGGCCTTGGTCTCCATGATATCAAGATTTCAAAAGTGTGAGATAGAGCAGGACCCATCAAACTTGTTTGATGTTCAGATTTGGCAAGAAAAGACTTGACACCAAGGAAGATGCCAAGTCAGCAGCTGACTTTGCAAGCCAACCTTGATATGTGGAAAGATCACAGCTAATGGTAAGGCACAAAGTTTGAGGAACTGAACTTCTTCAAGAGGTTTGTTGAGAATGTCGGTGGGAGGATTCGCCAGACATTGCTGTTGCAGAGTCAGAGTATGAAATTTGGAAACATTCAAAGATATTGTGACGGTTATGCGAACCGGACCCCACGGGTGAGCGCACATCCAAGTACAGAGGTTCCCAAGATAGTTATATCATGAGTATTTGTTTTGTTATGGTTTTGGAAAACTTACACCAAGGGGAGAGCATACGTGGACACATAGGTGACCTGAGGATCAGTTATTTCATTAGTCTTTGTATAGATAGTCCTTGGTCCCTTGTCAAAGGGCTGTTTGGGGGGGCATGCAATGGCTAGGCTGAATTTTTCCAGTGTAATGTCTTCCCCTCACCCTCCGTGACTTTCAATCTTTCTTCCTTTACACCATCATTCTGCTCAATCCTTCTGCGACTTTCAATCTTCCTTCTTTTACCCCATCAGCCCGTTTCAACAGTCCACCAATAATCTCCCCTTAATCAAACATCCTTTCAACAGCTCTCCTTCACCCCATCGGTCTTGCCTTCAACCCCGTTGCCGTTAGGTTGTCCCTCAGTCTGGCGGAATCCCTCTCCGTGTTCCCTTCATTAGCACATTACTTAATTGGGCACGTTTGACCCGTCTGTAGTCGTTAACCCATCGAGTGCTCTCACATGCATGTTCATGTCGCATCTCACATGTATGTTCATGTCGCTTTGTGCTCATCCTGGCCTGCGAGGTGCCACACTTCTTGCAGGTTTGGTACAGTGCAGAACAGTGCGAGTGCGCATTTTATGTACATGGGGGGGTGGGGAGGTGGGGGCTTCTGTGATGGCTTTGGGCATGTAAAGGGCGGGACTAGGTGCTTCGGTGAAAGTTCCCTCGGAATGTGTGGCAATTTCCACAAGTGACGTTGTGGACCCATGAGAGAGAGAGAAGGCTTGTGGGAGGAGAGGAGAGGGATGTTCTGAAGAAGAAGCAGAAATGCAGAAGCGAACACGGAAAGCTCTCACGAGCAGGGACTCACAGACCTCATGAGAGAAGAGGCGATAACGGAACGCAACGCAATTTGCCTGCCAGCGAACGTTCATGCCTTGAAGGAGGTTGATGATCATGAGAGAAGCAGAAGGCAGAAGTGAATGGGAAAAGCTCACATGAGCAGGGATAAAAAGAGCTCCTGAGCAGATGGTTCAGAAAGCAGAAAGGGAAGCAAAATGCAGAAAGCAGATGCAGAAGGCTGAGGGAAGCAGAAAGGAGAAATGAACGGGACAAGCTCGCATGAGCATAAGACTCAAAGACTGAGAAGGCTCGTGAGGGAAAGAAGAAAAGCGTGAGAGAGTAAAGAAAGGAAGGTTTCACGAGCAGTTGGTGTCGAGCTTCTGTGGAAAAAGAACACTCCATCCACAAGCGTCGTCCTGCCCTCTCGATCCTGTCAGCCACGAAGGACGAGGAGGGTGAACGGCAGCACATCGTCAACGGGGTCCTGAGGAGGAAGAATCTGAGGCAGCGGAGGGTGAACCGCCGATATAGCTCGCGTATCTGGGACGCCGGAGAGGACTCGCCTTATGGGTCTGGGCACCTCAGGAAGGCGGTTTTGTGTCATCATCGTGTCACATCACCACTGCCCATCTTCCCTATCCATTTTCCTCTGCATTCTCTTTTATATTTGGGCTGTGTGAGGTGAGGGAAAAAGGAAAAGGCTGCTCTTCTTTTCTCCATAAGTTACGTATGTTTTATTTTCAAGTTCTTCTTGTTTTATTCTTCTACCCTGAGTGAATGATGGCCAATAATGATGGCCATGACCCAGAATAATAATAATACTTGTCATGGTTAAATCTGCTCCTATGTGCCTATTTTATTTCAAAAAAAAATTATTTTGCTTTCTTGCTTATAAATACTTGCTTTTAAATGATTGCTTGCTTGTGTGCTTGTAATAAATAATTGTTTGAATTTTGTGATTTCCAATCTGTCTCAATTATCTTTTCCTTTATGGGTCTGACACAGTGCACAAGTATAATTAGATGGGAAGGTGTACCCCAATAACTTGCTTTGTTGGCCAGGGCATATTCACTGTATTGCTCGGCAGTAATCCGAGTGTGCGCTGAGGTAATGCGACCCTAATTAGCCAGCTCTCCACAGGTAAGGTATCACACGAAGTAGTGTAACCCTGCCCGGATTGGCTGTGCCAATCGGTGTTCGTGGTCGCCTTGCAACCTGCCTGTACGCATAATTATCTGTGCCCAGCCGCCTCATGACGAGGCATTCAGGAGGAAACCTAGTGCTCCCCTCATGGCAGGCCTCGAACACCGGATCCATGACGGTATTTAGGTATCCCCATTCATGGTTTAACGGGACATGGGATATGCATTGCAAAGGGCTATAGAGATGTCTTCTTCCTCCTTTCTCCTTCCATTGCGCTGCCACAAGCACCACCTCCCATTACCAGAAATCCACAGACTACATCGGTTGGTAACCAATGTACATTGTAGACACAGTATTTAATTTGGTATCTCCTCTTTCCAGAAACAGTTAGACTTGCTCCAATTTGGTTCCTTTACCTCTCCAGACATATTTGAGACATCAGAGATCTTTGTACTTCTTATAAATTCAATATCCACCGTTCCCCTGTTCACCTATATTTTACACCACACACCGACACCTTTATTTACGCCCTCACCGCACGTGAACCACGCACCACAAGGAAGAACGTCGTAGCATTTGACTGGACTTTGGTGGGAGCACTGGCAAGCAGGAAAACCCGTCGCAAAGATCAAAAGAAGTGCATGCACGGGGACACTAGCCAGAGGTCATTGAGTGGAAGAATGCGATGCTCCAAAAAGTGCACAAATCCAAACGCTTTGTGTGAGATCAGAGATAAATATCTGAACTCTGATCCCACCAGACTCCACCCCGCTCAAGCAGGATAAATGACGGAACATGGTCGCTACAGAATAACCTGCCTGCCACCAAAGAGAGACCCGTTGCACTTTACCAAGGTGCGTGTTGCATGGAGGTCCGGGCTGCGCTGAGTCCAAAACGCCATCCAGTGGGTCTGAGGCACGAGGCAGGCAGGCAGGCAGATGGAGGTCTCTTTCAAAGGACGAGGCTGCAATCCTGACAGACACAATCTTTCCTTGCTGTCCTCTAATTCACCACCTTGTCTGCCCTTGACGCACAACGAGACTGCTGACTCAGAGCAAAAGAGAGCAAACAACAACTTGCATCCCCTTTGGTCCGGGCGAGCGTGCTGATTCGCACCTCACACTTTTCCTCTCTACCCACACTGCACCACAATACCACACTGTCCTTCCCTCCCCTTCCTTTTACCAAAACTGTATCAGGATCAGTACCCATCTGTTGACGGTGACTGGGGTGAGTCCAGGGGCCGAGCCTACACCCTGAACTTAACTCTCTCCCCTCCTCTTTTCTTCCTATCTAACTTCTTCAGAGTGTGATTTCGGTACGCTCATGTCATACAGGTCATATGTGTTAGACTCATTGTTAGATTGAAGAAGGGTTTAAGCGTTTATGGAAATAAGACTTTTGGGGTTGTGATTCTGGCTGTGTGGTTTATTTTTTTGTGTTTTTTGCTTGTATTTGATAATTGTAAACGTGTTGCTTTCATTGACCCTTGTAAATAATTGTGTGCTGCAATTCTTTGGTAAATCATTGTTTCCAACATGCCCGTTTCGTCTCTTTGCTATGGACTTGTTTAAGGTGCACTTGTGATAGACGGGACATTCTACCCCACCAAATGGCTCCATAATGTTAGCCGGTATGTACTTGGCTGCTCCGCTCAGCTGCACCTAATTAAATAAGATAAGACAAGTACATATTGAGGGTGTAAGCCCCCCTTGATGTTGCCAAGCAATGTGAAAGGTAATGCGCGTAGTGCCGGGTTTGGCTGAGTACCCTGCCGGGTTTGGCTGTATCAATCGGCATTTGTGGTTGATTAGCAATCCACCGGATCGCCGATTAATCTGCGGATGGTGGCTGCAGGGCCTTGAGTTCAGGATTAGTCCAAAAAGTTCCCATCATGGTAAACCCCAAAACCCATGTCCGTAACAATATATTCCAAGGGTTGTTGCAGCTCCTGATTGTCTCAAAGTCTGCAGAGAGGAGAAAAGCCACTACCTGCCTATCTGAAGAATGAGGGGTACAAGAGAAGAGGGTGGAGTTGTTGTTGAAAACATAAGCAGGGTTTTCCAGAGAATTGGAAATATTGTTGGTGAAGTTGAGGTGCAAGTGTTTGGCTCAAGATGCTGCCTTGGGGCACACCGATCTCGACAGGAAGTGAAGATAAGAGTATCCCATTGAGAGTCATGTGCTAACTGCAAGAGTGGAGCAAGTCAGCAAGCCATGATAGAATGTGACAGTGGTTGGCGTAGGCTGAGACCGAGGAGAGCAAGGTGGGGTGCGAGACTATTTCAAATGCTTGTGATTTGTCCAGAAAGATAGCCCTGATGTCTTGTCTGAGATTCATATATGTGTGTACACACCATGCAGCTGGAAGATTGATTCAATATCATGGAAAAGGAAAATTGAGCAAAGTCATTGTTATAGACATAAATGATATGCAAATGTGTGGAGATAGGAATTGTGGTACTTACAGATTGCAAGAATTTATTGCAGATCACTTTCTTTTCTCCCCTGTGAAAAAAAAAAGATGAGATGACGCCCTCTATCGGTTAAAGACAAGTAATAAAGAACAGCACTGTAACTGGTTGAAAATGCAAAGACATAAACGACATATTGAAGGTGTCCCATCTGCTCACATCTACTTGCAGATTTACTTCATTTTTTTCCAAATTCCTTCTAAAGGGAAAGAAGAGGGGAAGGTTCCATTGATGGCAACACGTTGACCATTCACATAGTCAATGGAATGTCATCAATGGAACCTTCCCCTGTCCTCTCCCACTGGAGGCTGGAGTTCTTCAAGGCAGTGATGCCCAATCTTATTCTTCCTCTATATTAATTATCTCTCTGATGCTCTGAAAAACCATCTCTTCGTTTTTGCAGATGACTGTCTCTGTCTCTGTCTCTGTCTCTGTCTCTGTCTCTGTCTCTGTCTCTGTCTCTGTCTCTGTCTCTGTCTCTGTCTCTGTCTCTGTCTCTCTCTCTCTCTCTCTCTCTCTCTCTCTCTCTCTCTCTCTCTCTCACACTCTCTCTCTCTCTCTCTTTTTTTTCCTCCCCCCTATGATTAAAATCTTCAATCCGAGAAAATTTCAGTCTCACACTATCGCTCCACAAAGGTCATCCAGCTAACCCACCTATTCCTTCGGTTATCCACTGGAAGAGGTTCACTCTCTTGAACTTTGAGATCACACAATCAACCATGACTTTTCCTGGGATCACCACATAGCAAAGCTGGCTTCCAAAGCCAGCTCAGATTGGGCATCCTCCATTGATCCAAAACCTTCCTCAGAAAATCAGAGCAACTCACAGTCTACAAGGCCTTTGGCTGTAGCTCAATAGAGAAATGCTGTCCACTGTGGGCTGGAACCCCAGAATCACATCTGTCTCTCAGATTCTGTGGAATTGAAAGCTCTCAAAATTATTCAAATCTCCCCTGATGAGGCCAAAGTACAGGGTCTGTTGTTCTGACATCGCTGGCAGGTCAGTGGTCTCTCTGTTTTCTACCGTCTAATCCAGGGGTTCCCAACCTTTTTTAGTGGGGTACCATTTCACATGTTCGTGGTCCCACCGAGTACCACTGTACCAAAATTCACCTAAAATAGTGCTTATTTGCGATACAGATACGACAATGGGGAGTTAAACAATACTAACAATTCACAACTATGACATTGAGCAATCTGATCTGAACAAAAGAATGATACAGTAAGTACCTATTTGATTGTGTAAAATGTCCAGTCAATGGGATGGTTGAGCCTGCTTCTTGCTCACAAGAAGGTCAATGTCAGGCTTTGTTTTGGATAAAGCGCACCGAACATCATGTTCAACATCCAGTAGGGATCTTTGTTTTGTTTTTAGAATAACGACTGACGAGAACCCAGCTTCACACAGCCATGTAGATGGGAATACTATGAGCGAATGAACAGCCAGGGCAGCTAGCTTAGGGTAAGACCCCAACATTCCACACCAGAAGACCGCAAGATTCATCTCGTCAAACTGATCTCGGGCTGTGGAGTCGTTCTGGAGATCAATCAAGCTTTCCTGCAGTCCTGTTCCAGGAGGCAAATCCAATGCATTCATGCAAAATGGGTTGCGAATCATTTTCAGATCCAGTTCCTTGAGATCCTGAGAATAGGAATTTCATTCCTCATCCAAATAAGCGAGGTGATATTTTACCAGTTGTATGAACTCCCTTGGGGGATTCTTTTCACGCTTCTGAAGAATATCGGCCGTGCAAGAAAACATGACCACCACTCCCGCTTCGACATTCGTCTTCCACAGACAGAGTTTTTCCTGAAATCCCTTGACCTTGTCTATGAAGTCAATGATCGTCGCGCCAGTCCCCTGAAGAGACTTGTTCAGGGCATTTAACTGAGAGAAAATGTCGACCAAATAAGCCGGGTGCAATGCCCAGTTGGGGTCGTTCAAAGCAGCGATGAAATCGACAGTCTTTGGTTTTCCTTCGTTTTCGAAGAATTCACTAAGCTCAGCTCGCAGTTCAACACGCGCTCCACCATATTTAGATGGGATAACCATCTCACCTCAGTGTGGAATAAGAGACCTTTATGGTCGGAGTCGAAATCCTCGCAAAGTTTCTTAAAGTCGCGAATTGAGAGCCTGGAATTTCACAAGGTTCACAATTTTGATAATGGTTGAGAGAACGTCAGTCAATGGCTTGGGGAGCGCCTTGGCTGCGAGTGCGTGGCGGTGGATCGTACAGTGTAGGCCACGCACTTCAGGAGCAAATGCCTTCACAAAGCATTTGGAAACCTGATCTGCACCCCAACATAGCTGGAGCACCATCTGCAGTACAGCCTTTCAGATACTGACAGCCCAACTTGATCAAAGACGGAAGACACCTCTTCGAAAATGTCCTTTGCTTTCGTTGTGGTTTTAAGCGGGCGGCAAAATAGTATTTCATCCTTGAACTCGGCTTCATGCGCGTACCGAACGAACGCTAACAGTTGGGCACAATTTGCCACGTCAGTTGACTCATCCAAGTGCATAGAAAATCCGCATGGAGATGCCTTGATTTCTGCCACCACCTGGTCACGAATATTGGTTGACATTTCTTCAATGCGCCTCTGAACTGTGTTGTTTGACAACGAAAGAGAATTGAGCTTCTTGGCGCTTTGTTCTCCCAGCATGAGACGTACGATATCCTTTGTGGCGGGAAGGATGAGGCTTTCACCGACGGTGTGAGGTTTCTTCTGTTCTGCAATTCACAGTGCGACTAAGTAGGATGCCTTTACGGCTGCCGTGGACTGCTGTTGAAAACTGCCGCTGCCGTCGAAGCGTGCTCTTTTCATGGCATTTTCCTTCCGACGAAAAAAATCATGGTCCTTGTCGCTGTGTTCAGGATGAACAGAATCAAAAAAAATCCGAGGCCTTCAATAGACTTGGCTTCATAGATTGATTGCCCAGAACTTTTCCACAAATCACACACTGTGGAGCTTCTAATTCACCTTTGTGGATGGAAGTGAAGCCTAACTTGAGATAACTCTCCAAATATTTTCGCATTGACATGATGCTGGTGAACGATAACGGTAACAATAAGCAGGGCAATAAGCTATGATGACAGTGTGGCATGTAGAGACAAAACGAATAATAAGACTTGTGCACAATGGCCGATAACAAACAGCCGTCGGTGTACAGCCGCTTTCGATATAAATTTAATTGTTGTGCACAAGCTGCATGAGAGAGAAGTAAAATAAAAATTTGAGTTTAAAAAAAAAAGCACGCTACCACGTACCACCGAGAAAGTCCAAATATACCACCTGTGGTACGCGTACCACAGGTTTGGAACCCCTGGTCTAATCTCCAATATGTTGCTCCCTCTGCTCTTTCAGTCCTACGACCCTCCCCAACAACTCTGGGATGCACGCATTCTTCGAGTAACCCCCTCATGGTTAATCCGACAAATTCCAGGCCAAATGCACACCTCACCCCATTTATTCCTCACTTCTCCCATCTATGGAACCACCTTCCAGAGGCTATTCTATCTCACTCTTCCCTCACGGAGGCTTCACGCAAGCAGTGTACCGCTATCTATTGTCATCTCCAATTCGGACGTGTGATCTTTATTACGCTCATTAACCTTTCCTAACCCAACTATCTTATTTGCTAGTTTCAGTGTTTCCTACCCTCCTCTCTCTCTCTCTTTTCCTGTTCATTCATTACATTGATGTTTGTCACACCATCAGTTCGACATTGGTCTTCCATGAGCCTCATTCCTGTGAGAAAAAATAAAAGTGCCATTGGAACAAAACATAAACCAGCCTATTCCAGTCCACTTCAGGACGAAGGCCTCCCTCAGTTCATGTTGAGGGGTAAGCATCCTCTCACTCTGACAAAGGGTTAATGTCGGATGTAACAGCTTGCTCCCTCCCCCTTCCCAGAGATCAGCACATGTTTGTCAACCCTAAGATGAAAAAACAAGTTATTTGATCTGTCCACCAACACGGACAAACACCAGCCGAGACAAAATATGGTATCCCGAGGGGTGTTTGGCATAATCGCCACGTTGGCCAAGTGTGGGATGGCAGGAGAGCACGTGCAAAGTGATCCTCGTTATGAATTTTTTTTGCAATTTTGAGACAAAAAGCTGAATTTTCTTTCTGGCATGTTTGAGAAAAGACTACTCTAGATCATACAACAAAGAGCAACCAACTGACCATTCTTCGCCAATCTTGTAAACGAAGATGATGTTGTCCGTTTGTCCGATTGCGATCCTCGTTGAGTCTGGAGAGAAGGCCATGCCTTTCACCACGTAACTTTTCTTCCCATGCTACAAGCGTAGAAAACAGAACAACAAATGTCCAAAGATGGAACTTACAGCAACAGTTTTCAAAATCACTTCACATCAAGCATGCATTCCCCTTGCTTTGAGAGAGGTGCTCAGCAATCTTTGATTTGAAATGTACAGTACATTATTATAATTGTGAGATGGCACCCAAGATGAGACATTGAATTTCAGAGATGGCACCCAAGATGAGACATTGAAATTTTTATTTTACAATTGCAACAATTGGAAGAAATGTAAATATATTAAACTTTAAAAGGAGGTGAAACTTTATATTTCATGCTTTTAAATAAATATCTTGTTG
This sequence comes from Eptatretus burgeri, assembly GCF_056783735.1. Lineage (NCBI taxonomy): Eukaryota > Metazoa > Chordata > Myxini > Myxiniformes > Myxinidae > Eptatretus > Eptatretus burgeri. The sequence goes on from NC_140961.1 coordinate 124,425,871, forward strand.
CAGCAGCAAATGTTAAAGAAAAATTACAACGTCCCATCTTAGGCAACCATCCCTTGCAGTATATTATATTCTCGCTATGCGTTAAAGAAAGACTCGCCAAAGAAAGACCCACCCACATCTCTCACCTTTGAATGGAGGGATTAGCCAATCAGCTCTCACCTAATCGACTACACCCAGGTGGCTCGGATTATATAAATGATTGACCCCTTCTAGACTCCTCCAGCCCAAGTAGATACATAAATCAACCCAAGAACACTCACACAAGGTAAGTGGTCACTATATTTATATATTGACCGAGGTCTTTCTTCATTTATATATTGAATGCTTTTGATATTTGCATGTGGTACATGCTCGGGAGCCTCATTGGTATGCATTGCTGTCTACGCTATCGCTGATGATTTGCCAGTAAGCGATGAAACCGGTCTGGTAGCTGAGGGGTGTATAGCATTGGAATTCTCACGTGTGTACTATGTGTGAACGTCTTTATAGTTGTTGAGCAACTCTGGAAAGGGTTCGAAACAGTGTTAGCACTTACCTTGTGTAAATCTTCTTGGGTTGCTTTATGAACCTACTTGGGCTGGAGGAGTGCAGGAGGGGTCAAAATATATATATATATATATATATATATATATATATATATATATATATATATATATATATATATATATATATATATATACATATATATATACATATATATATATATATATATATATACATATATATATATATATACATATATATATATATATATATATATATTTCTTTAAGAAAGTGTAGGGGTACTCATTTTACTCACCACAGAAGGATGGCAGGCAGAGTCAACCCCACCTGGTATTAATTCAACAGCTAAGTGGGATTTGAACTGAGGATCCTTGGATCCAAAGCCCATCACCCTAACCATATATATATATATATATATATATATATATATATATATATATATATATATATATATATATATATATATATATATATATATATATATATATATATATATATATATATATATATATATATATATATATATATATATATATATATATATATATATATATACATATATATATATATATTTTTTTTTTTTTTTTCACATACATATATACACATACATACATACATACATACATACATTGGGACCATGCTCTGTGCAGAGCATTGGTGCTGCCGAAGCAGTCTCCTTGGCTATTGAACACAATCCTGGACAGGTCGACACTTCAACACAGTAAGCTGGCACTCATTTTGCTTACCTCAGAAGGATGAGATGCAGAGTCAACCCCACCTGGTATTAATTCAACAGTAAGTGGGATTTGAACTGAGGATCTGAGGATCCTCAGCCCAGCACCCGAACCATTAAGCCAACACCAGGCATATATATTGTTACGGAAATGGCCCTTATTGGACTAATAAATATAGGATTAGCTCAGATCCCCCATTAAATGCCTGTTTAGCGAGGTTGTGTGGTAAAAGTGACGTTATATGTGTGTCGGGAGGTTGTTGTATTATTGTTTGTGCGGTGGTGGAGGATCGAGAGATCCCTCTTATTCCTACCCCATCCCGGGATAGGCCCCAAACAGTCAGCTGAGGGGGTGTGGCCTAGAGAGAGGGTATGGTTAGAGGGAGGAAATGACGTGAAGGGGGAGGTGTTTGTCAGTTTCGCGAGAGAAGGCGTCCTCATGTGTCAGAGCGAGCAAAACGAGAGAAAAACGAAGGGGAGAAAGAGTATTGTGTGTGGAAAACAGTCGGGTTTTCGAAGCGTGCTCAGAGTGGCTTTGAAGTGAGAGAAACGAAGGCTTCGTAAAAAGGGTCGAGTGTGTGGATATCGTCGCTCTCGAGGGGCGACGTGTTTTGGAAACGAGCGAACGAAGGAGTTGAGTTTTGAGAAACGGCAGTGGGCTTTTGAGAGGCTGCCTGCACGTCGAGGATTCTGCCGTGAGAGGGACGGCAGCTGGCTTTGAGGCAAGCGAGAAAAGAAAAGGCAGTGGTGAATCGGCCGGGAGAGAACGCTGAACCTGAGGGTCGAGTCTGCCATCGGCTGAGAAAGAAAAGGTGATTCGACAGAGAGAGGAACTGAGAGGACGAAGCAGAAGTCAGGCATCGAGGCGGGAAGGCAGGAGAGGAGACGCTGGAGCCTCTGACGGTCCTTATTCACCTCACGGCTGAGGCCCATCGTTGATCTGGCAGACTTGTGCCGTCGACATTGCGCGGGGCCAGAGTGCACGGAGACCACCTGCGTGAGGTCTGCGACAAAAGGACAAGCGCCATTTTGCCACGCTGCGTGGTTCGAGCTGGGAGTTTGAATCCGTGGACATCCACTTGTTACGAGCGACATTCATGCTTCTTGACACTTTCCTCTCGTCCATGAGCCATCACAAAGTACTCTGTCTTGTCTTGCATGCATGCTGTTTGTCTTTGTCTGCACGTGTGTATAAGGCATATTTCGGTAGCGACCCCCTCGAAACCTGTAGTCCGTGGTTCCTGAGTTAAGAATGGGTTGAGGATTGTTAATAAAACCATTGTCGTGAATTTTGCTTGTGTTGTGATCCCCGATGTTCCCCAATAAATATGGTTAATTCATATGAAGTTGCCGCTATGGATTAATTTGTGTCGCCTCGAGGAACGATCCGTTCGATTGGCATATAAAACCAAAAATGGCTAAAGACTGGCAGAAAATGCTCGGCATCTGACAAAACAAGTCTGTAACCAGGGGTTCTATTTCCCCAACTGGCAAGGTACCAGGATTACGTTGGTATCGCGATTGAAGCCGCGTGACCCGAGGCCTGTGCTGAGCCGGCCGGCGTTTTAAACCCCGGAGACGGTGGTGGTGAGGTTGGCGCCTAGGACCGGGTGAGGGTCCTGCCACCCCGGATCCGCAAATATATATATATATATATATATATATATATATATATATATATATATATATATATATATATATATATATATATATATATATACCAGGACCCTGACATTCGCGGGGGATACATTTCGAGAAAACCCCTCGAATGATGAAACCGCGAATGTGGGGCATTGTTTCAATGGGAAGTGGAGGGAGAGGTTCCAGGGATTTCCGGATTTGCAAAAAATCTGCAAATGTCGGGGTAAAATCTGTGAGTGTGGCAGTAAAATATGCGAGTGTTTTGTAATTGTTACAATGGAGACAAGGCAGATAACATTATCAATTTGCGGTGATTCCTGGTTCAGGAAAAAGGCTGCAAATTGGTGACACCACCAAAGTCAAGGAATCGGTACAATGGGGACAACGGGGATAACGTTATCGGTTCACGGTGGTTCCTGTTTCAAAGGGGAAAGTTTTTGAAGTTTAAAGTGTTTTCTGTGGTATAGCCTGCGGGCCTGCGGGGCAGGGCATGATGGTGGGGGGAGTGGTCGGCGTGAGCATCGTGTCTGCCAGGGATATAAGGAGTGCGCGCCGCCTGAGGCATTGTAGTGGGTGCCGTAGTTGCCACGGCTCGTGAGTGTGTTGAGTACGTAATAAAGGAGAGCTGCGGGCAAAGTACGCCCGCGCTCGCGCTGGTGCAACAAAGCCGGGCTCGACTGTTCCTCCACTCGTGTCTGCCTTATAAGCGCCCCTACCACGACACTACAGTTGGCGACGAGTCTGTTCGGATCGGCGTGTGCAGGGTGGTGGCGTTCGGATCGGCAGCGAGATCGCACCCCGTGCGGTTCCAGACTACGGAGCCAAGGGTCTCGCCAGCACAAGCATGGCAGAAGGTCGGGGCACGGCGCACGGACGCGTGCCCGTCTTCGGGGGAGATGACTTCGAATTGTTTTCTGAACAATTGGGCTGCTACTTCCGCGCGAATGATGTAGATGATGAAGATAAACGCAAGTCGATCTTGCTCGCCTCGCTATCGACGGAGCACTACCGGCTGCTGAGTGATTTGATGGCTCCAGATAAGCCCAGTGATGACGGGCTATCGTTTCAGGGCATCGTGGAGAAGATGAAGACTCACTTGGCGCCAGAGAAGTCATTGCAGCTCGCGCGGTACCAGTTCGATCACCTCGCGAAGGGTGCCGAGGAGCGCGTTGCAGATTTCGTAGCACGGGTGAAGCATTCGGCCGTGCCTTGCAAGTTCACAGCAGAGGAGCGTCCGGCACGACTCAGAGATCGTTTTATTTCAGGTTTGCGAGACGCGAAGATGGTAGCAGCCATCCTACGAATGACCGACGTCACATTCGACTCAGTGGTCGGGACTGCTTCGGCTGTCGAGCAGACGCTCACGGATGTCCGCACCATCGCTGGCCAGGACGTAATGAATAGCTCCGGCTGGGGCATCTCGGCTGATCTCGGGGTCCACGCGATGACCCAGGTGCCACAGGTCGCACATCCCGGGGTTCACGCGATGACCCAGGTGCCACAGGTCGCGCATCCCGGGGTCCACGCGATGACCCAGGTGCCACCGGTCGCACGCGCGTCTGGCGGTGCGGGCCGGGGGCGCGCGCTGCTGCGCGGTCGCACCGGGAGCGAGGTGGATTTCCAGGGGTGCTGGGGGTGTGGTGGTCCGCACCTGCGACGAATGTGCCCGTATAAGAACACCGTGTGTTTGCATTGTCACAAGGTGGGACATTTGAAGCGTGTGTGTCGGATGGCGGGGGCCTCCGTTGGGGTCTTGGATGGCGAGGTGCGGGAGGACCCCAGTGACCTGGGGAGCGGCCTGCAGCCGGGGCATGGCGATGCCGGCGGGCCGGAGCAGGAGATGCAACCAATGTTGAGTCTGTTTTCCATTGGTCCAGAGGTGACGACACCGATCACGGTGGAGGTCGAAGTGAATGGCGAGCCGACCGTGTTTTACGTGGACACCGGGGCTGCAGTGTCAGTCATGGGCGAGCGGGCGGCTCGTGGTCTTCGCGGTGTTCGCCTAGTCGAGACGACCTTGTTGCTGTGCACGTACACCGGTGAAGCGATTGCACCACTTGCGATGGCCGACGTCTCGGTGCTCTACCGGGGTCGAAGCGCTCTACTCTCGGTGTTCATGGTGCGAGGGGAGGGGCCCGCCCTTTTGGGTCGGGACTGGTTGACGCACCTCGGGCTGGATCTCCAGTTCGTACCTCCAGGTGTGCCGGTGCTCCCTTCGAGCCTGTCTTCGGGTTCCAAGGGCGAGGTTCTAGTGGCGGGAGCTGCATCGATGCAACGGGAGCGGCCGTTCGTTGCTGCCTGCAACGGTGATGTGCGGTTCGGGAGCAACGGGAGCTGTGCCAGCTCTCGCGATGAGCTCTCGCGCTTCGCCTGCGTTCATGAGGCAATGCGTGCCTGTGTTGTTCGGGCAGTTTCAATGGGGAGTTGCAGCGAGCCCGTCACGTTCAAGGAAGTCACGGTTCGCAACATCGAGTCGACAACCAAGAGATGGACACGTGATGTGGTTTATGGGCTGCTGTTCATTGCGTGTTTGTTGTTAATTGCTAGAGTGATGCGGTTTAACGTTGTTGAAATAAATGCCGACAGTTCATGTGTGAGAATAGGTTTGGCTGAGATCAATCGATGGGATTTGCATTATGATCGATATGATGTGGAGGCTTTGGGAGCGGTGGTGGCCAATAAAGAGGTTTTGTTGTCCTCCCGTTGCCCAAGCCCACGGGTAGTTGCTTTGTCATGTGCAGGGATTTTATTGAAAGAACGCGCTGTACGAGAAAATGAGTTTGCAATTGTACCAACGATATTCTTATTGATTTATGACGAGCCTGTGGTTGAAGTGTGGTTTGAATGGAGTTGCTACCGTCTAACTGCCGTGTGGGTCTCGAAGATCGACTCGGAGCCAGGGCTGGTGCGCTGTTCAGCGTTACCCCCACCTCTGGTTTCGGCAAGGTCAGACGTGCCTGGCGCCTGGGACGCGGCTCTCTGTTTTCGCTCAGGGCCGTTTGGACGTGCGTTGGAGTCTCAACTGATTGTGGTGCGTGGGTTGTTGTGGGGCATGGGTTGCATCCAGCCAGCGGCGCTGTTCAGCGCCCCCACCCAAGGTCAATCGGGTCTAGCGTTGGCGCCACGGCTTCCAGACAGCGGCCTTCCGGCCTCGGAATGTTTATCTGCTTCAGGTTTGGCTGGGGGAGATGTGCCACCTTGTGGGCCGGAGGCGTTTGATGGTGCCGGGGGAGGTTTGCTCGGGAGGTCGCCACGACCTCGCCAAAGGCCATGTAAGCATGAGCCGCCTGGGGGCGTTTTTGCTGCATAGTGATGCTGTGCTTCTCGCCTTGCTGCTTCATATCGGTAACACGGTCAGGGTTTTGTGGGTTCGGAACCTGGCCGTTGCAGCTTCACTCGCTCGCATCGACACGTTATATGATGTGATGTGCTTTTATACTTTGCTGTTTTCTTTTTTGTACCTTGTCTGCTTTGGTACCGTGGTATTTCGTGCTGCTTATGCTTATTATAATGCTGATCATTTAATAATCATGGTTTTAGGAGGGAGGAGTGTGGTATAGCCTGCGGGCCTGCGGGGCAGGGCATGATGGTGGGGGGAGTGGTCGGCGTGAGCATCGTGTCTGCCAGGGATATAAGGAGTGCGCGCTGCCTGAGGCGTTGTAGTGGGTGCCGTAGTTGCCACGGCTCGTGAGTGTGTTGAGTACGTAATAAAGGAGAGCTGCGGGCAAAGTACGCCCGCGCTCGCGCTGGTGCAACAAAGCCGGGCTCGACTGTTCCTCCACTCGTGTCTGCCTTCTAAGCGCCCCTACCACGACACTACATTTTCGACCACGAATACACGGTTAGTTTCATTAAAGATGCTCACAAATTAAAAAAAAACGACACCACATACCGTTTCCAATTGATCAAAGAATGCATTTTAAACTCTCAACTCTACCGTACCACACCGCGAAAAGAAAAAAAACAACATCAACAACATCATGTACCATTTCAATTTTTGATGAAATAAACAGCACAGGTAACTTTTAAGAATGATGAAGATGATGATGAAGATGAGGTGTGCCGGGTGAAATAAGTCTTGAAAGTTGATATTTCCCCCTGGTCAAGCTGCTGAATGTGGGAGGTGGTGTTCGGTGGCAGGACCATGATCTCAACATTCGGTTGAGCGCCGTTCAGGTCCGTGGGGTTGCCAGGAGTGTTGCCAAGCAACAGGAGTACCTTGAACGAAAGGTTCTTTCCTGCCAGGTACCTCTTGACCTGAGGAACGAAAGTTATGGAACCAGTCCAAAAGAAGTTCAGACATCACCCATGTCTTCCTCTTTGCCCTCCAGTACATGGGCAGCACCTGCTTGTTTTGACTCTTCAGCGCACGTGGGTTCAGGGAATGGTAGAGCATCATATGAGCTTTACCATGAAGTCCCCTTCGGCATTTGCGCAGAGAAGGGATACCCAGTCCCTTTGTGGCCTTGAAGCCAGTTGCTTTGCTCTAGTGCTGTGAGATGAACATTCTGGTCAGCATGTTTTTCCAAAACAAGCCGGTCTCATCAATGTTAAACACCTGCTCCAGCAGGAACCCTTTCTCCTCAATGAGGCTCACGAGTTCTGCAGGGAATGCCTTGGAAGCGTCATGGCCCGCAGAGGCACGCTCCTCTACGAGCTTGACGTTGTGCAAATTACATTGCACCTTGAAGCAGTGGAACCACCCCCTGCTCACTGCAAATGAGCTGTACTGGAGCTGCCGCTTGTACCTGCCGTGCTGATGCTTGCACCACCTGTGCCAGAGAGATGGTTATGCAGGAACTTCGGCTTCTCCTATGTCAGTGATCCACTTCGAGGCACACCCTTCTTTCTGAGTGTTATCCTCGATCCTTGGGAGCCATTTTCGAAGAACGAGTGTAGCGAGAGGCAATACACACGTCACAGCAATGGGACAAGAATGATGGCGATCCAGGACGCGGTGAGTAGGCTTCGCATTGTTTGTGGGGGATTTTTACGGGTGATGCTGTATTCGGCAGCTGACAATAGATGTGGTGAGTGACACCATTGTGTAATCAATATGCTGAACGTTTCCATTCTTTAATTTACAAGACATGACGTCTCTTTTCTGCAGGCAGATTATGCTGAGCGTTTTTAAAATATAACAGCTCAGATGGTGCTGTTTGTAGCAAGATGGTGATTTACACTAAAAGTAAAATGCACTGAATGGTTCCATTGTGTCATGTCTGTATGTGGCAACCTGGTAATCACTGGATACAGCAATAGATGCTGTTAGCGTTTTCATTCTGGAAGTAACTCACGGGGGATGGCGTTGGGTGAATGACACGTTACATTGGTGAGACATATCGTGAAACTGTTTATCCCTCGAATCTACAACACACGTCCAGGAAGCAGGTCATGTTCGCGGTTCATGGAACATGTGTTTTTTGCGTAGCGCAGTATTTTACTGTTAGTACATCCAGCTGCTTTGTGCATGGCCTGTGAAAGATATGTTTTAGAACTGTGTTACACTCGCGGCTCATGAATGAAAAAAACAAAGCACCGCCAAAATGGTGAATATGCGGGGCAATTTCCCACGAATGTAGGAGCATTTCACAAATTATCAACAGAGTGTGTGTGTGTGTGTGTGTGTGTGTGTGTGTGTGTGTGTGTGTGTGTGTGTGTGTGTGTGTGTGTGTGTGTGTGTGTGTGTGTGTACACACATACATACATACATACATACATACATGCGGGTTCCCACCCCACCCATGCCTCCTCCCACTCCACCCCTTCCCCTCCCTCCATTAGTTACCAAGTGCAGTTGCTTGTGGTCAGATTCAAGTTTCTTGGAGAGCGCTCGCCAAGTGGCTTAAGCACTCAAGCAAGCACTCCATTGGAAACCGTTGATAAGGAACAGCTGTCTTTGTAAGCACGAGCTAGCTGCTTGGTAACTGAACATCTCAACAGCATACAGTACACACAAAATGCTGACAAAAGGACAGTTTTTATTTCAAAGATATCAAATATTAATCATGAGTATTTTTGTTGTAATGAAAACGTACATTGATCAGTTTTAAAATGAACATAAACTAAGAGGTGATGTTGAGTGTACGAAAGTGGACATGTACATTTCATGTAACATAAAAGTGTATGTGTACACAACTTCTTCAAAGTGTATAGATAAATAACTTCTTTAAAAAGTGTACGTGTTCATGATAAATATCTGGGGAATTTTCGAGGCAGCCTCCCGACGTGAATTACATGTCCATCAGTTTGTTTATAAGCCTTGAAAAGTCGGGCAAAAACCACAAGTTGTTTTTTTTTAATGAAAGACCTCTATTTTATTTCCTCTACATCATGAGAACGAACTTTCATGAGGCGGTGTGTGTCAGCACGCTGCCACGATCACTGTGAACGAAACATGCATTACATCGATTGAGTTGTAATCAAAATATACCTTTGTTTCATCAAAAAGTTACCTTTATTTAATGATAGAAGATGCATCATTGTTCAGTCTTCAAATGTACATCAGAGGTCTTTAAACAAACTGAGCTCTGTGAAGCCAAAACTATGGCCGAAATTTCTGGGCTGCTGGAGGAAAGGCACGGCCTGACAAAAAGGCGGTGCTTGTGATGTTTGGAGAGAGGAGGGAAAGCATGGCCGACAGAATGGGTGGCGCTTATGACCCACCCACAGACACAAACTTAGTTATATATATATATATATATATATATATATATATATATATATATATATATATATATATATATATATATATATGTATGTATATATATATATATATATATATATATATATATATATATATATATATATGTGTATGTATATGTATATATATATATATATATATATATATATATATATATATATATATATATATATATATATATATATATATATATATATATACACATATACAGCCTGGTGTGGCGCAGTGGTTAGCGTAGCGGCTTGGGATCCAAAAGGTCCTGAGTTCAAGCCCCGTCAGGTAGGGTCAGGTATGGGAGCATGTGCCAGAACAGCGCGTCGCTGCGTCCACTTTCCGCCGGTACTCCAGGGGCCTCCGTCTGGCCATCCCCCAGGCAGATGCCAGGCCCATCCCCATCTCCTTGAGATGATGGTCAACCTGCTGCAACCATGAGGCACGTGGTCGGCCCACTGGCCTCCTCCACTCATGAGACTCCCTCGCTGAGAGAATCTGGTGAGCAGGATCAGCGTCAGGAAAACGAGCCACATGTCCATACAGCCGCAGCTGACGCTCACGGACTATGCAGGTAACAAATCTCATCCGAGTCTCTCTCAGCAACCGCTCGTTGGACACAAAATCCGACCAGCGATAGCCAAGGATTCTCCGAAGAGACCTGGTACCAAAGGAATTAAGTCTCCGTCTCAGATCCTTGGTCAAAGTCCAAGTCTCGCACCCATAGAGCAAGACTGGAAGTACCAAGGACCTGAAGACTCGGACTTTCGTCCTCCCGCACAGGTACCGGCAGCGCCACACCCCCATGATCCAGTGAATCCATGACTCCCCAGGCCCGGACCCAGACGTCTATTGACCTCCGGCTCACAACCTGCGGAGACATGAATATCACTGCCAAGGTAAGTGAATCTATCCACGACCTCAACATCCTCACCACAAACAGACACAGACAGGACAGCAGCATCCAAGATGTCACCGAAAGCCTGGATCTTTGTTTTGACCCAAGAAATCCGTAATCCCAACGGCTCCGACTCCTCATTCAGCACCTCGAGGGCCCCCAAGAGGATGTCTAAAGTCTCCGCAAAGATGACTGCATCATCTGCAAAATCGAGGTCGAGATCTTGACATTGCCAAACGATGCACCGCAACTTGATCTCTCCGACATCCTCCCAAAAATCCAGTCCATACAAGTGCTGAAAAGTGTGGGGGCAAGTACACATCCCTGACGAACTCCAGTAACAACTGGAAATAAGTCAGAGGCGGTACCACCACACTTCACAGCACTCTCAGTACCAGAGTAGAGTTCAGACATCAGATCGATCAGTTTCGGTGGCACCCCACGAAGACCAAGAATCCTCCAGAGGACATCCCGATTCACTGAATCGGAACGCTTTGAGATCAACATAGGCTGCAAAGCAGCCCCTGCCGAAACTCTCGTCTGCGTTCAGTGAGGACACGAAGAACAAGGATACGGTCAATCGTTGACCTCTTTGGTGTAAAGCCTGACTGCTCTGGACGCTGGTGCTCAAGCAGATGGTGGCGAACCCTATCAAAATTTATCCGAGCAAAGACCTTGCCCGGCACTGAGAGCAGCGTCATCCCTCGGTAGTTGTTGCAGTCTTGGCGATCACCCTTCCCTTTCCAGAGAGGGACAACAAGGCCCCTCTTCCAATCAGTTGTGATGATGCCTGTGTTCCAGGCAGAGCACAAAACTGCATGCAACGACACGAGTGCAGCATTTCCACCAGCCTTGAGAAGTTCAGCATGGATGCCACAGATCCCTGGAGCTTCACCCCGTTTCAACTGGTTCACCGCAGCCCGTGTTTCCACAAGCGATGGTGGACCACAGTTGATTCGAGGGTCAGCAACAGGGATTGTAACACCCTTGACGTCCAACTCGACAGCTGGGGGATCAGCCTGAGTACAACCGCTCAAAGTAACCGGCCCAGCGGGCCTTTCACTTCAGACGCCTCTGACAAGAGCCTACCACGCTCTGCTCACACAGCAGTGCACCGAGGGATGGGCTTGGATGAACGTAATGCGCGAATTCCCTGTAAGCGGGACGAGAATCACCTGTCCACAGGTGATGCTCTACCCCCTCACAGATTCCTCGCACATAGGCCTCCTTGTCCACCCTCAGTGCACGTACAGTTTTACGCCTCAGCTCCCTGAACAGCTCAGCTCTGCCATTCAGCCTGGCCCTGCGACTCTGGTCAATGGTATCCAGTGTCCCTTGAGAGACAAAATTCTTCTTTGCCCTGCGGTGAACTCCAAGGCATCCACCGGCAACATCAAGGACGGTGGTCTTGAAGGTGCTCCACAACTCTTCAGGACCCCCTAAAGCACCCAGACCCCCCAAGTGTCCACTCAGCCTGTTCGCAAACTCCTCAGCTACTCTCTCATCCCTGAGCTTGGCAACATCCAGCCTAGGCTGGGATGGTACCATTCTCCAGGATTTAAGGTGCAGCTTTAGAGTTGCTACAACAAGCCTGTGGTCAGTATTGAGGAATTGAGCACTCCGGTAGACCCTGCAGTTCTGGATCATCCTCCAACGACCGTCAATGAGGACATGGTCAATCTCCTTTGCCACACCGCCAGCGTTGGAATACCAAGTCCAGCGATGAGCTTGCGGGCGCTGAAACCATGAACCAGCCACCCTAAGTCCATGACTTCTTGCAAAGTCAAGGAACTTAGTGCTATTCTGGTTCATAGTTCCTGACCCATGGGGACCAACACACACCTCATAACCATCCCTATCAGTTCCAGTCGATGCATTGAAATCCCCCAAGACTAGAAGTGTATCTCGTCTGGGGCACTGATCAACCACAGACTCGAGTGTGGCGTAGAATGCATCCTTCACGGTAAGATCACTCGCCTCAGTCGGAGCATAAATAGAGACCAGGGAAATGACACCTAAGGAGTGACGAATCCTTAATCTCATAATACGCTCGTTGACCGGTGTTACCTCAATTATCATTGGGGTCAGCTTATTGGCCACAGCTACAGCAACTCCTTGGGTATGGTAACCATCAGAGCGACCAGACCAATAGTAGGTGTAACCACCCACCATTATCTCGCCGCAATCCGGTCTCCGAACCTCAGAGAGAGCTGCAATCCCGATGTCCAAACGCTTGAGCTGTTGGGCCACTAAGCCCCGTTGGGCCACTGAATTAATACACCAGGGGGTTGACTCAGCCTGTCATCCTTCCAAGGTCGGCAAAATGAGTACCAGTGTACTGGGCCAGTGTATACCCCGGTTAAGATAGGTGTACCATATCCCTGTGTCGTAAGAGGCGACCAAGGTTGCGTCAGGAAGGGCATCCGGCATAAAACATGTGCCAAATCACGATGCAGATCATACGGATGATCCGCTGTGGCGACCCCTAACGGGAGCAGCCAAAAAAAGAAGAAGAGAAGATATATATATATATATATATATATATATATATATATATATATATATATATATATATATATATATATATATATATATATATATATATATATATATATATATATATATATATATATATATACACACACACACACACAAGGTGTGTTCAAAAAGAATCCAACCTTAATTTTTGGTGCGTAAACAAATGAAGGCGTGGCATGGTTTGGTGCACGTATGTAGGCGAACCTAATCTGTATGCGTGAATATTTTCCCGCCTGCAGAAGCTGTCAGTCGCCGACAGACCACCGATGAGTGAGGAAGTGTAAGTGAGCGCCGTCAGATTTTCTTTTTTGACAAAATGACGGATCACTGTGGTCTCATCGCCAGTGATCACTGTGATAAAGAAGTTGGGATCGCTGTTCACAGTCTCCAGCATGTCCTGTGCGATCTCCAAACGGAGTTGCTTCTGCTCGATCGTTAGCAGCTTTGGTACGAACTTCGCTGAGATTCTCCTTAAGCCCAAATCTTCAGTCACAATGGAATGAACGGATCCAATGCTGACGCCCGCCTCATCTGCAAGTTCTGTGATCGTGATTCGACGAACCTGCATTAGCAGGGTCCTCACTTGGTCAATGACGATCTCATTTCAGGATGTTGAGGGCCTACCAGAACGTGCTTCACTTTCCACTGATGTGCGACTATCTTTGAAGCGGTTGTAGCACTCTTTTATCTGTGTGGTGACAATTGCTTCATTCCCGAAGGCCTGTTGAATCTTGCGGATCATTTTCACTTGGGAATCGCCAAGCTTTACACAGAATTTGATGCAGTAGCGTTGTTCAAGTTTTTCCATCATTTTGTCAAAAACGAAAATCCGACGGCGCTCACTTACACTTCCTCACTCATCGGCGGTCTGTCGGCGAATGACAGCGTCTGCAGGTGGGAAAATATTCACGCATACGGATTGGGATCGCCTACATACATGCACCAAACCACACCTCCTTAGCTTCATTTGTTTACGCACAAAAAATTAAGGTTGGATACTTTTTGAACGCACCTCGTGTGTATATATATATATATATATATATATATATATATATATATATATATATATATATATATATATATATATATATATATATATATATATATATATATATATATATATATATATATATATATATATATATATATATATATATATATATATATATATATATATATATATATATATATATATATATATATATATATATATATATATATATATATATATATATATATATATATATATATATATATATATATATATATATATATATGTATATATATATATATATATATATATATATATATATATATATATATATATATATATATATATATATATATATATAGTTGTAGAATTCCCGCCAGTCAGCGTGCGAACGACCACGTCTAACCAACAGGGGTCGCTTCACCCACCAAACGGACAATCCAGTCGTGACTTTCTGGAACAACGCCAGAAACCAGTCACGGGTGGGTTTTTAATCCCACCACGGCCGAGACCGTATTCTACCCGCGCGAAATAGGGTCACTCGCCGAATATCGATATCCCTAAGTACCCGCGCGGGTAACCTACCGAGGGACCGTACCTCGGCGAAGGCCTGCTTGGACACGAACCGCTTAAGCGGTCCGTTCCGTTCTGGGATAACCGAGCAGGTATTATCGCCAGACCTCCCCGGACCCGATTCCATTCATCGGCTATTTAAAAACCAACTATATTCCGAGTGCAAGATGGGGCAGTTCATTAAGGGAACGGATGCAACGAACAGGTTTACATTCACACAAGGACATTTATTATAATAAAGCACGTATGCAATTAAACAAGGCAAAACACGTGTGCACCTATACAAGCAACAAAAGGACGACAAAAGAACTACAACCGTCTACATATTATGTACAGTCACTTGCACTTAACAGCAGTTCCTACTTATTAGACGGGCCCACGGACACACGTACGCACACACGCACACCCAAGAAATGGTGGCAGAGGCCTTTAATAACGGGCTCCAGCTCGGAGGACAGGTGAGCTGAAACCCAGAACCTATCTCGAACCTCTCCACCTTGTGTGGTCTTCAAGTTGTTCGGACCCGGGCTCCAGCGAGAGTGAACTGGATCCAATCGCAGTGAGCCGTGATCCTTCCCGAGCTCCCGCGAATTCTCCCGCACTTCTCAACACGTGCAGGTAAGACGAGGCACCGATCCTTCCCGTCGATGCGTCGCTTCCCCGAGGAACCAGCTCCCGCACTTCTCAACACGTGCTGGTGAGACGAGGCGCCGATTCTTCCCGTCGATACGTCGTTTCCCTGAGGAACCATCTCCCGCGCTTCTCAACATGTGCTGGTGAGACGAGGTGCCGATCCTTCCCGTCGATGCGTCGCTTCCCCGAGGAACCACCTCCAAGAAGAGGTCGATGAGTCGCACCAAGCCGGGAACCAAAATGGCGAACAAAGAGCTCCACGAACCAAGAAGAAGAAGCCACCACTCGCAGCTCGAGCCGAGCGACCGGCTTAACTTCCTTCCAAACAGGACAGCTTGAAGCAAAAAGCTCTCCCGAGCCAAGCAGAAGCCGAAGCTCACTGAGCCAGCAGAAGCAAAAAGCTTCCGAAAGCCTCAACACTAACCCAAGCCAAACAGGACCCGAAGGTTTGCTGAACGACTACTCTCTGCCGAAGCAAAAAGCTTACTGCCCTCTCCAACTCTGCCCTGAACAAAAGAAAAAGATCTCCTCTTCTCCTTCTCCGCCCCCCTCCCCCGATCCCGGCATGACTCATGCCCTCGTGCTCGATACCCCCCCCTCCCCGCTCAACCATGGGTGGGAGGGAGTTGTTGAGTCATGAGTCACCGGACGGCAGGATTCTTCTTCCTCTTCGCAGAAGAGGGGGAGAGATGTCTCCATTGTTCGTTCCCTAACTATTAAATCGATCCGCAGCGCATCTAATCGATTTCTGAACATTTAAACAATGAAAGGTGAGCCATCCCGGGAATAAGCACTTCTCGACATAGCTGACTAAAGGAACCTGTATGTTGTGTGCAATCGAATTCCCAAATTCGTAACAATATATATGTATATATATATATATATATATATATATATATATATATATATATATATATATATATATTATATATGTATATATATATATATATATATATATATATATATATATATATATATATATATATATATTATATATATATTTTGTTGTGGTTGATGAAATTCACAAACCACCATTCAGGTCCCTTAGGTGAGATATCTCTGTAAGTATATGTGTAGTTAGGCCCAAACCCGTTGTTTCGAGGGAATAAATGTCATTCAGTCGGGCTGCGACTCTTCAGGATAGCCGTTTTTCTTTTACTATCTGTATTTTGGACCAGCCGCCATTACTACCACCACCAACCACGTCTCAACAGCCATCACAACAACCACCAACCACAATTCCGCTTCACAACAACAACCACCAACCACAACGCCGCTTCACAACAACAACCACCAACCACAACGCCGCTTCACAACAACAACCACCAACCACAACGCCACTTCACAACAACAGCCACGACCTTTACCGTCGCAACTCGCCACCATCGCATCACCGCCATTCTTGCGCCACTTGTGGGCGTCGATGCTGGACTCGTGCGGGGAGCGCACCGAGCAGCGTGTTCAGAGACATCACAGACTTTCCGAGAAAAACGGATCAAAAACGACTCACGCCCACTTCTGTTCCGTCCTATCGGAGAGCGTGGGGCGATTTGGCCCCGCCTCCAGGGCGTTGGAGTGAGGTCGCGATATGCAAATTCATGGATCAAAAAGCATTCACGCCCACTTTTCCTCGGTCCAATGGGGAGCCAGTTGGAGGTGAAGGGTCGGAGGTAAAGGGTCAAAGGTGGAGGAGCGAAGCCACGGGGCTCATATAAACGGCTGCGTTCGTCAGTCAAGGCAGTTGAGTTCGCAGTTGTGAGTTCGGAGGGGAGAAGTCAAGAGTGAAGAGTTGGGACGAGCCAAGAGAGGAGACGGAGAGGGCGGGGATTAGACGGAGCTGTGGAGAGGTGGCGGCAGCGAAGGCGGACGAGGGGGTGCTCGCGTCGGTGCCGGGAGCTGCAGAGGGAGAGGCCGGCGGCGCGACCGAGGTCGAGGTGGAGACGCTCGTCGCAGGACCCGAGACAGGGTGATATCCTCCTCCCCCCCGAGCATCAACAACCCCCTCCTGTTTCCCCCCCGCGCTGAGATAGTGCGACAAGGGGGCCCCTTTCCCACCCCCTACCAGACACTGTCCGTGAGGCCCGCGGAGTTGAGGCGCCACCGCCCCTTTGCGTCTCATCATCAGACGGTAGGCCCGACACGGTCTCGGCCCCAGGCCCGCCTACCCCCCTCATCCTTGAGGGTGGTTCTTTTCTTTTGCTTTGGGAATATGTGTTGTCGGCGCCGTCTGTGAAGTAAAATTGTATAAGTGTTGCCGTGTGCTCGGTAGTCGGATAGCTCTGCATTGTGTTTCTTCTTTTATATTTGCTTTTTGTGTAATATTGTGTTTCTTCTTCTTTTACATGTGCTTTTGGTGTAATTGTATATGTGTGCTTCCCGTTCATCGCGAAATAAATGTGAGTTATGTTGAACTGTTTTCCCGCTTCGCTTCGTCTTTTCTTTCATTGAATCTCCATCTTGCTTCACATAAAGGGTTGGTCGTGGGCAAAAACGCCCGATAATTAATCGAACCGTCGAGGCCGACGAATAACACCGCTCGGTTATCCCGATAGTACGGAACGGGTCGCTTAAAGTGGCACGTGTCCGAAGTCGACCTGCGGCGAGGTGCGATCGCCCGGTCTACCCTCCGTGTGGGTACTTAGGTAGGTCGAATTTGGCGAGCAACCCTATCCCACGCGGGGGCCGATTGGCACGATCGTGGTGAGACCGAAAGGTCCACCCGTGACTAGTTCCCGGCGTTAGTCCGAGAGGGTCACGACTGGATTGTCCGTCCGGTGGGCGACGTGCCGCGATTCGAGTTACGTGGCCGTTCGCACGCCGGCGGGCGCGAATCCGCAACACTGGTGTCAGGTCGTGCGATACAAACCCATTGCCCTCCTCGCGGCACTGGTATCGGAGAACGGGAAAACGGGCTCTCCTGTCTCCGGCTAAATTCACGGGAATCGGTCCAGGGTGAGAGGAGCGACCCCCGATTCCCTCCAAATTACGAGCGAGCTAAATTAACCCTTTAAGAGAAGCAAGATGGCGTCTCAAGGCGAGCGGGAGCCGGGGGTATTAGAAATGGATGTAGAATGTGTAGAATCCATGGCTCAGGATGAAATCCCCGTGCAGGAAATGTTGGTTGTACAGGAAAACGAACTCGCCCAACTGAACCCAGAGCCCGAAATGGGTGCGGCAGCGGCCGCGGTGTATGACACCTCCCCTCCCCCTCTCCACCAAAACCCTTCCCCAACCCCTGCCGAAACGGCTCACCCAAGCGCACCCGACATGGCCCAGCTATTCACCATGCTGGCACAAATGAATGCGGAAATGACAGCGAAGATAAATGCGGATATGAAAAACGAAATGAAAGGCATGAACGAAATGAAAAACGAAATGAAAAGCATGAACGAAAAGATGGATACAAACACAAATGAAATGAAAAACGAAATAAAAGGAATGAACGAAAAGATGGATGCGAATACACAGCAAATGAACAAGCAAATGAGGGAAGAAATGAAAGAGCTCCGGGGTGAGACGCAGAACATGGGCCGATGCCTGCAGGCGGGCATGAAGGCCGTTAGCAGGGAGCTAAAAATGGCGACTCCACGTGTAGGAGCGAACGAGCTAGGAGGGGGTGCAACGGTGACCGAAAGGGAAAAATTAAATGGGGAGACCAAAACGTGCGAGACGAGACACGAGGTGACGACAAAGGAAATAAAAATAGTAGAGACAAGGGAGGTAAAGGGTGAAGAGGTGACTGAGTTGGCAGAGACACGGGAGATGGGAACGATAGAGGGAAGACTGCACGATGAAGACGGGGTAAGTGACGCACACACACACGGAGGTAGTGGAGGACAATGGGGGTGAGCTGGTGGACTGGGTGGAGGCCCGGTGCGAGCAGCGGGATAGCCTCCTCCAGGAACGAGGGGAGGGAGTATGCCCCCTTGAGGCGATTCACGACCAGGTGAGTTCGATCGTGCTTTGCGAGGTTGAGAGGAGGAGTGCTGTGGACAGGTGCACGCCGAGCTTGGGGGGTATAGAGGCCCCGGAGACCCTTCTGGGGACACGAATCCCCAGTGTGGTTGTCCCGGTGTGTGTGATGCAAGGTGTGAGTGCGTCCCCGTGTGTGGGTGGTGTGGTGGCGATGGTGCCGGAGTGCGTGCTTCCCAGCACGCCGTGTGTGGATGAGGCACCGTGTGTGGAGGAGGCCGTGTGTGTGGATGAAATGGCCAGTGTGGATGAGGCACCGCGGGTGAGTGCCCCCGCGTGTGTGAGTGAGGGACGGTGTGTGGATGAAACACCGCTGTTGAGTGCCCCCGCGTGTGTGAGTGAGGCACGGTGTATGAGTGGGGCACGGTGTGTGGATGAGGAACCGCGGGTGAGTGCCCCCGCGTGTGTGAGTGGTGTGGTTTGTGTGAGGGAAATGGCACGAGTGAGTGGAAGGCCGCGAGTGAGGGGAGCCACGTGTGCAAGGGTAATGGCATGCGTGAGTGAACGGCCGAGTGCAAGGGAGACCGTGTGTGTGAGAGAGCGGTATGTAAGGGAGATGTCGGTGGGCATGTGTGAACATGCAGCCGCGTCTCCCGGGGTGAATGGAATGGAATGGAGTGTGAGCGTCGAAACACGCGGGAGTGCGTGTGTCGAATGGCGACGACGGCGCCATGTGAGGAAAGAAAGCCGGGTAGCGGCTGTAGCTGTTTCGGGGACCGTGCCGGGTTCACCCAGCAGTGAGCACGAGGTCCGTGCTGTGCAACGCACGAGGCCCCCACGTGCTCGCTTGCGAGAGTGAAGTCCCCGTCCGGAAATGCCAGCGGTGGATTTGCCGATCCCGCGGACGGACAAAGTTTAGGCAGGATTATGGATTTGGACCGGACGGGTTCTCCGCGCGATCGTGTGTGTTAAGCTCCAACGGGCAGAACACATGTGTTAGCGTGGGGAACCCCTCGAGACGTGGGGCTTGTGTTTTTTGATGCGCACGGTGACGTCATGGCTGCACGTGGGGTTGGAATCCGGCAGGAGGGGTATCCCTGCCGGATGGTACCGTCCAAGGAGGGACGAGGTACACGTGCAGCTGCATGACGTCACGGGCAGGTGTAAAGTGCGCGAGCTGCGAGTTGCCGCGCTGGTGCTGCGCATGAAAAAAAAAAAAAAAACAGCAAGCCTCACTTTCGGGTGCACAGGATTCCTGGGCAAGGGGTGGAAGACCCCCTTACCAGGGCACAGGATGGAAACTAGTTAGGGGGAAGGGTTAGCTTAGCTAGACCGGCTCCATGGGGCAGGGGTAAGTCCTCATGGGGCCCATGGAATGGATTACTTAGATGGATGATAGCGAGATTTAGGTTGGGTAAATAATTTTTGGGAGGTTTGAGGACAGTGACAGACTTGTGAATGTGTAGCGGGGACGTAGCTTAGCTACGTAGTGTTAAAAGGAACGTGCTGTAGTTTAAGGGACGACGTGGGAGCACGAGTTAGTTAGGGGAGGTAGTTAGAAGAATGGCAGAGTTCAGCGGTGTGTGTGTTGAAGAGTTGGTGAGGTGTGAGGTGAGTACTTGTTGAGTGAGTGAGGCCAGCGGGTCTGAGTGAGTGGAGCGAATGGGGAATGCATGGTGCGATGAGTGATTGGGGGGAGGAGTGACTCCCGCCCAAGGGACCCCGGGGTCAGAGTAAAGTGAGTTAGCTGGGTTAGTCAAATTGAAAAATGGAGGTCGTTTTGTTGTTGGTGGGAGTGTAGGCTCGAAACCCATTTGGAGGGGTGCAGGAGCCCTGTTGACGGGCTGGGAGCGTGGCTGCGAAAGGTGAGTATCGCTGAGTGGGTACCCCAGGCACCAGGCTAGTCGGTCGTGGTAGGCCAAGGGCCCATGGGGGGCCGGGATAGCGTAGTGGGCACGGGTGCGCCTGCTTGGTGTGGGGGCCCGGGGCGCCATTAGCCGCGTGGGCAGTGTTGTGGGCACGGGTGACCCTCGGAAAGGGGCCCGGGAAGCCAGCCTGCCACGTGTGCGTTTCAGGGGAGGTGCCATGGGGGGCACTACCCGGTGTTAGGGAGCTGGTAGGCTCGGAGGCAGTGTATTGCCCGGGGGTGCCATAGCTGGGGAATTGGCAGAGGGTCGTGCCTGCCAAAGGGAGCCACGTGTCCCAGCCATGAGACCGTGTGAGGGCACGGAGAGAAAATTGGGGGGCGAGGCCCGAAATTGTGAGGACACCAACACAGGCGACGGGAATCTGGGTTGTTAGAACCAATAGTTTAAGCGAGAGGCGCTTGTTGAAAGCCCCGGGGTAGTTTAACAGTTAAATGGATAGGGTAGATTAGGAAGTGTACCCCTCCGCACCATCCATCCCCTCGCTCTCGTTGTGGGCCGCTGGACCCACTTTGGGTTAGATCGCTGAAGTCTGGGGAGGCCATCCTGAGGCTTTGTTGGGCCTCGACAAAGGACGTTAGCTCTCCCTTATTCCCCTCCGGGAAGGGAACGTAGGGGTTGGGAGTAGGCTAGGTGACAGGATAGGTTAGCCGAACAAGGACAGTACAGGGGGTTAGGGGACGATTTATAGTGGGGAAGTAAAAATAAAAACAACAAAAAAATAAGTTGGGGCTAAATTGGGTTTGACAAATTAAGGGAGTGGGTATGTACAGTGACAGGCAAAGGCGATAGGTGGGAGGGAGACAGGTAGGTAGGTCCGAGCCCGCCTTCCGAGTGGCCAGCACCACCGCACTCCCTCCACCAACCTCCACTGAACGCAAAGGCTGGCCAGCTTCATCTGCTGGCTGTTTTTCTTCAAGGCCTGTGCCGGCCCACTTCATCGGCAGCTATTGTGTTGCTGCAAGGACTGTGCCGGCCGGATCATCTGCAGCTGTGGTACTTCAAGGCCTGTGCCGGCCAGTTCATCTGCCGGCTGTGTTTGCCTGCAGCGGCCTTCTTCTGCGGGCTGTGTTTGCCTGCTGCCTTTGCCATGCCATGCCCACTGCCCCTGTTCACCAGCCCCGTTCAATTTTGCGTTGCCCCCCCCTGTTCATTGCCATGTGCGCCAGGATCAAGGCAACAGTTTGCAAGCTGCAAGCACTGCCCTGTTGGCAGCTACAACACGGGCCTGCAGTGGCGGCCCGTGCACCGTGTTTGTGTCCATCCATCCATCCGTTGTGCTCATTGCGTGTGCCACTTGAGCTGGCACGGAGACTGCGTTGGTGCAGCCCATGCACCGTTGTGGTTCACTGTGTTCAGTTCAAACCATTCATCCATCCATTCGTTGTGTTCATTGCGTGTGCCACTTGAGCTGGCACGGAGACTTCGTTTGCGCAACCCATGCACCGTTGTGGTTCACTGCGTTCAGTTCAAAAGGGAAGGCCTTGGACTGCGTGTGAGCAGCCGGCCACGTTCCCTGTCACCTGCATTGTTTTGAGCCAGAGACTGCATGCGAGCAGCCTGGCTCCCTGCTAACTGCTTTCTTTTTGCAGAGTTCAGTGATCCTGGGCCATGTTTTGTGTAAAATTTGTAAGTTAAGGTAAGATGTACTGTAAATATGAGTGCGCCCCCGGCATGTCTGTCCTAGCGCCGGCAATTTTATTTCAGTCGTCCGTGTGAGTGAGTTTGTTTAGGTAGTCACTCAGCCCTCAGGTTATTTATTTTGGGGACACGAATACCATGAATGTCGCACACAGGGATCCGTAGGTAAAATGTACTAGGGGAAAACTACACATGCTGGCACACGAAAATTTGACGACTCGGGACGAGTCTGTAAAAAGGGGAGGGGGTAGTGTTGTGGTTGACCAAATTCGCAAACCACCATTCAGGTCCCTTAGGTGAGATATCTCGGTAAGTATATGTGTAGTTAGGCCCAAACCCGTTGTTTCGAGGGAATAAATGTCATTCAGTCGGGCTGCGACTCTTCAGGATAGCCGTTTTTCTTTTACTATCTTTATTTTGGACCAGCCGCCATTACTACCACCACCAACCACGTCTCAACAGCCATCACAACAACAACCACCAACCACAACGCCGCTTCACAACAACAACCACCAACCACAACGCCGCTTCACAACAACAACCACCAACCACAACGCCGCTTCACAACAACCACCAACCACAACGCCGCTTCACAACAACAGCCACGACCTTTACCGTCGCAACTCGCCACCATCGCATCACCGCCATTCTTGCGCCACTTGTGGGCGCCGATGCTGGACTTGTGCGGGACGCGCACCGAGCAGCGTGTTCAGAGACATCACAGACTTTCCGAGAAAAACGGATCAAAAACGACTCACGCCCACTTCTGTTCCGTCCTATCGGAGAGCGTGGGGCGATTTGGCCCCGCCTCCAGGGCGTTGGAGTGATGTCGCGATATGCAAATTCATGGATCAAAAAGCATTCACGCCCACTTTTCCTCGGTCCAATGGGGAGCCAGTTGGAGATGAAGGGTCGGAGGTAAAGGTTCAAAGGTGGAGGAGCGAAGCCACGGGGCTTATATAAACGGCTGCGTTCGTCAGTCAAGGCAGTTGAGTTCGCAGTTGTGAGTTCGGAGGGGAGAAGTCAAGAGTGAAGAGTTGGGACGAGCCAAGAGAGGAGACGGAGAGGGCGATTAGACGGAGCTGTGGAGAGGTGGCGGCGGCGACTGAGGTCGAGGTGGAGATGCTCGTCGCAGGACCCGAGACAGGGTGATATCCTCCTCCCCCCCGAGCATCAACAACCCCCTCCTGTTTCCCCCCGCGCTGAGATAGTGCGAACAAGGGGGCCCCTTTCCCACCCCCTACCAGACACTGTCCGCGAGGCCCGCGGAGTTGAGGCGCCACCGCCACTTTGCGTCTCATCATCAGACGGTAGGCGCGACACGGTCTCGGCCCCAGGCCCGCCTACCCCCCTCATCCTTGAGGGTGGTTCTTTTCTTTTGCTTTGGGAATATGTGTTGTCGGCGCCGTCTGTGAAGTAAAATTGTATAAGTGTTGCCGTGTGCTCGGTCGTCGGATAGCTCTGCATTGTGTTTCTTCTTTTATATTTGCTTTTTGTGTAATATTGTGTTTCTTCTCCTTTTACATGTGCTTTTGGTGTAATTGTTTTTGTGTGCTTCCCGTTCATCGCGAAATAAATGTGAGCTATGTTGAACTGTTTTCCCGCTTCGCTTCGTCTTTTCTTTCATTGAATCTCCATCTTGCTTCACGTAAAGGGTTGGTCGTGGGCTAAAACGCCTGATAATTAATCGAACCGTCGAGGCCGACGAATAACACCGCTCGGTTATCCCGATAGTACGGGCAGGTCGCTTAAAGTGGCCCGTGTCCGAAGTCGACCTGCGGCGAGGTGCGATCGCCCGGTCTACCCTCCGTGTGGGTACTTAGGTAGGTCGAATTTGGCGAGCAACCCTATCCCACGCGGGGGCCGATTGGCACGATCGTGGTGAGACCGAAAGGTCCACCCGTGACTAGTTCCCGGCGTTAGTCCGAGAGGGACACGACTGGATTGGCCGTCCGGTGGAGGACGTGCCGTGATTCGAGTTACGTGGCCGTCCGCACGCCGGCGGGCGCGAATCCGCAACAATATATATATATATATATATATATATATATATATATATATATATATATATATATATATATATATATATATATATATGTATATATATATATATATATATATATATATATATATATATATATATATATATATATATATATATATATATCTATACATATATATATCTATACATATATATATATATATATATATATATATATATATATACATATATATATATCTATACATATATATATATATATCTATACATATATATATATATATATATCTATACATATATATATATCTACATATATATATGTATAGATATATATATATATATGTATAGATATATATATGTATAGATATATATATATATATATATATATATATATATATATATATATATTAAAAAGAAAGAAGAAGCACACTGAGGAATAAAATAATTCAAATTTAAATTCTTTATTTAAAGGCTGACGTTTCTCTTCCTCGGAGGCGTTGAGAGTGCTGTAATGGAAACACTGCTAAGTTCCTTTGGGGACAGTTCGCATCATGGATTGGTCGAATCATGATTTTTTTTTTCCCAAATGAATACTGAGCTGCAAATCTTTCGACATATATATATATATATATATATATATATATATATATATATATATATATATATATATATATATATATATATATATATATATATATATATATATATATATATATATATAATGTATTTTGACAATTTCTACCAGTTTCACCAATTCTACATTGGTTTAACTGGAAGAAATTTAAAACAACGGCTGGATGAACATGATTAAGTAATTCGACTTGGAAAGGTGACCCAGTCAGTCATAGCACGTCATTGCTTGCAATCTTGCCATAAATTTGACTTTTATGGGACCAGTGTCCTCGATACTACATCGAACAAACGACTCAGGTTGATTTTGGAAGCATGGTACATGAAGAGCTGGGGGGGGGGGTCCAACTGGGGAGAAGGAGGACATACCCACACAATACCTCTGATGCAAATGACGAAAACTGGATGGTGCAAACGGCTGGATAAGGTGAGCAACAAACAACACCCAATCCCAAACAACACATCCACACATCTACAACACCCAACGAGAACCTCAACACTCGCACAACCAACACCTCATCATGCAAAACCAAGACACAAAACCAGCTGTGTTCGTGCCCAGAAAACACAAAAACAACCACACATGTACAACACCAGATCACGGGTAACTAAAAACAAAAAAGAGCAGAGCACCCATCAATGATGTGATTTGACACGTGTTTTGGGGGTTTTTTTGCTTTTGCAAAATAACATTCTAAAAAGCACTCTGAATTAGGCACATTAAAAAAGTATTCCAAACTCCAAACACAAAATGAGGCTGTGTATTGGGGGAGTGTTGATGGCAAATTAATCATGGCCTTTTTAGTTGCCTCAGAAAGAATATACTATATTTGTATATATATATATATAAACACACACACACACACACACACACACACATAAATCTCACACTCTCAATATGTCTCCACAAAACGACCGTTTGGAAAACTCCCCCATCTATTTTCTCAATCCTCTGGAAGAAGTCCTTTCATTCAAGCTTCTGGGTCTCTCCATCTGCCATGATCTTTCCTGGGAAAGCCACATTTCCAACCTGTCCTCCAAAGCCTGTCGCTGACTCGGTAACCTCCGTCGTACAAAGTCCTTCCTTGGCCCACGTGAGCTCCTGAACACATCCAAAGCTTTCGTCCACAGCATGATGGAGTACATCTCTCCCCTCTGGGCTGGTGCTTCTGCCTCTCGCCTTTCTCAGCTTCACGTTGTGGAAACCAAGAATTTACAGCAGGATTATTGGTATCTCCCACGGTGAGGCTGAGTCTTTGGGCCTCTCACTCACACTCTCTCACTGCAGGCAGGTCGGTGGTCTTTCTGTCTTCCACCATCTCCTCTCCAGTGTCGCTCACCCAGCTCTGTCTGGAATATGCTCCCCCCCCCCGATATTTTCCGCAGGGCGCGTAAGGTCTGCCAGAAACCCCCTTCTGGTGAAACTGCAAAAATCACAAATCACCGCTCATGTTCACTTTCAATCCTCGTTTTTCCAACCTT
Organism: Eptatretus burgeri; assembly: GCF_056783735.1. NCBI lineage: Eukaryota > Metazoa > Chordata > Myxini > Myxiniformes > Myxinidae > Eptatretus > Eptatretus burgeri. Next base: position 124,452,665 of record NC_140961.1, read on the forward strand.
TGGAATAAACTCCCAAGACTCTCTTCAATCCTATTCTTCCCTCGACGTCTTCAAAGAAAAAAAAAACTCAACGACTGACCGGATCCTTACCGAACGCAGACGAGAGGTTTGTCAGGGGCTGCTTGCAGCCTATGTTGATCACTGCAAAGTGTTTAATTCAGTGAATCGGGAGGCCCTCTGGAGAATTCTTGGTCTTTGTGGGGTGCCACCAAAACTGATCAATCTGATGTCTGAACTATACTCTGGTGCTAAGAGTGCTGTAAGATGTGATGATACCACCTCTGACTTATTTCCAGTTGTTGCTGGAGTTTGTCAGAGGTATGTACTGGCCCCAACACTTTTCAGAGCTTGTATGGACTGGATTCTGGGGAGGATGTCAGAGAGATCAAGCTCTGGTGCATCATTTGGGAATGTCAAGATCTCTGACATTGATTTTGCAGATGGTCATCTTTGTGGAGATTCTGGATATCCTTTTGGTGGCCCTCGAGGTGCTGAATCCATCCCTCCATTGGGACCATACACTGTGCAGAGCGTTGGTGCTGCCGAAGCAGTCTCCTTGGATATTGGACATAATCCTGGATGGGTCGCCACTCCGACACGGTATACCAGCATGCTGGCACTCCTTTTGCCGACCTCGGAAGGATGACAGACAGAGTTCACCCTACCTGGTATTAATTCAACATACAAGTGGGGTTTGAACTAAGGATCATAGGATCCAAAGCCCACCACCCTAACCATAAAGCCAACACCAGGCGTAAGGTGCTGAATGAGGAGTCGGATCAGCTGGGATTATGGGTTTCCTGAGTCAAAACTAATATCCAGGCTTTCAATGACTGCTTGGATGTTGCTGTCTTGTCTGTACCCATTTGTGGTGAATAAGTTTCGGTCATGGAGAGATTCACTTACCTTGGCAATAATATTCATGTCTCTGCCAGCTGTGAGCCAGAGGTCAGTAGACATCTGGGTCAGGCCTGGGGAGTCATGGATTCACTGGATCATGGGGTGTGGCACTGTCGGTACCTGTGCAGGAAGACGAAGGTCCAAGTCTTCAGATACTTTGTGTTTCCAGTCTTGCTCTATGGATGTGAGACTTGGACTTTGACCAGGGATCTGAGACAGAGACTCAATTCCTTTGGTACCAGGTCTCTTTGGAGAATCATTGGCTCTCGCTGGTCGGACTTTGTGTCCAACGAGCGGTTGCTGAGAGAGACTCAAATGTGATTTGTTGCCTGCATAGTCCGTGAGCGTCAGCTGTGGCTGTCTGGACATGTAGCTCATTTTCCTGATGCTGATCCTGCTCACCAGATTCTTTCAGCGAGGGAGCCTCGTGAGTGGAGGAAGCCAATGGGCCGACCACATGCCACGTGGTTGCAGCAGATTGTTTAACATCTCAGGGAGATGGGGATGGGTCAGGCATCTGCTTGGGGATGGTCAGACGGAGGCCGTTGGAGTACCCGTGGAAAGTGGACACAGCGATTTCACTGCTCCGGCGCATGCTCCCATACCTGACCTGACCTGACCTGAGATTGTGTAAATGTCTAATCGTGCATGTTCATGTAATTTAACTTCTACAGGAGCCTGCATGCATCCAAACTTATTTCTATGACCACGAAGAGCAATTTTGTCATTGAATGCAGCACTTCCAAGCCACACCAGCACAAGAGACATGGGCTCAAATATTTAGTGCCCTTTCCATCATTCTACGCAATGCTCCCAACAGATATCTTCAATCTTATCTTAACATACAAGAGCAGATTGACGGTGGCAACTTGGCAGCCGGTATTGAAATTGGACTCCATGTGGATCAGAGGCCTGATGGGGAGCATTCACGACGCTACAATCTTTCCACAAGCAACAAGTTTGCAATACTTATGCCAAATGAAGGTCGTGCTGATCAAAAAAGAAGAATGGTCATCTTAAGCTTTTGAGTAGACCATGAGAAGAATGCTCATTGTCAACTCCAGTTCTTTTCAGACACACACCGTAGTTACGATCCACTTTGCAACCCTTTTATTGTTTCCATACAGTACTGATGGCTGTATTGCACATCAACGTGGGACAGGTAACATCACAGCAAAGCAATTCTACTCCTACAGGATTATGAAGCGGTCTGGTAACTTAAATATCTTGCATCGCTGCAATCGCCTCAATCAACAGTGCTGTTTAGATATGTGGGCTAAAATAGAAGCTGGTCGACTGGATGATTTGCGATTAAATTGGAACCAACTTTGTGCGGATTTTTACAGCGGATTACAAGATGCCATCCTCACAGGGGATGCTGAATGTGCTGGATGTCCCATCATTCTTCCGGCGACCTTCACTGGCAGCCCACGCTTCATAGCCAACCATTATCAAGATGCTATGGCCATTGTGCGTAAATTTGGTAAGTCTACTGATTTGTCACATTTACATGCAATTCTCGATGGCCAGAATTTCTTCAGGAGCTGCAGCCCAGCCAAGCCTCAGGTAACCATCCAGACTTAACAGACCAAGTGTTAAAAAGGAAGCAACAAGAACTGTTGGCTGACATCAAGAAGGGAGTCCTCAGTTACCTCACTGCTCACGTCTGCACTATCGAGTTCCAGAAGAGGTCTTCTCCATTGTCATTTCCTCGTCATCCTTGATGGAGAACAATATATGTGGCAGGACATCAACAAGATAGTCAGCACCAAATTCCCTGACCTGGTTAGCCCCCATACTCGGGAACTGTACAAGTGCATCAAGAACTGTATGGTTCACGGACCATGTGGAAATCTTCATCCCAACTCCCCATGCATGGTGAAGATGCAGTGCTCAAAGGACTTTCCAAAGATTTTCTATGAGCAAACGCCACTCGGAACAGACTCATATCCTATCTACAGGTGCCACAATCCCATTCAAGGTGGCCATACAGCGACAGTCAGAGTCTCTGGAAAGGATAATCATGTTATCAGCATCCATGTTGTTCCATACAACCCATTGCTGCTCCAAAAGTATCGTGCTCATATCAATATGGAGTACTGTGCCTCTATTAAGGCCATCAAAGACCTTTACAAGTTCATTTTTAAAGGTCCTGACCAAGCCACGGTGGCATTTGAAAGAGGGGAATATCGTGTCAGAGTTTCCATGCATGGAAGAAATGAGATTGCTAATTATGTGAATAACTGCTACATCGGAGCTTCCAAAGCTGATTGGAGGATCTTTGGGTTTCCCACTCAATACCATTCACCTGCTGTGGAATCACTACCAATGTACCTCCCCAATTAACAGCATGTCATGTTGCACACCACCAACCTGCAACATGCACTGGCTGCAGCAGAAACTACGAAGCTAATTGCCTTCTTTATGAAGAATGAACATGATCTGAGTGCACATGACATTCTGTACTGTGACTTCCCCAAGCACTTGACTTGGCAGAATGCCCGCAAAATTTCACAGTGGCGTGTTAGGCCACCTGGACCCACACTACAGATGATAGGCAGGGTAAACGTGGTTCAACCATGCCATGGTGAAGTCTTTTACCTTCACTTCCTGCTGCACCACAAGACCAGTCCCACCAGCTTCCTAGATTTATGGACGATCAATGGACAGGTGTTTGAGACATTCAAACAAACCTGCCAACATTTGAATCTCCTCGAAGATGATGAGTGGATGCAGTGTCTGGCCGACACTGCGGACACCAACATGCCATCAACCCTCAGACACCTGTTTGTCACTGTGTTGCTGTTCTGTAAGCCTGCCGACCAATTCAACCTCTTTCTAACCAACCTGCTGGCTCTTTCAGAAGAACTTCCGCTTCTGCCAACGACAACAAGGCTTTAATGCTGAGGAATTGGAATCGGCATCTGAAAATGACGTTCACTGCGATCTTGATGATCACTTGAAGCAGCATGGTAGCACAACATTCAAGTGTCACCTTCCAGCTTCAGATCATTGTCACCGCAATCAACTGGACAAGGCTGAGGAAGAATCAGACCCCGGAGCAAACATCTTCTTTAGTGAACATATTAACCTCCTCAATGACGAACAGACAGCCATCTTTAACAAAATCAGAGAGCATATTGAGAGTCAAGAAGGGTGCATCTTCTTCCTGGATGCACCTGGTGGCACCAGCAAGACTTTCCTCCTTAATATATATCTAGCATACGTCCATATGCAAAACTGCATTGCGGTGGCCATGGTATCTTCCGAAGTTGCTTTTTTACTTTTGTGAGTCAGTCGTACTGCCCATTCATGCTTCAACTACCTATCCCACCGGAACATACTTCAACCTGCAACTTCATGCCACGAGACAAAACCGGACTACTTCTCAAGGCTGCAGACCTTCTGGTGTGGGACGATGCACCCATGAGCCATCGTCATTTTTTGAAGCCCTTGATCGTTCAATCAGGGACCTAATGAGGAATGATTTGGCAGAAAGCTACTCATCCTTGGGGGTGATTTCTGTCAAATCCTTCCAGTTGTTCACCAAGGACGGCAGCCTAACATTGTAGATGCTTGCCCCACAAGGTCTCCATTGTGGAGACACTGCCAAGAACTCGACCTCTGCACCAACATGAGTGTCAAACTCCTGAATGAAGGCGATGGAGCCACCCACCAGAGATTACAAGAATATGCCAAGTGGCTGCTGCAGCTGGGAGAGGGTCGCTTACCCAATGTCATCGGTACCTCCTACACTGATGTCATTCACTTGCCTCTTGAACATTACGTCAACTCAGAGGAAGCACTCATCACACACGTCTACTCTGGCCTCGAGGAGCCGGCAAATCTTTCAAACCCTCACTGGCTATCCACACATGCAATCCTCATAACCAAAAACACTGATGTCGACCGCCTCAACAAAATCATCATGAATCATCTGCCTGGTGATTTGTTCTTGCTGGAAAGTGCTGATTCTGTGGGTGATACAGATCAGGCAGACCTGTATCGAACAGAGTTCCTGAACTATATTAACCTGTCTGGTTTGCCATCGCATAGACGAGCATTAAAACTCAATGCCCCCATCAAGCTCCTGCAGAATCTAGATCCTCGTAATGGTCACTGCAATGGCACTCACGACATCCTGACCTCTGTGAAGGATCACCTTCTGGAGACACTATGCTTGGTGGCGAACGTGTTGGTTCCCTCCTCCTTATCCCCCAAATTCTTCTGTCTCCCTCTGACACCGACCTTCCATTTACATTATGATGACGTCAGTTCCCCATACGTATGCTTGGCGTTCCCTAAATGTTGGGGGCATATATATATATATATATATATATATATATATATATATATATATATATATATATATATATATATATATATATATATATATACACATTGAATATTGGACAAAGAAATTGAATATTGGATCATTTTGCTCAATAAATAAATGAAAAAGTATATTTTTTGTGTGCTATTTGTTTCAACATGTTCTCTTTATCTATTATTAGGACTTAGATGAAGATGTGATCACATTTTAGGTCAAATTTAAGCAGAAATACAGAAAATTATAATGGGTTCACAAACTTTTTCTCACCACTGTAAGTTCAGGCATCCCAGGACTCAGAACTGTGTGTGTCTCGGGAACAACGAGACCAGACAGAGTCTTGGAGGAACAAGCAGGATGAACGTGAGCCTCTGCATGGATGGGCTCTGTTAGAAGCAATTGAGCCAACAGCGGAACAAGTACTGATGAGCCGCAGAGCTCTTCCCTTGAAGTGCTGGCGAGCACACAATGACTTGCACTATCTTTCTGTTTCTTTCCCTATTTCTAATCATTTTCTTGGAATGCACAAGAGCAATCAACGGTTGCACCATCGACTCGTTCCGAGTTGGGTTACCGATTCGCATTCACGATTTCCTCCATTGTATTCTGAAGCATCCGCCTGTATCTCTCTCCACATGGCACATCCCATTATCACCCACTCCCCCCCCCCAACCCTTCTCTGCATGTTGGGACCAGCATAAGCCCTCAGGCTTGCATTGGGTGAGTACGTGATCGCCAAAGAGCCCAACCTTCTTCATCTCTCTGTACATCACTCTTACTTGTCTAATTTCCTGAAGTGAATGATGTGCCTATGTCTGTAGTTTCATGATAACTTGATTGTCGAAAGAGTTCGAGTGTTTCAGGGTAAGACTTTCCTTTGTGACACTGCATTGCTTGCAAATACGTTCCTGTTTGTTAACATAACCATTCATATCCAACATGCCTGATTGTCTCTTTCTCCAATAGTTTTACACTCGTGTGTGAACAGTCGATGGGAGTTTTGCCCCATAGTTTTGCAACGGTCAGAAACGCTCCGACGTCCCACTTACGGTTCAGCTCAGCCCTTCTTTATTTATAGCCTCGCCCCCACCCCTTGCACTGTCCCCCCTATATTTCCGCAAGGCGCTCATGGTTCGCCAGCAACCCCCTTCTGGTAATACTACCAAAATCAAGAATCACTGCTCACCTTCACTCTTTCACTCCTCTTTTTACCCACCTTTGTAACAAACTCCCACACTCTGCTCAATCCCACTCTTCCCTCCAGGTCTTCAAAGAAGCTGTTCACCACCATCTCTTATCTTCCCCCATACAAAACCACGATCTTTTCTACCCCCGTGAATCTACCGCAAACCCACCTCCTTCAAATTTCCTGCTTTCCTTCCTGAAAGTTCCCTGTCGTGTAAGGTCCTGAAAGTCCCTGAAGTGTCCATCTTGTTTACCCCGTGTTCCCCGCCCCATCCCTCTCCCTTGAACAGATCTCCTCATGTCTCTGTTCCCCACTGTTTTGTCTTTCCCTCTCCCACCCCTCTTGTCTCCTGCTCCTTTCATGATATGTAATGTGTGTTCGCTCTTTTACGAGCTTCGATGTTGTGTACAAAAAAGAAAAATAAGCTTCAGTGTCCCAAGATGCAAATCCTACTCAAATTTCAAGTCGATCAAATGAAAACTGACGATTTTATACAACCTTGACCTTTGACCTTTTGATCTAAAAAAAAGAACTAAAACAATCTGATTCTGGCTTTTGAATGGTGAACAAATTCAGTGACCCATTATGCAAATTCTTAAAATTTCAGGTCAATTGGATGAAAAGTGATGATTTTATGTGACAATGACCTTTTGACAAAATTATTCATGTTTTCTCCATATATCTCATTTTTTGGCACTCTCATCTCATTTCAGCACTCCTTTTTGCTGACCTCAGAAGGATGACAGGCTGAGTCTAGCCCACCTGGTATTAATTCAACAACCAAGTGGGATTTGAACTCAAGATCCTTGGATCCCAAAACCACCACCCTAACCATTAAGTCAACACCAGGCATTGCAAGTCATAACTCAAATAAATTAAAGAATATGGATACATATCTTCAACATTAGGACAAATTGGTGTTTGAAATCATGATTTGAGAAAGTCTGGCATTGATTTATATGGACTCGTACTTTTACACCCCAAAATTTTGTTTTTTGTCTCAAACACTCCCCGGCACTCACTGACAAATCTCTGAAAGTTTGACTAAGATCCGTACAGCCATCTCTGCGAAAAATGGTGATACACACACAGGCACACAGACAAACGGCTTTCTTTTCGTATCAAAGATGATTAACTCAATTACACGCAACATGAATGTTTGCTTCTTAAAAGGGATATGATTATTATAAACTGGTCAGTCAAAATGAGATCTTTAGTTCACGTTTTTCTTGCATAGTTAATCGAGTTGGCTAGTACTGCAGTACTCGGTTCGAACAGCACATTTTAATGTCCATCTTTAAATGATTCGCACCAGTCAAATATGGATATCATTGACAGGCAATCCTCACCTTATTAGGCAGCCAATCATCGACAAATTTCAACAAATGTTTTCTCTGACCATAAAATAAAAAAAATATTAGCTGTTCCACCCTCTTCTTTTCCCTCACTCGACACGTCCCGTGTCAGGATGCCGGCTATATTAATAGAGTGTCTCGCGAATATTTATAGCCAGCATCCTGATTTTCAGCAGATGCAATAAAGCAAGAAACGTGTAATTATGGATAATGGTTACCAATACTATGAACTCAAATTTGCTCAAAAAATTACTACTCTCCATTTGTATTCTACCATTTATAAGCAAAAGCCAAGGTTTAAGACATATATGTTTATATTACCAAATAATCGTTCAGAAAGAAAAATAACACGTGAATAGCAAAGACAGAAAACCAGTACATTATCACAAGTTTTATAAAAACATCATGACGACTGTCTCCAACAATATGAATCAGAAGGCTGCAGTGGAACACACTGATCCTGACTGCATTCAATCAAAGCATGAATAGGAAATTTATTTCACAATACTCTTGGTGCATTTTTCAACAAAAAAAAACCTTTTTAACACCCACCACATGTGTTTGATCTGGCGCATGCTCCCATACCTGACCCGACCTGACATGTGTTTGTGATTAAAGTGATAGATGTTTACCTTGGCATCCACTGGCTTTGTGGAAAACTTGTCCTTTTGTTCCCCATGCTCATTGTACAAAAGTACTACACGATCAGCAGTGCATACAGCAAGCTTACAATTGCTTGGAGTCCATGCCAGGCACGTCACTTTGGCTGCCGCCTCCTGAGACAGGATGAAAAGATACTGTTCAACAAATGTAGTGTACTACTCAAGTCAATAACTGAACACTTTACTGCCAGTCAATACATTTGTCCTGTTGCAAGAAAAGCTTCTGCAAACTTCTTTTTTTTAATCAGTCTCGACATGCTGTTGTGTTCTAGCCTGGGAATATCTTGCACACACTGACGTGTGTGTGTGTGTGTGTGTGTGTGTGTGTGTGTGTGTGTGTGTGTGTGTGTGTGTGTGTGTGTGTGTGTGTGTGTGTGTGTGTGTGTGTGTGTGTGTGTGTGTGTGTGTGTCCTCAACTCCAAAACCATTAAACCTATCAGCCCAAAACTTTGCATGCGTACTACAGGAACTCCAAGGAAGTGCATGAATGAAAATTGTGTGCTTCGGTAAATTTAAACACCTCTTTTTTTGAAGATGATTAATGGTTTACCTCCATGAAAGGCTTATCCTTGATCATCCCAACTTCGCCTCGTTGGGGTCTTAACCACCATTTTGATTCAGCCTATTCAAACATGCCTTGCCTTGAAAACACGATCTACTCTCACGGACTAAAGTGCAACATATAATCGAAAATTTCGGATTTGAGAATCGTATCTCGTGGACGAAATAAGTGTTGAAATCTGGAGTGAAATCTGAAAAAATTTATATAATTAACGATTCCAATAACTAAATGTATTTACTTTTAACAAGCAAGGCTGTGATTCCTCCTTCTCCATATTTGCACAAGAAAATGTGAAATTGGCAAAACATTAAATTTTGCTTTTTGAATTGTTCGGACGATTATATTGAGTGAAGAAAAGATTAACGAATGTGCAGAAAGTGCAACTTCATTGATCGCAACGAAAATAATTCACCAACTGGATCGCCGTGTTCTTCAAGTTGCTTTTGCAAACCATGGTGGCACAGTCCACAGGGGGTCCTGTTTTTCAGCAATTACGATTGCAGTTTTCTTTTTCACCGTTTTGTGCGATCTGCTTTCATTACAAAATATTAATATAACGATATGAATAGTTGCTACATTTTATTGATGGCTGGCATTTTCTGCAAGTGCAAAGAGGTATGTCGACAGCACACACACGGACGTGGGACAAATGTACACAAAGGACTCTCCGTAGGGGTGTGTGCATGCCTGATTGCTTAGTTACATGTGTGCGGGTTTCTCGGGTGCGAGGACCGAACTTGTACGCAAGCCAGTGGTGTGTGGCGCCTTGGAGGAGGTTACCCGGCTGTCTCGCGAACCATTTACTTTAGCATGCAGGGAGTGGACATGCTGCAACGCCGAAGCCACAAGGGGAGCTGACAGCCTGCCGTGCCGAAGCCATGCGGAACATGCCATGCATTGCGGGTATGGGAAAATCTGTGCGAGTGAAAGGATAAGCATATCGCCGGTGCACGGTTAGCATGGACCACAAGTAGGTTGGAGGAACATGTATGGGTGGTTGTTGAGGAACAAATGATCTCAGGAGCAGTTCCGCCTGCTAAAAAAAAGTGATCATTTGTCCAATTTGCACACTCTTTGACACCCCTTCCTCTTGTCGACCTCTGGAGAATTTTATGAAGGTAGAGGGGTTTGTGAGGAGGATAGTGCGAGGGGAGGGGAAGGGACGGCAGCATGGGGGAGGGGAAGGCAGTGTGAGGGGAGGGGTAAGTAGCGTGAGGGGCAGGGAGGAGAAGGCAGTGTGAGGGGAGGGGAAAGCAGTGTGAGGGGAAGGGAAGGCAGTGTGAGGGGAGGGGTAAGTAGCGTGAGGGGCAGGGAGGCGAAGGCAGTGTGAGGGGAGGGGAAGGCAGTGTGAGGGGAGGGGAAGGCAGTGTGAGGGGAGGGGTAAGTAGCGTGACGGGCAGGGAGGAGAAGGCAGTATGAGTGAAGGGGAAGGCAGCGTGAGAGGAGGGGTAAGAAGTGTGAGGGGTGGGGAAGGGAGGGCAGTGTGAGGAGAGCAGAAGGCAGTGCGAGTGGAGGGGTAAGCAGTGTGAGAGGAGGGGTAAGCAGTGTGAGAGGAGGGGTAAGCAGTGTGAGAGGAGGAGTAAGCAGCGTGAGAGAAGGGGTAAGCTGCATGAGAGTTGGGGAAAGCAGTGTCAGGGTAGGGGGGGGCAGCATGAGGGGAGAGAGAGGGAAGGCAGCATACCAGGGTGTTAACTATGGCTATAAAACGTGCCCAAACAGCAACATTTTCTTTTTAACCACCGTGTCATATGTAAAACCAGGTGGGAGCATTAAAAAAATTAAATCTCATGCTATCTATGTGGCAAAGTCCTGCCTACGTGCATACATTTAAGCTTTGCACCCCTCTGGTCGGCTCACTCCGAATTAGATTCATTCATGCTACACTTTGGGTAAGCCATTTTAAATTGGAAATGAAACCATCAATCATTAACAGCTCCCCCCCCCCATACATATTCCTGCAACCTCCTTGCGGTTCATGTTAACAGTGCATGTGTGCCAACCATATATTCAAACATTTCACTCGCACTAATGCACATATTTCGCCACACCCGCACAACACAGAACATCCCATATGGCTTCAATGCCGCACCACGTCCAGTCCCCGAGTGCAGAAGCACATGGTTCGAGAGACAGCTGCACAAACTCCTCCACGGCGCCACACACCACAGGCCCGGGTGCAAGTTCGGACAGCGCGCCCGCGAAACCCGCGTATCGCACACACGTATCCAAGCATGCAGGCACACACACACACACACCCACATATATTGTTACAAATTTGGAAGCTTACTGCACACAACAGCCAGGTCCTATAGATCAGTTATATCGGTAAGTACGTGTTTCTAGTTAGGGTCCCGTCCCTAGTCTAATGTGAATTAATTGTACGTGTGCTCCGGAGTTATTTTAGAGTTGGGATTTTATGTCCCAACCAACGGCCCCCAACAACTCCCAGCTTTCGGCATTGTTGGTGCTCTTTGCTCGCCGGCGAGTGAGCGCGTGCGTGGGTGGAGTTTAACATGGGCATGGCATCCCTCTTTGGCCAATCAGCAAGGAGCGGGCGTCTCACACGCCCCGTCCCCCACTCAACACCATCGCCATTACGCACGTGGTCGGAGGTGAGGAGGTAGGCGGAGATACAAACGCCTCTGATCAGGACTCCACCCAGAAGGGTGGGAGTTGCCCCGCCTACCGTGGGCCTGTCCAATGGGAGATGGCCAGGGAATCGCGCGATAGGTCCGACCAATCAGGAGGCGAGTAACCAGGAGAAGAAGCCCCTCTCTCCTAAAGAGGAAGAGTGTGGTTGTCGGGACCAGCGTTGAGAGACGGAGATCGTGGCGTTTTACCAAGCAGCCTGTCATCGTGTGTAAGACATTTCTTGTGGGAAAGGACATTTCAATTCAGACATTGCCAACCTGGCATCCAAAGCCAGTGAGTGGTTGTTGACAAGAGTGCATTCTGGAGGATCGTGGATCGTGGTGATAGCGGTCTGCAGTCTTGGGACTGGCAACGCCAAGGTCGTGGGTTCGAGTCCCATCATGGTGGTTCGGGTCGGTGTGACCGCACGAGGCGGGACAGGTACCCCGAGGCGGGACAGGTACTGACTGAAGACCCACTGAGGTCCATTTCTTTGGGTGTGTGTCTGTGTCCGTGGGCCCCGTCTGATAAGTATAATTGTTAAGTGCTTTTGTTGTACATTATTTGCATTGCTTAGTCGGATAGCTCTGCCCTTACGTGCTCCCCTCGTCCCCCGATTATAGTTAATAAATTACCCTCTTGTTGAATGTACCAGCTCGATCCTTGTCATTTTCTGCCATTGGTTTGCTACGGTGCGTATCGGGGATTAGGAAGGCCGTTGCCGTAGTTGTCCATTTGGACCGATGGGCCTCGGTAACCATCCGCTCGGGTTACACACAGTTCGAGCACGGTAACGGCTCGTTCCGCTCGAGGCCTGCCGAGGGTGTGAATTCCCCGGAAAGCTTTGCCACATGGATACTTAGGTATATTGAAGTTGGCAATTAACCCTACTCCATGCGGTCGAATTATTGGCGATTCATGGTCCTGGAAGGGACCCGTACTTTCGGATTTATCTGAAAGGTACGACCTAAATTCTGGGTGTTCGGTGGAGCCGACTCTACTGCTCCCCTTAGCGGTCGTGCTCGCCACCGAGACCCAGCACCACAACAATATTTATATTTTATAATGAAAGCAGATCGCACAAAAAGGTGAAAAAAAGCAAAGTTATTTCTATCCATTTGTACCACTTCGTGTGTGCTGTCTCCATCCCTCTTCGGTTACAGCAATTTCCGACTATTTGAATATATTGCAACAACTATTAATATATTTATATTCATATTTTGTCATGAATGCAGATCATACAAAATGGTGTAAAAGAAAAAAAAAACCTCTTCACTTGCAGCAACAAAAAAGTACCTCTTCGCTTGCATCAACTGGTAACTTTTAATAAATTGCAGCAACTATTAGTATATTTATATTAATATTATGTAATGAAAGCAGATCGCACAAAACGGTGAAAAAGAAAACTGCGTATGTAATTGGGGGAAAAAAAGAAAAGGACCCCTGTGGACTGTATCGCCATGGCTTGCAACAGCAGCTTGTAGAGCACAGCGATCGAATTGGTTCATTATTTTTGTGCGCTCAATGAAGTTACACTTTCGACACATTGCTTAATCTTTTATTCATGCACTCGAATCATACGAACAGGAGAAAAAGTTAAGTTTAATGCTTTGCTTACGTGAATACACTTAGTTATAAAAAATCACGATTTTTTTTTTTAATGCACTCCACATTTCGACATTTGTTTAGTCCACAAGATCCGAAGATCCGATTCTCAAATCCGATATAATATTTCGATTATATACTTTAGTCTGAGAGTAGATTGTGTTTCCAAGGCAACACACGTTTGATGAGGACGAATCAATATGGCGGCTAAAACCCCTGCGAGGTGAAGTTGGGCTGACCATGGACAAGCCTTTCATTATATTAAAAAAGGGGTGTTTAAAATGATCCAAACACCCAATTTTCATTCATGCACTCCATTGGAGTTCTCTTTGTTTGCCTGCAAAGTTTGGGGCCCCTCGGTTTCATGATTTAGAGTTATGGAGGAGACACACACACACACACACACACACACACACACACACACACACACACACACACACACTAGATTTTGTATTAATTGATAAATCAGTTATATTACTCCAGCAGAAACACGGAACGGACACAACATGGATATGGCACAACACAGCACAGACACGACATGAACACCGCCCAGGCACTCAGACACCACAGACAAAATGGCCAACAAATGCTTTGTCCCACCATTGCAGGTTGACCAGGTGTCATGTATGTAAAGGGATCATCCTGTTTTATACTTTCCTGAAATGCCATTTGTGTCTTTTGTCATGCCATGTCCATGCTGTGTCGATGTCCTGCCCCAATGGAGGGAGGAGTGGTACTCGGAGGGAGGTGGGGTGTGGGGTGGTGGTGGTGGGTATTGTGGAGTGACGGTGGAGGGGGGTGTCGAGTGGTGTTGAGTATTGCAGGGGTGATGGTTGATGGGAGATTGTGGGGGTATGTGGAGGGGGGAGTGGTTGCCTGTGTACATGTGCTGATAGCTGGGTAGAGATGGGGTTGCAGTTTCAAGTGACGGCTGTTTCTTCTGCTTAATCGTGGGGATGGCACCCTGTCTCAATCATGGCAGATAATCACAAGATCTAGCCATCACTGTTGTTTCATAACAGTACTCCAGAAAATGTTCCGAAAACAAAAGCGAACATTTTGTCGGCCCAATACAAATTCGAGTATTATGGACAAACCACATCCACTTTCTGGCAAATATAGGGTCTTTCGGCCATTGCTGTAACATCAAACCATCTCGGTTTGTATTACTACAACCACCAAGGATGCATCAACGAGGCATATTTGTGGAAAATCGAAAAAATATTCAATTGTCCTGCGTTGTAACCCGCAGGCAGCACAAATCTGGCATCGATTTCCAGGTGTGACATGGCGGTTAAGCGTGAAAAAGAAGATTTCAATTTTTAATCGCAAAATTACCTACTTTATAAATCATAAATCGGAAAAAGACACATCATATCTATTTTGCAGGGTATCTAGGGATAGATGAGCTTTGAGGTGGTGTGAGCGTTTGGGTTCCTCTTAAAAAAAAATTCAAATCATCGCATCCGGATCCGTAACGGGTCTTCACCAAAATCTAATAAATTCATCATCGTCTCACATCCAAACTGTACACCAGGTTTTGTCCAGGTCCGTGCATAACTTTTTGAGATATCCTGCTCATAGACAAACAGAAAATCAGGCAGGGGTGAAAACATAACCTCCATCCACCTTTGGTGGCAGAACTAAAAATGTGCAAGAAACTGATCCCCTTAACTCCAGACCTCTCAGCTTCCTTCCAATCATCAGCAAGGTCTTGGAATTTATCATTGCAGTTGATATGAAAATCCTACTTTTCTCCAATAGCCTCATCTCGGATCATCAATTTTGTTTAAGATCAAGTCACTCCACCTTGGACATGCTGCTTCTAATCACCCAACAATGGATGGAGGCCCTCATTGTCAGACGGGAGTTCAGGGACGTCTCTCGAGACATATCGCAACCTTTCGATACAGTCTGGCTTCCTGCCTTGGAATCCAAGGCAAACTCCACACATGGTTTACTGACTTCCTCCACACTCGTAGCCAACTGGTGGCTCTTTACGGAATCCTTTCATCTCCTCTCCCTGTCAAAGATGGAGTGCCCCCAAAAGGCAGCGTTCTGGGCCCAGTCCTATTCCTGATCTTCATTAACAATCTCTCCGACTCTCTGAAAAATCCTTGCAGCCTGCAGCATCTTCCCTTTCTTCAGACCTTGAAAAAAAAATCACAAGCTGGTTAAACACTTGGAATCTTCTTCTTCTTCTTTCGGCTGCTCCCGTCAGGGGTCGCCACAGCAGATCATCCGTGATGATCCGCATACTGATTTGGCACAGGTTTTACACCGGATGCCCTTCCTGACGCAACCCTGGTCGCCTCTTACGACACAGGGATAAGGATTGGGTTTCGCCATGATTCCAGGCTGCCCGACACCCTCTCATAACGTGGCCCAGCGCAGAGCTCCCATCCTCAAGCGATCCTCCAACCCAAGCCGGATTACAGGCGCACGCCACTACGCCCAGTGGTTAAACACTTGGAATATGTCTTTCATACAGACAAATCTCACACCAGCACTTATCACTATCTCTCTCCAAAAGGACTGTCTGGCAAACCATCCCCCACCCTGCCCCATCCCCCCCACCCCCCACATCTACTTTCTGAACAACCCTCTTGAGGAAGTTCAGTCATTCAAACTCCTGGGTTTCACTATATTTCTTGGATGATCTTTCTTGGGCAAACCAGATTTCAAAATTGGCTTCCAAAACCAGTGGCCAACTGGACATCCTATATCGTACAAAGTCCTTCCTTGACACATCTGAACTCCTATCCACCTGCAAGGCCTTTATCCAGAGCTTGATGGAGTACTGCTCTCACTTCTGGGCTGGCTCTGCTGACTCACACCTTGCTCAGCTTGATGCTGTGGAAACCAGGGCCTTCAAGATCATTTCAATCTTACGGGCCAATCACTTTACCATCACAGACAGGTCAGTGATCTTTCTGTCGTCTACCACTTCTTTTCTGGTCTTGCACCCTCTGCTCTTTCTGTTCTTTGTCCCCCACCAAGGTTCCTGCAGGGCACACATGGTCCACAATCAATCCCCTTCTGGTGTAACTCCCCAAATCCAGGAACACTGCTCACCTCCAGTCATTAAGTCCTCTCCCCCCCCCCCCCATCTGTGGAACCAACTTCCACATTCTCTTCAATTTCATTCTTCCCTCCAGATCTTCAAAACAGTTGTTCAGCACCATCTCAGATCAATCCAATTCAAAGCCATGATCTTTCTACCCTCATTAACCCTCTCATCCCAATCGCTCCTCCTTCCAAACCTCCAGTTTTTCCTTCCTGAGAGTTTCCTTCTGTATCCATCCTGATCACCCCATTCGTCCTTTCTTGCCCCCCCCCTCATTACTCCCCACACCCATTGTTTGTCCAAGTCTCCCTCTATTTTGTCTTTAAACTCTGCTGTTGGTGTCCCCCACCCCTCTCTTTGTGGTTCCTTTTGTCCTGTTGAAATCCTGATCCGTTCAATGGTCTAGCTTTTCCACAAGCCTGGACTCTGTCGATTTGCTGAAAAAAATTGCTGAAATCCTTTGCTCTAACTGCCTCTTTCAATCTATCGATGTAGCCATTCTTTCATTCAAAATTAGTTTCTTTCATGGAGATTGTTCTTTCTTAAACAAACATGCTATAAAGAATGCTAATAATGCAGATTTTGAAAGATTTTAGGCATGGAGTCATCACATGATAATCTCACACAAAAGCCAGAACTAAAATGAAGCTGATAGCTTAAAGTATGGACACCAGCGCACCTAACAGCTTTATTTGAGTTGTAATGGAAATTCTCAGTTTGCAAGCTATGAATGATTGTCAGGAAGAGGAACCTTGGCGCAGGAGGAGGCCATTACGAGGCTTTCGGAGTGCTCCGGGTTTGTTTCCGAAGCCACCAATAGACCATGGGCCGAGCCCCAAAATTCCTACTTTCCCTGATCTGCAATAGAGAAGCACTTTATTTGACCTTTAATGATCCTAGAGTATATTTATAAGTATGTCTATTAATGTTCCCATCTTCAAAACGTACGTGTATTTGACAGAAATCTGAAGAAAGGGACGCTAAAATTACTCTTGCAGCCGACGATCTCAGGGAAGTGATGACGTCAGCTTAGTTCTTAATTGGCAAATCATCGTGCTTTTAACAGGGGCTCCACCAAAACAAGCCAATCACAGTCATCGTACAGTGGGTTTCGTTGTAACGCAATGTAACAAAGAGCGAGTAAACCTACGCGTAGTACGACGTGACATGGAGTGCTGCATGCATTTGGTGGACCAATCTGCAGACAAACTGATTAGTTTTTCGGATGTTAGCTGGGGAAAATTTCGCGAATGTGTCCATCAGTGGAAGGACTTGAATACCAGAGAAGGTGCCATTGCTACCAAAGCTATCCAAAGATTCCATTTAGAGCTCGTGTTGGCGGAAGAACAACTCAATGTTGTCCCTGCTGGCCCTGACCACTCCGTTGGATATCAAAGTGCATGTTATATGCGATTTACTGACAAAACAAAGATCGAGAGAGCCAAGAAAAGACAAGAACGAGAAAATCAAGCTAAAGAGTGTAAGTACTGTTTATTGAGAACGAGAATCCTATTTTGTTTACCTTTTTTTGAATGAAATGATTCAGCCCTTTCATCTTTCCCCCCCAAGTGTACAATAATGGCGACTATTTTCTCTCGCTTGTCCCACGTATTACAATTTATGTTAGTTGATAATGCGAGTTATGCGATTTGCGGTGACAGTATAATAATTGTCTACAAAAATTATTGTATGAACATTTTTATGAACTTATATCCATCTCCACGTCTCATAGGAATCTTCTGACTCTATACCGTTGTATTGTATGGTATTATTAATATTATAACTATCATTCCAAGCTTAGGCAATGCCATACACATGATACACTTCCACTCTTACTCTTAATCTTATTTCTGAACAGCAACATTTAAATCTAAAAATGCTAAAACATTAAAGTTGAGTCAAACTTAGAACTACATCAAAAACTTAGATCTAGTACTAGTAATAGGGTCTAGTCAACGAGTATACTACTACCACCAGTAGCAGTTACAGGTCGAGTAACTTCTAGTAGTAGTCCATAGTCCAATAAAACATTTCATCACATTTTGATTGTTATGTTATGACCATGGAATATTTCATATTCAAGAGTACTTATGTTTGTTAGGGAATGAATGACACTAGTTTTAGAAGTATCAAAGACACCAGTATTTTAAGTTTATGAAATAATGGCAGCCCAGGAGTTTTAATCTTTCTGGAATTTATGATTCATTCATTTAATATTATGAAAATCAGCACAACCAGTTTGCTATCGAAGAGAAATGTCATTGTAATAAAAAGTCATAACAGTTAGCAGAGATTTTTTTTAAAAAAGCGACAGTAACTGTCTGATTTGAGATGTTCAAACATGAACAGAGACAATGTTTTTAACAAATGTGATGAACTCTGTTTTGTGACTTTCATTGTAATGTGTTTTCACAATTTTAAAATCTGTTATTGCAACACTGACCATATTGTATACACCTTCGTTTTTAAAAATTATGGCACATATAGGTTGGACATTAAGTTTCATTGCATAGTTGTAAAGAGTAGTGATAATGTGATACATGTATGTAATTGCTGCACCCTGTGCTTCAGGATCAACAGTAGGAATAAAACACATAACTTCCATAGGGACAGTCAAGTCAAGTTTTTAAGATTTGGCATCTTCTATTTATTAGAGAACAAAAGTTACATGTATTCAATGTAATTAAGCTTTATTTAATGACTTTACATAGCAAATTAGAGTTGTATGCTTGTAAAACAATTCACATCATGACATCCTCTTGCAAATAACACGCTTATTTCATCAATGAAATGACAGTAATATACCTGTAAGAGCTTATGCAGCATTTGTGTGGAAGCATTACTTTCAAATGTATAAATCATTAAATGAATGTATGATTACTGTACAGCATAACATGTCAGAAACGACTGAGAAAGTAGTATGCGTCAGCAATGAGCTTGTATATAAACGTTACCTGAATGGTATCTCTTGAGTAACTTTTGATTATATTTAGTACAGTTTTGGATTAAGACATACATACGAGGTGTGTTCAAAAAGTATCCACACTTAATTTTTCGTGCGTAAACAAATGAAGCTAGGGAGGCGTGGTTTGGTGCACGTATGTAGGCGATCTTAATCCATATGCGTGAATATTTTCCCGCCTGCAGAAGCTGTCAGTCGCCGACAGACCGCCGATGAGTGAGGAAGTGTAAGTGAGATGTTAGGGTTAGCCCTAACCTAACCTAACCCTAACCCTAACCCTAACAAACCCTAACACCGTCGGATTTTCGTTTTTGACAAAATGATGGATCACTGTGGTCTCATCGCCAGTGATCACTGTGTTGAAGAAGTTGGGATCGCTGTTCACAGTCTCCAGCATGTCTTGTGCGATTTCCAAACGGAGTTGCTTCTGCTCGATCGTTAACAGCTTTGGCACGAACTTCGCTGAGATTCTCCTTAAGCCCAAATCCTCAATCACAATGGAATCAATGGATCCAATGCTGACGCCCGCCTCATCTGCAAGTTCTCTGATCGTGATTCGACGATCCTGCATCAGCAGGGTCCTCACTTGGTCAATGACGATCTCATTTCGGGATGTTGAGGACCTACCAGAACGTGCTTCACTTTCCACTGATGTGCGACCATCTTTGAAGCGGTTGTACCACTCTTTTATCTGTGTGGTGCCCATTGCTTCGTTCCCGAAGGCCTGTTGAATCTTGCGGATCGTTTCCACTTGGGAATCGCCAAGCTTTACACAGAATTTGATGCAGTAGCATTGTTCAAGTTTTTCCGCCATTTTGTCAAAAACGAAAATCCGACGGCGCTCACTTACACTTCCTCACTCATCGGCGGTCTGTCGGCCACTGACAGCTTCTGCAGGCGGGAAAATATTCACGCATACGGATTAGGATCGCCTTCATACGTGCAGCAAACCACGCCTCCCTAGCTTCATTTGTTTACGCACGAAAAATTAAGGTTGGATACTTTTTGAACACACCTCATACATGTAGCTTAAGACAGAAAAGGGAATGGTAGCAGAGAGTGAGAGATAGAGAGAATAAGATTTGAAAATAAAACCAACAATATCTGAGTTGTTTGTATGGTGTGTGTGTGTGTGTGTGTGTGTGTGTGTGTGTGTGTGTGTGTGTGTGTGTGTGTGTGTGTGTGTGTGTGTGTGTGTGTGTGTGTGTGTGTGTGTGTGTGTGTGTGTTGTATGTGTGTGTTACGATTGTGGATCGTGGCGATTGCATTCTGCAGACGATCGTGGTCATGGCTGGAGCGGTCTGAGACAGTGGCGAGTGTGGCTTGGTCCCGTTCGTGGGCCGTGGACTTTGGGTCATGGGTTTGAGTCGGTGACACCGCACGTGGCGGGGAGGTACCCGGCTCTACCGAAAATAGACCCACGAGGTCCATTTCGTGTGTGTGTGTGTGTGTGTGTGTGTGTGTGTGTGTGTGTGTGTGTGTGTGTGTGTGTGTGTGTGTGTGTGTGTGTGTGTGTGTGTGTGTGTGTGTGTGTGTGTGTGTGTGTGTGTGTGTGTGTGTGTGTGTGTGTGTGTGTGTGTGTGTGTGTGTGGGTTGTATGTGTGTGTTAAATGCAGCAAAATCTAACAGTCACAAGTAAATGGTGATCTTAAAAAATGAAAGAACAAGATCTGTGTCTGTTGGACTGTGTATAATTATATAGTTATACATTTTATCAAAAAGAGGGAGTGGACTGAAGACAAAAAAGCAATATTCGGGTGATTAGTGCACAATATTTTTTGGTCATTATAAATACAAGAATATGTATGGTTGGTGGGGTACGAGGATTACTTGTCCATTCAAAAGTTCTATCTCGAGTCTAAATATTTACTTAACTTACGAAGTGATTCAATTTATGTTTCACCAGATATGGTTGCTAGGGAAATTTTTATCATAGCAACGACCATCCAAATGTTTTTTTAAAATAAAAAAAAATTCACAGAATTAAATCTATCATTTGGTGATCTGTACAATTACCAGTTTGCTTGACCATTCAATTTTAGTTCTCAAGAAAACGATTAAGACGTTTGAATATCGCCGTTGCTATGGAAAGGAAAGTCCTTAACAACGGGATTGAACTTTTCCTTTGTTTTTAACATTTCCACTTTAATGTGCAAATTTCAAATGTGGGAACATGTAATTTATGTTTAATACACACCTATTTAACACACCGAACACACTTGTAAGGACTTCTCAGGTGTAGATCACGGAACTCAAAAACTAAGCATAATTTTTGGGCTTGGCCCATGGTCTACAAAGGTGGACAGAGGTTAAGTTTTCACTCCTGTTTGTCTGTTTGTCTATGAGCAGGATATCTCAAAAAGTTTTGGAAGGATTCGGCCGAAACTTGGTGGACAGGTTGGCTGTGTGACAAGGATGAATTGATTCGACTTTGGTGAAGACCCGGATCTGGATATGGATACTAGAATTTTTGAAGTAATTCTTCACCATTGAGAGATCGGGACAAAAACGATATATCGCATGATATAGCTCAAAACGTTTTGGATGGATTCAAACGAAACTTGGTGGGCAGGTTGGTTCTGCGACGTGGACGAATTGATTCAATTTTGGTGAAGATCTGGATCTGGATAAGAGAATTCTTTTTTCACTTCAGTGATTCTTCACCATTGAGAGATGGGCCCAAAATGATAAATAGCACGATGTTTCAAAAAGTTGTGGACAGATTATGACAAAACTTGGTTGATGAGTTGGGTATGTGACAAGAACCAGCCAATTAGATTTTGGAGGTCCAGATGCAGATCCGACCTATCAGTGGGATACAAAACGTAAACTGTTTACTGTTCAGCCTGATGGAGGTATGCACTCTACCAAGTGCCGTTCGAGTTAACAAAAGATTTGTAATCAAATACAGCTTCGGAGCTTTCAGGAGGAACCCGAAGAGGCAAATAAATGTAAAGATGTTGTGATTATATTTTCATTTTGTACATACAGTATTTCTTTTCTTCAGCCTGGTGTTGGCGCAGTGGTTAGGGCAGTGGCTTGGGATCCAAAAGGTCCTGAGTTCAAGCCCCGTTGGGCCACTGAATTAATACACCAGGGGGTTGACTCAGCCTGTCATCCTTTCGAGATTGGCAAAGTGAGTACCAGTGTACTGGGCCGGTGTATACCCCGGTTAAAATAGGTGTACCATATCCCTGTGTCGTAAGAGGCGACCAGGGTTGCGTCAGGAAGGGCATCCGGCATAAAACATGTGCCAAATCACTATGCGGATCATACGGATGATCCGCTGTGGCGACCCCTAACGGGAGCAGCCGAATGAAGAAGAAGAAGAAGAAGAGTATTCCTTTTCTTCATGTCTTTGTGCACTTAATGAATGTGGGTTGATAAGCAGTGATTTATTGGGTAATACTTTTGTTAAGTCATGTGTACTTGGAATTTGTTTAGAATGCCGATGAAAACTCACATACTCTTGGTCGAAAGAGTATGTGAGATAAATGTGACCAAAGCATCCTGCCCTTTTGGGTGGTGCTCCATGGTTCCGCCGGATGGAGACCTTTCTTTATGATTTCCATCTCTCTGCAGAGCAAAATGATGACAGCTGCACTTGTGATGTGGCTTTTTTTGACAATCTACATTTCACAAATAAATTGCTTTCTCTGACAGTGATGAGGCTGATTCGTTTGAACAGGCCATGAACGAAACAACGGCTATTTCCCAGTATCCTGCAGAGCAATACTGCCAGCTGCTGGTTACTTTTGTGTTTAATTTCAGCCCCTTGTATGGCCCATGCATCTTACTACCTTCCTACCTTTCCCTCCTTCAAACCTCTGTCGTCTTCTCATCACTTCCAGGCTCTCTTACACTTCATTCTCTTCTCTTCTCTTCTCTTCCCTCTCTGATAAAAAAATTATCAATTTAATCCCCTTTCTAAGTTGACAAAATATGTTCTATGCATTCTCTGAGGAAGCCGCACCAGGTTGTCCGTCCCAAGTCTTTTCTGTGTTTGTTGCCTCCTGCTAATCATCCAATCTTTCAAGCATGCCAACTTTCATCACCCCATCCCAATCTATTTTACTCTTGCTAACTCCTTCACACCACTGTTTTTTCGGATTTTTTTTTCTCTTCCGCTCCTGCGACTCAACGCCTTGTTTCCATTGTTTGTTCATTTTTGTCTGTCTGATCCACGTGATCCTCTGTCAGTCTGTAAAGATATGGCCCTCTGATGTAAAGCACTTCCAGGGCCTTAAGTTCAGTATTTAATGCCACTCTCAATGATAAGATAGTAAACGTTATTTTACAATTCTATTATTTTTCTATTTCACTCTTTTTCGATTTCAACAGACTGCTTTAAATTCGACCTTTCCTTCATCTCGTGTCTAAAAAGTCCAACTGCTACAATGCTTCTTTTCTCCATTCTCTTAATTCTCATTTATTACATCCCTCATGTAATGTCTTGAGTTGCATCTCCAAACTAAAAATAAAATAAAAAAATATCCCAGTTTGCAATGCATGTCCATGTTCCATCAATCGTCCTTTTTTTCCAACTTCAGTGCAAATTCACCCCACCTACTTAAATCTACCTCCTCCGAACCCCTCACCTGTTACCAACTCTCCTTACCCCTCCCCTCTTGCTTCTCATTCTACATCTGCTCTTGGCACCGCTTCACTGTTTTCTGCTTCAGTCTCAGCTCCTCCTCTGTTGTCCAAAAGTGTGTGATGTTCTAACATCTGTGGGCTCCATTCTAAGCGAACAGATGTCTCACTCTCTCAATCAGAACACTTCTCAACACCACAAACATGTGGCTCCTTTCCTCTCATTTCACCTCCCCTCTTCCCAACCCCTCAAAACTTGTATCTCCCCCTGCCCGCTCCCTTCTTCACCATACCACGGCCAAGTCTCATCATTCCCCTCTCCCCACCTCTTCCATTTCCATCCTGCTCCTTGGCCGTGCCTGCTCTTATCGTCTTCCCTCCCTCTCAAAGCTTCTCACTCACAGAAAGCTTCACACTCTTACCCCTCCAAGCTTCCCTCTCACCTTTCTCAAAAACTCCCCATCTCACCCTTCTCCCTCAACTCTCCCCACTCATTCTTCTCCCTCCAATCAACCCCCTCACTCCCCCTTCTCAAAGTCCCCCCCTCACATCCCCTTCTCAAAGTTGCCCCCCTCCTCACATCCATAAAGCTGCCTCCTTCCCATGCCCTCCTTCCTCCATCTCATCACTCCACCTCCTCCAATTTTCAACTGCCTTCTGCCCCTCTCTTATTACTCTCCACTGTAACTCAACCAAGCACCACCGAACCTTTTCTCCTCCTCATCCTGCCCTCTTCCGAAGCTCTTCTGCAATCCCCCACACTTTTTCAACAACTCTCCTTACCTTCCCCCCCTCCTCCCTCGTCCTACCTTCCCCCTCCCCTCCCATTCCCTGTACTCAAAGCCTCCTCCCCTCCCTCTTCATTAACAGTGTGGACCTCAAATATCTGGGGCCTTTGCTCAAACCTGGCAGATCTCTCCATGCATGTTGACACTGAGAAACCAGGCATAATCTGTTTAACAGAAACTTTCCTCCCTCAAGACGTCTCTGACTCCCTAGCATCTCTCCCTGGTTACTCCCTCCTCCGGTATGACAGACCTGAGCCTTGTCCTGGTGGAGGAGTTGCTCTCTTCATCAAAGACTTGATTCCTCACTCTCCATGCACTGCCCTCACTCCCACATCCCCAGGAATACCTCTGGCTACGGCTTCCCCTCCACTCCCACCTCGTGTTTATATGTGTGCTGTACCGTCCACCAAACAGTGATGACCATTTTCACCTGACTATCCGAAAACAGGGACCAACTTCTATCCTCTCATCCCAACTCTCTCTTCCTCATATGTGGTGACTTCAATTGTCACCATGCCAGTTGGCTTGGTGTGGGTACTTCTCACCTGTCATGGCACTTCAGCAAAAGATTTCTGCGACTCATTGGAACTGACTCAATCGGTCAACTTCCCGACCCAGATCTCAACTAATGGTACTCCATCTCTTCTGGATCTGATTTTGACCAATTTCCCTGAAAAGATCTGTTGTTCTTGCTCCACTCCAATCAATACTTCTAACCCCATGCTTGTCAAAGTAGACATGTCATCTCTATGGCTGTTATTGGAGAACCAGCACAGTCCAGTCTGGCATTTCACTCAGGCTGACTGGCAGGGTCATCAAGCAGCCATCAAACTTATAGACTGGTCTTCCATCGCTACTTTCTCCAACATCAACTTGTCCAGGGAATTATTTCAAAGAAAATCGCTCTCCCTCATGCACAGATTTATCCCCTCTCGTCTACAGTTGTCCGACCCTTCCTTCCACCTATGGTACACGAAAGCTTGTGGTGAGGCAGTCATCCTGAAATAACTCACCTTTGCCTCATGGAAAGTAAATCCAACTGAGGGTTATCTCAGTTCCTTCCGAAAAGCTCAGAACAAGTGTGTATCTACCCTCAGGAGAGCCAGAAAACAACATCTTTCTAAGCTCAAGTCTGAACTCTCAAACCTCTCTCCCTCCTCCAAATCCTGGTGGTGTCCAATCCGATCTCTTTCTGGTGTATGTTCCCCCTCCATCCCCTCCCTTACCTCAAATGGCCACACTGCTGATACCGCACGTAAAAAGGCTGAATGCCTAAACTTGGTGTTTGCATCTAAATATTGTGTCCGAAACTCATCGCTTTCTGTACCCACCTTACCCAGTTGCACCCAACTGTCCCTGGACTCTGTGTTCCGTTCTTCTGACAAAGTGGAGATTTTGCTGTCAAACCTCGACTCATATTCTGCAACCGGTCCAGACGGCATCAGCCCATGTATCTAAAAAACCTGCTCTTCTGGTCTTGCTCACTGTCTCTCTGTTCTCTTCACCCTCTCATTTGCTCAAGGTCATCTGCCATCTGCTTGTAAATCAGCAAACATTACAGCTCCACATAAAAAGGTGCAAAAACAGATCCCTGCAACTACAGACCAATCAACCTTCTCACAATCATCAGCAAGGTTATGGAATCCATCATCCCTTCAGACATTAAATCCTTCCTCTTCTCCAATAGTTTGATTTCTGATCATCAATTCAGATTCAGACCAGGTCACTCTACCCTGGATATGCTGCTTCTGCTCTCCCAACAATGGATGGAGGTCCTCAATGCCAGACATGAAATCTGAGCATATTTATTGTTTGTGGGCATATTGTTGTGGGCCGGGGTTCGGTGGCGATAAACGACCACGAGGTGGAGGAGTAGAGCCATTTCCACCAAACACCCCGGAATTTAGGTCGTGACTCACAGATAAGTCCGAAGGTCACGGGTCCCTTAACGGACCGTGGTCGCCAATACTTCAACGGCGTAGGGTAGGGCCAATTGCCTAATTTCAAGATACCCAAGTACCCACATCGTCCAACTACCGGGGAAAACCACACCCTCGGCCGACTCTGTCCGGACCGAGTCGCAGGTACCGACTCGGATCCGGCGTAACCGAGCGGAGTTACAAGAGCCGCGCCGGTCCCAATGAACAATCCACGGCACGAACGGCCCGACCAATTCGCAACACGCACCATGCTAGGCCAATGGAGGAAAGCACAGAAAACGAGCTGGTACATTTCACAGAGGGTTTATTTATAAAGAATAATCATGAGGGGAACACAGAGCAGAGTTATCACGAATAGAATGCAATGTACAATGAAAAGAAAACACTTAAACAGCTCTACTTAACAGACAGGGCCCACGGACACACACACACACACACACACACACACACACACACACAAGAAATGGACCTCGTGGGTCTATTTTCGGTAGAGCCGGGTACCTCCCCGCCACGTGCGGTGTCACCGACTCAAACCCATTACCCAAAGTCCACGGCCCACGAACGGGACCAAGCCACACTCGCCACTGTCTCAGACCGCTCCAGCCATGACCACGATCGTCTGCAGAACGCAATCGCCACGATCCTTGTCTGCCCAACTCTGGTCCAGACAACCACTCTACTCTTCTTTTGAGGAGGGAGGGGCTTCTTCTCCCCGCCACTCACCTCCTGATTGGACGGTGGGTTCTCAGGCGACTCGTGGCAGCCTCCCGATTGGTTGGGGCGCGCGTGTGGTGCTCGCCCTCCGCTCAATGGCTGGGGTGTCATGAGAAAGTCGCCCTCTGTGTGTGATTGGACAAGGGGTGGAGTCGGAGCTGAGGTGATGAAAATCTCAGCCCACGTCCGTGGTCGACCGCACGTGGCCAATGGCGTCGGTGTGCGAAGTGAAGTGAAGGAGATTTGTTGTAAAAAAAAAAAAACTTCGCAGCGCACACATGTAATTCCCGTTAGACACAGGTAGGGGGCCCTAACTATAAACACATACTTATCGAGATAACTAAACTTGGGGACTGCTGTCTGTCTGTGTGCGCAAGGCTTCCAAATTCGTTACAATATCACGTGCTTTCGATACGGTCTGGCACCCTGCCCTGCTCACCAAACTCTCTTCCTCTGTTATCCAAGGCCATCTCCACTCATGGCTCGTAGACTTCCTCTCCTGTCATGGCCAACATATGGCCCTAAATGGAATTCTCTCATCCCCTCTTCCTGTCCAAGCTGGAGTTCCTCAAGGCAGCTATCTGACCATAGCATTTTCTACGGCCGTTTTCCGTGCTGAATCCGGTCGAATTTTTTACCTCCGATGACCTTTGACCCCTGGAACCTTAATTTATTCAAAATGGCAGCCAAAAATTGACCTTTTCATGTTTTCCTTCTCTAATGTGATTAATAAGGCTTGTAATATATCATTTCATATGTTTTTCAGGTCAAGGAATACGCTAATCACATTTTCAAATTGATTGGATGTTGCATAGGACCGAAATCAAGTAATTTAGGGCCGAAATTGTGATCTAAAATGATTTTTGACAAAAACTATCCTGCTTATGAATATTTTAATTATCCATTTTGTCTTTCCAGATTCGGATGCTAACCAAACTGTTTACTAAACACAACAAAAATGAAGTATACTTTTTTATTGTTGCAAAATCATCAATCATGACTGACGGACCAAGATCCAGTGTTTCGAGGAGCAGCGCTCAGAAAGAACTGTTTGGTAAAACGTACAAATAAGTGCCTGAATATGAACTAAAATCTAAACTACCCCCTGGAATATACTTGCTAGGTCGAATGATTAATTTATGCAAGACTGTAGAAAAAGAAAAATACTAGGCTATTGAATACTATACAAACTTGCAAAAAGCACAAAGGACCTTTGACCCCAGACAGTCTATATTTACTGAGTACACTATCGGAGAAAGAACTTCTAGTGAAAGTGACATATTTACGCTTAACTGTAGCCCCAGACATACGCCAACAAAGACGTGTGAAGGATGGACCAGGGAAATTCCGCACTCAAAAATTCAGTTTGACCGAGCTACACAACTCTATAAAGAATGCTATCAAACCCGAGGAATCCGTGCAGGATAACATTAATGAACTTTTGTTGGTGGCACTGGTGTGATCTCGGTGTTATGTTGATCTGAGAATGACAAAAACAGTTCAATTTTCGCAAAATATTGTGCTGTTTTCAAAAATCATCAAATCGTTGCATAAGTGTCATTTTCATATTTCCTGATCGAAAAAACCTATAAATTGATATATTACAAGCCTTATTTTCTCTCATTTGGTCAGAAATTCATAAAAATATCATTTTTGGTCACTATTTTGAATAAATTAAAAGTTCCGGGGGGTCAAAAGTCATCTGAGGTAAAAAAAATTCCAACGTTTTCAGATTCAGCATCGAAAATGGTCATAGAAAATGCTATGCGAAGACACTTAACCGAAAAAAACTTCACTATTTACCCAACCCTAGTATATGCCTGGTGTTGGCTTAATGGTTATGGTGGTGGGCTTGGGATCCTATGGTCCTGAGTTCAAATCCCACTTGGCTGTTGAATTAATACCAGGTGGGGTTGACTCAGCCCATCATCTTTCAGAAGTCGGCAAAATGAGTACCAGCTTGCTAGTGTCCTGCGTCGGAGTGACGACCCGTCCAGGATTGTGCCCAATAGCCAAGGAGACTGCTAAGGCAGCACCAATGCTCTGCACAAAGTACGGTCCCACTGTATGGATGGATTTTGAGATTGAAGAAACCAATGTTGCCTTTACTTGAACCAACTCATAAAGAATGGAGACAGATTACTTTGAAGAAGTGAAGAGATGTACCAGAATAAGATGTGCAGCCTTTGGAGGAATTTAAAAAAAGTCAACAAAGGCAAACTGACAATCAATGATGTATGGCAGTGAAAAGTGGTCTCTTGCAAAGAACGTGGAGCTAAAATGGATCAACACACAAAGGAGTCATTGAAAGACACTGTCCTGGCATAACAGAGATAAGAAGAGAAGCCAACTGGTTCAGACAGAAAGCCAAATGGAATGACAATCCAACCGAATTGTCAATCCAACTGAAAATAAACCAACCGAACACATTGCAAGAATACACAACAAATGGAACTGGCGACCGAGAGAAGGACCTGGAAGAAACAGAGGAAGAGCGAAAACGAAAAATTAACTGGAGTCCAATGCAGGGCTGCCATAAGAATGTATGTAGCAGTTTGTTGCCACCTACTGTGGCCAAACGAAACTGCCTATTTGTGTCATTTTCAAATAGTAAAACTACATTTCTTTTTGTCACGGCCCATAAAAAGCTCCTGGCAAATGATGTTTTATTCTGTCATTTGCCTCATCGTGCTTGTCATGAGAATCTTTCGCCATCTATTACTGGCTGAGAGCGGCTAAGTTGATTGTATCGTGTATTTCCATTGGCTAACATGTTGAAGTCATCACATAAATCAAAATGTCCCGTTGTGCTTTCAATACCATATTGAATTAGGGATATATCGAGGAAGATAAACGACAACCACACACATTTTACACTCTGCCATTGAGATTCCACGTGTCGACAGAATAGGTGTGATAAAATGCTTTAATCTGACTGTAAATTTGACATCTAATCATCTTGCGAAATGACCATGAACAGAAAATCCTTTACAAACTAGGATGAGAACTTTTGTCTGTTACAATATGAGCTACAACATATACTTACCAGATGCGTCATCGGCCTACGCTTATAGGATTGAACAAAGTGGATGTCTGGGATTCTGATGAAAAAGCTTGCAAATTTTACACATCTATTGTATTTTTAGTAAAAAAAAAAAAAAAAAAAATTTAATCGGAGATGTGGTAAGGAATTTCAATGATATATTTTTAAATTCACAAATAATGACTGTGATCCTTGAACAGCGGATGTTTTTCATGAACAACAAATGCAACAATTCAATCCAGGTTTTCATGTAAAATTTTAGAAAGAACTAATGCTCATGAAGGCTTCTGCATCAGCGGACAGGTAGAACGATGGATCAACGAAACAGAATGTTGATTGAAGTATGCTAACCGTTGTGGGAAGTAATAAATTGATGTCTCGGCCATTAAACCTTCCTTGGGGAGAGGAAAAACAAAAAAAAAGGTCAAATCAAGCTGTTTCTTTTGCTCGGATGAAGGATTAACACCCAAAAAGTCAACTTCTCCTTTTTAACCTGGATCTGAAGGTTTTGTACTCCCAGATGCCCCCATTGACGATTTGATGCGAACCACCGTTTGTACCCGTCGCATTGATCTGCAGTCCCCACACGACCTGTGATCATGGTGGCGAACCGGCAGACAGCGAGAGTTGACCTCTACACTAATTATTTTCATCTGCTACTTAAAAACTTAATTACATCCCTGCAATGGTCCCTAATTGCAGAGAATATAGGTGAGAACGGACCACACTGAGCGAGTCCTTTGTCCTGCATGGACTAAAAAAACGCGAGTCGGGTCAAATGAAACACTTGATAAAAGCGACAAAAATGGTGGAAATGAAATTCGAATAAAATTTCTAATATATTGACGATTGGGATTTGTACACAAGCTGCTCACAACAACCCCCTCCAACACCCCCACCCCACCACCACCATCTGCTGCACAATTCAAAATCTCTTCCCCCACCCCCCTCTGCGACCTCATGTGTGTATTTAACAAACGTGCAGCCGATAGGTAAGCTGGAGAGCACACACTGTACGAAGGGACCATCTAATTATTACTAATGCACAAAATAAAAGGGGGGAGAAGGGAATGTGTATGAAAGGTTGCAGTTAGAGCAGGGAAGGAAGGAGAAGAGGTTGCTAGGATACAGGAGTATCGGGAGGGGAGGAAAGGGGGCACTGTACAACAAACTGATTTCTCAGATCTCTCC
This sequence comes from Eptatretus burgeri, assembly GCF_056783735.1. Lineage (NCBI taxonomy): Eukaryota > Metazoa > Chordata > Myxini > Myxiniformes > Myxinidae > Eptatretus > Eptatretus burgeri. The sequence goes on from NC_140961.1 coordinate 124,484,194, forward strand.
GTCCAGGTCACATCTACATCTCCTGACATTATCTGTCTGACAGAAACCTTTCTCACACAAGATGTTCCTCATTCATCAATGCCTCCCCCCCCACCACCCCCACCCCACCCCAGTTACTCCTGCTTACACTTTGATAAGCCAAGCTGACATCCTGGTAGTGGTGTTGAAGTATATGCTTACAACTCCCTTCCTGACAGCCTCTCCAACCCCCTCCCCCCAACTTCCACTTCTACCCTTGCCCCCCCCATGGAAGATTTCTGGTTCTGTCTCTCTCCGCAATACCTCTCGTTTATGGAAGGGATCATTGATCACAGTCCACAGCATTACAGCCAAGGGCTTTTGTGAAACAGCTGCCCTTACTCAGTCTGTCTCTTTTCAGGCTCGCATCTCTCCAAATAGCAGTCATTCTTGGTGAGATGCACCAGAGTCATGCAACCTTCACCTCTAGCCTTCACCCCTACTACTCCTCCGCTCCTCTTGGTCAGTTTGATCTTATTATTGTGAAAGTTTTTGTCTCCTTGGTGCTTTTTGGAGAGCCACCAACATGTATGGCAGTTTACCAAGGCAGATTGGGCTGGATTGAAATTCTATATCTCCCACACAGACTGGTCCAGTATTTCATCGGCTCCTCACATCAACACTTCCTGGAATGCCTTCTTCAACAGACTCTCCACCAATTTCATATAGCCACACCTCCGATTGTCAAATTAAACATCCTGACCATGGAACATTGAGGAAAGTGGCAATGCAATGACAACTAGCATCCATTGAAGACAAAGTCCTCAATATCCACCGCCATAGTAAATTAGGATTAACAAACTTATATTCCCTAAGCGTGTGCAATATGTAAGTGAAGTTTCCCCTTGATCTGACCAGCCGTTCTGGAGAAGATGTTTGAAGGTTTTAGGGTAAATTCAATATGGCCGCCAAACCATGTGACCTATCAATTAGAAATTAACAAACTTTTGAAAGGATGTCTTGGGGAAAGTGTATGTGAAATTTTGCCTCAATTTGTCCAGCCGTTCTGGAGAATAAGATTTTTAAAATTTATTAATTTTCAATCCAAGATGGCTGAAGAATCATGTGACCTATGACATCATAAGCTTACATTCTGCCTCCAATCCTCCAGTGGAATACGTGTGTGAAGTTTCGTGTTCATCGGATGAGGTGTGTTTTTATATCCAAGATGGCCACCAAACCATGTGACTTGTGATGTCATATTTTTACGATGTATGCAGACATGATGGAAGATGATAGTTGCAAATTTTCGCTTCGTTAGGTTATGTGATTCTGGAGAAAACATTATTTAATATTTTTATTGAATCCAACATGGCTGCCAAACCATGTGACCGATCAATTACAAAATATCAAAAGGCACCAGTTCACCACTTGCTTAATATGTGTACCAAATTTCGTAAATATATCTTGAGGGGATTTGTAGTTAAGCTCCGGAAACGAAATGTGACGGACGGACGGAACGCATTTCTATATCCCCCGCCAACTTTGTTGGTTGGCGGGGGATAATAACTAGCATCCGTTGAAGACAAAGTCTTCGATATCCCCCGCCAAAGTAAATGAGGACAAGTAGCAAAAGGCACCAGTTCAATTTATTCTTGATGTGTGTACCAAATTTCATAAAGAAATAGTTAATAGTTTTGCAGCTATGCTCTGGAAACAAAGGTTAACCTCAATTATTTCTTAATACCAAACTTGTTTCCATGGAAAGTGACAGAAAATTTTTTGGGGGAAATCTCTAAATATCAAAAGGCACCAGTTCACCACTTGCTTGATATGTGTACCAAATTTCGTAAATATATCTTGAGGGGATTTGTAGTTAAGCTCCGGAAACGAAATGTGATGGATGGACGGACGGACGGACCCCATTTCTATATCCCCCGCGAACTTCGTTGGTTGGCGGAGGATAAAAAGCAGTTTGCATTCTCTACCTGGAAAGCAAACCCAAATAATGGGAACCAAAAATCCCTCCACACACCCAGTCACCAGTGCTTACAACTTATTTGATGGGCCATAGCCCAACTTCAAGTTCACCTCTAGTTAACCTCACAAGTCTCTCACCATCCTCCGAAGCCTGGTTACAGATGGTCAAGTCTGTCTCTGGTACATTTCTGTACCTGAGGTTCCCCATTCCACTTCTGTACCTTCCTTCATCAAGAATGGAGTCACATTGGACACTTCTGAGGAAAAAGCCTAATATCTTAACTGTGTCTTAACTGCAGCTGAGATCCCCCATTCTCTCCTTCTACTAACCACCCTTTCCCCCACAACAGACTGTTCCCTGAAGCAAACGGAGTTGTCTTCCACCAAGGTTGAGAATTTCCCAGTTCATCTTGACACCTCTTCTCCTGCAGGTCCTGATGGCATTGGCACTGTAATCCTCAAGCAGTGTGTTTCAACCCTGTCCTATCCTCTTTCTTCCCTTTTCTCCACGTCATTTTTCAGATGGTCTCCTGCCTTCCTGAAGGCACTGAATAACAATACAGCTCGGGCAAGGATCAGGAAGTCATCGTTCAACAGGAAACTTTGAATAGTCATCACACAAAATTAACCACTTAGCATCATCAACTTGGTATAGATTGGCAGTGAGCTCACTCCATGGCTTTAATGGAACCTCATGCTGGAGCATCGGCTCGGAACCCTGTGCTTGTACCTATGGCATGTTTGACAACTACTTATAATATCCCGATTGAGGTTAGGACAGTATACGGTGACTTTAGCGAGAAGTTTGTTGATCTCATGACTGAAGTGCCTCAATAACGGTCTGGAGCTGAGTAGTGGAGCTTTTGAAGAATTTTGTCTTTCAAACATTTTGGGATAACAACCCGCTCTCCCTTGCGACTTTTGAGAATTATACTGTTTTCAACTGTTTGTCACGACAGCTCCAGAACCCTCTAAGGGGCTCTGGTGTGTCCTTCATGTGCTCAGGCCAGCCATTGATGATGATGTCATGAAGTTGACTAATATCTGAGTCACTGAGTGTTTCTTGCTGTTGAATTGGAACCTTTTCAGCAAAAATCAGACAACATCCACATGTACATTAGATCTCGCCCAATGTAGAGGTGTTGTTCAGACTCAGTAGACAAGAGAGCCCATCCGCGAGTTGATTGCCTGTGCCCTTGCAATGCTCGATGGTGAAGTTATATCCCTGCAGATGAACGAACATTCGTTGAAAGCACGGAGGTGCCACAGCAAGTGGCTATTCCACAATCATTAGCAGCGGATTGTGATCCATTATCACATGGAAATGGCGACCATACGGGTAGATATGAAATCGCTCAACACAAAAAAAAACTATAACAGGCATTTCCCTCTCAATACAAGCATAGCATTGCTCGGCATTGGAAAGAGTCTTGCTAGCAAAGGCAACAGATTGGAACTGGTTGCCATGAGCCTGGAAGCAGGGTGGCGCCCAGGACATTGAAGGTACAGACTTATCCAGCCGGTAGTAATGAAGAAGTGAGCATTCATAGACCTGGGTTTTAAGGTCATCAAATGTCTTATGATGACGCAGTTTCTACCTGAAATTGGCATGTTGTTTGATTGGCTCTCGGAGTGGTGCCAACTTTGCACTGAAGTTATCCACATGAGACGTGAGATATGCCATCAGACTAAGAAAGTGCTGAAGCTCATACATGGATGGAGGTGTAAGAATCGCCCAAACGTCCTTGACCTTCTGAAGATTTGGCTGGATCTCATGAGCACCATACACATTCCGGAATAATGCGATACTGCTCCTCTTAATGAAACACTTAGCAAACTTAAATAAGAGTCCTTCACATTGCATGGTGAGCAATTGCTAATGCAGGTTCTGATGTTGTTACTGTTGATGGCCCCGTACACAGCATTGTCACCGGTGATATTAACAGCACCTTTACAGTTTCTCAGTATACGATCCATTTTAAGATGAAAAATGTCCTGGCTAACGGACAACCCGAACGGAAGACACTGAACAATATCGGCTTGACCGGGTCTGGAATGTAAGCAGATGCTGACTATGAGCATCAAGTTTCACAGCCCAGTCACCAGACTTGGCATCAAGCTTTGAGATGCATTTATCTCAAACTAAATTTATCTCTTCAGTTGTTGTATTGAGGTTCTATGGTGTGGGCAGTCAGATCAAAGGACGGTTTAGGTGACGAGGATCGACGCAAATATGAATGCCACCATCCTTCTTTATGACATATTAATGAGCTAACCCATTCCGTTGGTTCCTCTATGCCTATACATCGAATAATGCCTATACATCGAATAATGCCAAGACACTCCATGTTGTCCAATTCAGACTGATTTCAGATCAACAAGTACTTTTTTGTGACCTGAAACTCACCAATATACACTGGTGAGTGTATATTGGTGTCCTCTACACTGTTGTATACAGCTTGTTGTTCTACAGCACAGTGCATGACGACAACATTCATGGCCTCACATGATAGAAGTCTGAAGATGGTTGGGCCAGGGACATCAATGACAAAGAAATGTGTCCATCCAAGGTGACTCCTTGAACTTGCATTAGGACGTGAACAGCACCGATTCAGTCAATAGGAGTTCCGTTGTGAGCAGTCAGCTGAGCATTCGAGATTGGGTGAAAAACTTTCATATGAGGAGGATGTTTTTTGCTGAATTCCTCTGGAAACGTTTGATGGAATCGGCGCAAAGGGTGTGAGGCGGGGGAGGAGGGGCGGTATTCTACTGGGCACACGTGGTCATCTTTTGGGACAATAGAAGTGCCTAGTCTGTTATTAAGATGTATATAAATCCAAGTGAATACTTCATTTCATGTCTTAGTTGGAGTAATTATCGCAATAAAAACAAAACACCTATGCATCCTGAGAGTGACTGTTCATATTGCTGAGGCTCACTTTGTTCATAAGGGTCTTGGGGTCATAACGGTCTTCAAGTTATGAGGGATGTTAAAGGTTTTAAGGGTTCTTAAGGCTCTAAATGATCTTCGGGTTTAACCCTATGAACCCTGGCAGCCAGTTTGCCAGCCGCTATTTAAACTTTCATACACCTGAGTGGCTGGATTTTTCTCCAGGAAGCCCAGGGTAGGGGAGCCAAAAGTCCAAGGAGCTCAGGGTTCAAAGGTTTAAAGGGTCTTTCGGTATACAGGGGTGTGGAACTCGCATGCAAGCACGCACGGACTGACTGAAACACGCATGACTCCTTTTATAGTACAGACATTCCCAAGTGTTTAACCAGTTTGTGATTTTGTGAAGGTCTGAAGAGAGGGAAGACGCTGCTGCCTGTCTATCTTAAAGATGAGGGATGTCCTGGCAGAGGTTGAAGTCATCAGCAAAAAGATAAAGGGGATTTTCCACAGACAGAGATCGTAGCTGAAGATGAGGAAAAGGATGGGGAATATAACTGCCTTGGATACCATATGGAGAGTTTGGGGAGCAAGGCGGGATGCCAGATTGTATCGAAAGCTCGAGATATGTCTGCAGAGATGGCCCAGATCTCATATCTGACATTGAGGGCCTCCATCCATTGCTGGGTGAGTTTAAGCAGCATGTCGAAGGTAGAGTGACCTGGTTGGAATCCAAATTTATGATCTGAGATGAGGCAGTTGGAGAAAAGGAAAGATTTAATATCAATTGTGGTGATGGATTCCGTGACCTTGCTGATGATTAGAAGTAAACTAATACACTATATACAGGTAAATACTACAAAAAAACACAAGATGAAGTGTAAAATACAGGTAAAAAGTAAGAGCTCTCGTATAACTAAAGCACGCCTTTCAAGTCACTTGTTTGTTGTTTCAAGGGAGGAGCGTCGCTTTCTCACGGGTCACAAGCATTATAGATCCAGTATGATGGGATCGCCGTGTGTCACTTCCTGTTCCATGATGATTCATTAATAAACCTGGTGCTCGTTCCTGTATGCTGGTCCAGTTACTACATGGTGGGAGCGGTGGAGGTGAAGATTTGATTTCACGTGATTATGTGGCTCGTCAAGCCACCACCGTACCTCTCTTTGGACGCTACAAACCTCAGCGATAACTGGAGCTGCTGGTCCCAGCAATTTGAACTGTTTTTAGAGGCATCAGGCTTCCTTGGCAGAGAGTAAGGAAGTTGCCATCTTGCTTCAATGTGCTGGAACGGAAGCAGTTGAGGTCGACAACACGTTTTTGTTCGACCCGACGTCAAACGGTAAGGTACTGTCAGAGGTGATAAAACAATTCAAAGATTACCTCAATATAATTTGGTGTACGAACGGCACAACTTTTAGAAGACCAAACATCAGGATGGGAAATGCTTAGGCTATTCCCTGATGGATCTACGAAGGTTGGCCAGAAAATGTGAGTTTGCCGAGGTGGACAATGATTCAGGATAAAATCGTTTTCGGAATGTCCGATCTGCGGATCAAAGAGCGCCTTTTACCTGAAAAGGACCTGGACCTTGCCAAAGCTGTGGATATTTGCCGAGCCGCCGAAGAAAGCCGCGCATAAATACAGCCGATCTGCAAGATGCCGCTGGAGGTAAACGAGCTGCGTGGAAGAGTCGTAAGTTTGTGGGGACACTGCTCGCAATAATGACGCGGTGTTTATGAGATGTGGTGCTCGCGGTGGAGAATCTTGTGATAATGCCAGTCAAGCTACGGCTCAACAGGACACTTGACCGAAATGTGGATACCAGCTGAGAAGGACCATGACTGCCCTGCCATCGGCAAAGAATGCAACGGCTGCAGACAGAGGGGTCATTTTCAGAGTATATCAGTCCAAACCCAGGAAGTCGGTCACCAATCTAAATACGGACGCAAAAGAGGTGGACGATTCGGTGGATGAAACAGATTGGCTATTCATTGACGGCCTTGCTTCAGCAGCGTCAGATGAGAACTGCTATGCATGCATATCAATGGAAGGAGCGAAGATGAAGGTCAAAGTGGATACTGGCGTGCAGACATTTGTCATGCCGTTGTCCTTTTTCGACAAATTGCCGACGAAACCTGAGATCCGGAAATCTTCTGTAACTCTGACTGTGTTGTGCGGAGGACCTAAAGTGACCCACAAAGGAGGAGTAGGAGATTGGGACCATACTCTGCAGAGCATTGGTGGTGCCTAAGCAGTCTCCTTGGCTAATGGGCACAATCCTGTGCGGGTCGCCACTCCGACAGTATACTGGCATGCTGGCACTCATTTTGCCGACCTTGGAAGGATGACAGGCCAAGTTAACCCCACCTGGTATGAATTCAACAGCTGAGTGGGATCCAAAGCCCACCACCCAAACCATTAAGCGAACACCAGGCATACCCACAAAGGCAAGACTGACTTTTTCTGTCAAGCAGGCAGCAAAAAGGGGAACTTTTAATTCAACATCGTTGCCACTTCGACGTTGCCGATTCTGGGGTTACAAGCAAGTGCTGACCTTGATCATATTCAACTAGGTTCCAAGAAGAACTATGTAAGTGTGTGTTCTGTTCGTGCACACCACGCACCACTCAAGCTGAGTGAAGTCATACATGATTACGCAGATGTGTTTGTAGGTTTGTTCACCCATACCACATTTGATTAGAACACGGAGCTTCGTCAGTTATCGAGGCTCCGCAGAGATTAACCCACAGTCTACACACATGCCTCAAACTGAAACTGTCTCGAAACATGGAAGCTCGGCGAGAAACATCTCGGATTGATGCTCCTCCAGACTCGGTACAGAACTTGGTCATCGTCTCAAAAAAGGACAAGTCTTTGAGGTTGTTGCGTCGACCCTCGTAAGCTAAATATGGCCCCTCGTAAGCTAAATATGGCCGTAAAATGAGAGCATCATCAGATGCCGACCACTGATGATGTAATCAGACAAATGATGTCATCAGGAAGCCTGTCTGATGCAGGATGGCCGGTCGCATTTGCATCTGTTCACTGCCCCCTGCTGAAGAGAACTATTCCCAGATTGAGAAAGACATGTTAGAGGTGATATTTGCCTTGGTGAAGTTTCACCACGATGCCTACGGATACAAGACTGAGGCACAGACCTGCCCCTGGGGCTGTGGTGGCAACTCGGAGCAGACATGTTACACTTCATCGGAAAGCATTTCTTCCTGATTGTGGACTATTTCTCAAATTATCTTGAAGTCAAAGTATCTGTGGGCTCACTGCAAACACATCGTTGAAGCTCTGAAGTCCATGTTCGCCATTTTATGGCATACCCAAGGAGTTCTTTGCGGACAACATGCCATTTGCCAGTCCCGAGCTCAAGAAATTTGCCCAGGACTGGGGGTTCAAGGTGACGACCTCAAGTCCTACATATCCTCAGTCTAACGGACAATCTGAACATGCCATCTGAACATGCCGTACAGACGATCAAGCAGGGACTCAAATAAGCATCCGAGGGTGGCCATGATACCCGTTAGATATTCTGCCCTTCCGGAACATACCACTGACATGTTTTCCATACGCTCCAGCATGGCTGCTGATGAGCATGAAGCTCAGAGAACAATTGCTGTGAAGGGATCAGTCCCTGGAACCACAAGTTCCTACTGATGCATGGTGTCTGTTGATACAGCAATGAGCGACACTTCTACGCCCAAGGTGCCAAAGAGATAATACCATTATTACTAGGGGAAAGCATTCATGCACAACAAAACAAGACCTGGGAGCCGGCGGTCATGACAGCGAAACAACGTACACCACGTTCCTATGTTATCACCACTTCAGAGCGACGTGTGTACCGTCAAAACCGAAGGGACCTACGCAGCACGGACAAGACTCCTTTGCCCGTTGCTACGCCACTGGAGGCGAGACAACAAGGGAAGACTGTTTCTCTACTGCCATAAACAGAGCCTTTGGGGCATTGCACCTCCCCACACAGCACACTGCACAAGCACACTCCACACAGCACACTGCACCAGCACACTCCATCTTTTTGCACTGCACCAGCACACTCCATCTCCCCACACAGCACACTGCACCAGCACACCCAATCTCCCCACACAACACCTCACTCCAGCACACAACACCTCACTCCAGCACACAACACCACACTCCAGCATACAACACCACACAACACCACACTCTGGCACACAACACCTCACTCCAACACACAACACCTCACTCCAACACACAACACCTCACTCCAGCACACAACACCTCACTCCAGCACACAACACCTCACTCCAACACACAACACCTCACTCCAACACACAACACCTCACTCCAACACACAACACCTCACTCCAGCACACAACACCACACTCCAGCACACAACACCACACTCCAGCACACAATACCTCACTCCAACACACAACACCTCACTCCAGCACACAACACCTCACTCCAGCACACAACACCACACTCCAGCACACAACACCACACTCCGGCACACAACACCTCACTCCGGCACACAACACCACACTCCGGCACACAACACCACACTCCGGCACACAACACCTCACTCCAACACACAACACCTCACTCCAACACACAACACCTCACTCCAACACACAACACCTCACTCCAACACACAACACCTCACTCCAACAGACAACACCTCACTCCAACACACAACACCACACTCCAACACACAACACCTCACTCCAGCACACAACACCACACTCCAGCACACACAACACCACACTCCAACACACAACACCACACTCCAACACACAACACCTCACTCCAGCACACAACACCTCACTCCAGCACACACAACACCACACTCCAACACACAACACCACACTCCAGCTCACACCACGTCACTCCAACACACAACACCTCGCTCCAACACACAACTCCTCACTCCAGCACACAACACCTCACTCCAGCACACAATACCTCACTCCAACACACAACACCTCACTCCGGCACACAACACCTCACTCCACAACACCTCACTCCAGCACACAACACCTCACTCCAGCACACAACACCTCACTCCAGCACACAACACCTCACTCCGGCACACAACACCACACTCCAGCACACAACACCTCACTCCAGCACACTGCACCACAAACACAACACCTCACTCCAGCACACAACACCTCACTCCACCACCCCACACCTCACTCCAACACACAACACCACACTCCAGCACACAACACCTCACTCCGGCACACAACACCACCCTCCGGCACACAACACCACACTCCGGCACACAACACCACACTCCGGCACACAACACCACACTCCGGCACACAACACCTCACTCCAACACACAACACCTCACTCCAACACACAACACCTCACTCCAGCACACAACAGCACACTCCAGCACACACAACACCATACTCCAGCAGACAACACCTCACTCCGGCCCACAACACCTCCCTCCGGCACACAACACCTCACTCCAACACACAACACCTCACTCCAGCACACAACACCTCACTCCAACACACAACACCACACTCCAACACACAACACCACACTCCAACACACAACACCACACTCCAGCACACAACACCTCACTCCAACACACAACACCTCACTCCAACACACAACACCACACTCCAGCACACAACACCTCACTCCAACACACAACACCTCACTCCAACACACAACACCTCACTCCAGCACACAACACCTCACTCCAACACACAACACCTCACTCCAACACACAACACCACACTCCGGCACACAACACCACACTCCAACACACAACACCACACTCCAGCACACAACACCACACTCCAGCACACAACACCTCACTCCAACACACAACACCTCACTCCAGCACACAACACCTCACTCCAACACACAACACCTCACTCCGGCACACAACACCTCACTCCGGCACACAACACCTCACTCCAACACACAACACCTCACTCCAGCACACAACACCTCACTCCAGCACACAACACCTCACTCCAGCACACAATACCTCACTCCAACACACAACACCTCACTCCGGCACACAACACCTCACTCCGGCACACAACACCACACTCCGGCACACAACACCTCACTCCGGCACACAACACCACACTCCGGCACACAACACCTCACTCCGGCACACAACACCTCACTCCGGCACACAACACCTCACTCCAGCACACAACACCTCACTCCAACACACAACACCTCACTCCAGCACACAACACCTCACTCCAGCACACAACACCTCACTCCAACACACAACACCACACTCCGGCACACAACACCACACTCCAACACACAACACCACACTCCAGCACACAACACCACACTCCAGCACACAACACCTCACTCCAACACACAACACCTCACTCCAGCACACAACACCTCACTCCAGCACACAACACCTCACTCCGGCACACAACACCTCACTCCAACACACAACACCTCACTCCAACACACAACACCACACTCCAGCACACAACACCTCACTCCAGCACACAACACCACACTCCAGCACACAACACCTCACTCCAGCACACAACACCTCACTCCAGCACACAACACCTCACTCCAGCACACAACACCTCACTCCGGCACACAACACCACACTCCAGCACACAACACCTCACTCCAGCACACAACACCACACTCCAGCACACAACACCTCACTCCAACACACAACACCTCACTCCAGCACACAACACCACACTCCAGCACACAACACCACACTCCAGCACACAACACCACACTCCAGCACACAACACCACACTGCGGCACACAACACCTCACTCCGGCACACAACACCACACTCCAACACACAACACCACACTCCAGCACACAACACCACACTCCATCACACAACACCACACTCCAGCACACACATCACCATACTCCAGCAGACAACACCTCACTCCAGCACACAACACCTCACTCCGGCACTCAACCCCTCACAACACCTCACTCCAGCACTCAACACCTCACTCCAACACACAACACCTCACTCCAACACACAACACCTCACTCCAACACACAACACCTCACTCCAACACACAACACCACACTCCAACACACAACACCACACTCCAACACACAACACCACACTCCAACACACAACACCACACTCCAGCACACAACACCACACTCCAGCACACAACACCTCACTCCAGCACACAACACCACACTCCAGCACACAACACCACACTCCAGCACACAACACCTCACTCCAACACACAACACCTCACTCCAGCACACAACACCACACTCCAGCACACAACACCTCACTCCAACACACAACACCACACTCCGGCACACAACACCTCACTCCAACACACAACACCACACTCCAGCACACAACACCTCACTCCAACACACAACACCACACTCCAACACACAACACCTCACTCCAACACACAACACCACACTCCAGCACACAACGCCTCACTCCAACACACAACACCTCACTCCAACACACAACACCACACTCCAACACACAACACCACACTCCAACACACAACACCTCACTCCAGCACACAACACCTCACTCCAAAACACAACACCACACTCCAACACACAACACCTCACTCCAACACACAACACCACACTCCAGCACACACCTCCTCACTCCAACACACAACACCTCACTCCATCACACTACACCTCTCTCCAGCACACAACACCTCACGCCAACACACAACTCCTCACTCCAGCACACAACTCCTCATTCCTGCACACAACACCACACTCCAGCACACGACACCTCACTCCATCACACAACACCTCTCTCCAACACACAACACCTCACTCCAACACACAACACCACACTCCAACACACAACACCTCACTCCAGCACACAACACCTCACTCCAACACACAACACCTCACTCCAGCACACAACACCTCACTCCGGCACACAACACCTCACTCAGGCACACAACACCTCACTCCAGCACACAACACCTCACTCCAACACACAACACCTCACTCCAACACACAACACCTCACTCCAGCACACAACACCACACTCCAACACACAACACCTCACTCCAACACACAACACCTCATTCCAGCACCCAACACCACACTCCAGCACACAACACCTCACTCCAACACACAACACCTCACTCCAACACACAACACTCCAACACACAACACCTCACTCCAACACACAACACCTCACTCCAACACACAACACCTCACTCCAGCACACAACACCTCACTCCAACACACAACACCTCACTCCAGCACACAGCACCACAGTGCAACACACAACACCGCCCTCCCACACACAACACCACACTCCAGCACACAACACCTCACTCCAACACACAACACCTCACTCCAACACACAACACCTCACTCCAACACACAACACCACACTCCAACACACAACACCACACTCCAACACACAACACCTCACTCCAGCACACAACACCTCACTCCAACACACAACACCTCACTCCAGCACACAACACCTCACTCCAACACACAACACCTCACTCCAGCACACAACACCTCACTCCGGCACACAACACCACACTCCAACACACAACACCACACTCCAGCACACAACACCACACTCCAGCACACAACACCACACTCCAGCACACAACACCTCACTCCAGCACACAACACCACACTCCAACACACAACACCTCACTCCAGCACACAACACCTCACTCCAACACACAACACCTCACTCCAGCACACAACACCACACTCCAGCACACAACACCTCACTCCAACACACAACACCACACTCCAACACACAACACCACACTCGAACACACAACACCACACTCCAGCACACAACAGCTCACTCCAGCACACAACACCTCACTCCAACACACAACACCTCACACCAACTCACAACACCTCACTCCAGCACACAACACCTCACTCCAACACACAACACCTCACTCCGGCACACAACACCACACTCCAACACACAACACCACACTCCAGCACACAACACCTCACTCCAACACACAACACCTCACTCCAACACACAACACCTCACTCCAACACACAACACCACACTCCAACACACAACACCACACTCCAGCACACAACACCTCACTCCAACACACAACACCTCACTCCAGCACACAACACCTCACTCCAACACACAACACCTCACTCCAGCACACAACACCTCACTCCAACACACAACACCACACTCCAGCACACACCACCTCACTCCAACACACAACACTCCAACACACAACACCTCACTCCAACACACAACACCACACTCCAGCACACAACACCTCACTCCAACACACAACACCTCACTCCAGCACACAACACCTCACTCCAACACACAACACCTCACTCCAACACACAACACCTCACTCCAACACACAACACTCCAACACACAACACCTCACTCCAACACACAACACCTCGCTGCAGCACACAACGCCTCACTCCAACACACGACACCTCACTCCAACACACAACACCACACTCCAACACACAACACCACACTCCAGCACACAACACCTCACTCCAACACACAACACCTCACTCCAACACAAAACACCTCACTCCAACACACAACACCTCACTCCAACACACAACACCTCACTCCAACACACAACACCTCACTCCAGCACACAACACCTCACTCCAACACACAACACCTCACTCCAGCACACAACACCACACTCCAACACACAACACCTCACTCCAACACACAACACCACACTCCAGCACACAACACCTCACTCCAACACACAACACCACACTCCAACACACAACACCTCACTCCAACACACAACACCACACTCCAGCACACAACACCTCACTCCAACACACAACACCTCACTCCAACACACAACACCTCACTCCAACACACAACACCTCACTCCAGCACACAACACCTCACTCCAACACACAACACCTCACTCCAACACACAACACCACACTCCAACACACAACACCACACTCCAACACACAACACCACACTCCAACACACAACACCACACTCCAGCACACAACACCTCACTCCAACACACAACACCTCACTCCAACACACAACACCTCACTCCAACACACAACACCACACTCCAACACACAACACCTCACTCCGGCACACAACATCACACTCCAACACACAACACCACACTCCAGCACACAACACCTCACTCCAACACACAACACCACACTCCAACACACAACACTCCAACACACAACACAACACTCCAACACACAACACCTCACTCCAACACACAACACCTCACTCCAACACACAACACCTCACTCCAACACACAACACCTCACTCCAACACACAACACCTCACTCCAGCACACAACACCTCACTCCAACACACAACACCACACTCCAACACACAACACCTCACTCCAGCACACAACACCTCACTCCAAAACACAACACCACACTCCAACACACAACACCTCACTCCAACACACAACACCACACTCCAACACACAACACCACACTCCAACACACAACACCACACTCCAGCACACAACACCTCACTCCAACACACAACACCCCACTCCAACACACAACACCTCACTCCAACACACAACACCTCACTCCAACACACAACACCTCACTCCAGCACACAACACCTCACTCCAACACACAACACCACACTCCAACACACAACACCTCACTCCAACACACAACACCTCACTCCAACACACAACACCTCACTCCAGCACACAACACCTCACTCCAACACACAACACCTCACTCCAGCACACAACACCTCACTCCAGCACACAACACCACACTCCAACACACAACACCTCACTCCAGCACACAACACCTCACTCCAACACACAACACCTCACTCCAACACACAACACCTCACTCCAACACACAACACCTCACTCCAGCACACAACACCTCACTCCAACACACAACACCTCACTCCAACACACAACACCTCACTCCAACACACAACACCTCACTCCAACACACAACACCTCACTCCAACACACAACACCTCACTCCAACACACAACACCTCACTCCAACACACAACACCTCACTCCAACACACAACACCACACTCCAGCACACAACACCTCACTCCAGCACACACTCACTCCAACACACAACACCTCACTCCAACACACAACACCTCACTCCAACACACAACACCTCACTCCAACACACAACACCTCACTCCAACACTCAACACCTCACTCCAACACACAACACCTCACTCCAACACACAACACCTCACTCCAACACACAACACCTCACTCCAACACACAACACCCCACTCCAACACACAACACCTCACTCCAACACACAACACCTCACTCCAGCACACAACACCACACTCCAGCACACAACACCACACTCCAGCACACAACACCACACTCCGGCACACAACACCTCACTCCAACACACAACACCTCACTCCAACACACAACACCTCACTCCAACACACAACACCACACTCCAACACACAACACCTCACTCCAACACACAACACCTCACTCCAACACACAACACCTCACTCCAACACACAACACCACACTCCAACACACAACACCTCACTCCAACACACAACACCTCACTCCAACACACAACACCTCACTCCAACACACAACACCTCACTCCAACACACAACACCTCACTCCAACACACAACACCTCACTCCAACACACAACACCACACTCCAGCACACAACACCTCACTCCAACACACACTCACTCCAGCACACACTCACTCCAACACACACCCGACACTCTTCTCCTCTCACCAGGTCTCCAGAGTATTTTAAAGACCATGTGATGTCGTTTTTTTATTTTTTCCTTTCCAAACTGCTCACTCCATTCCATGGAGGAATTCGAGATAAATTGATTTTTCTTATTTCAGATTTGCTTAAGTTTGTCTCTCCTTTTGCTAATATTGATTACTGTGTCGATTTGGTACTCCTGAGTTGGCATCCATTGATATGGTGATTCGAATGTGCGTTGGAGGAAAGAAAAAAAAGTTGTGTGTCGACTAGATCTTGTAGATCTCGTATTGGGGAATCTCCGTTTGTCACTTCCTGCTCCATCATGATTCATTCATAAACCTTTCGCTCGTTCCCGCATGCTGTTTCCGATTACTACAAACATCGACCAGGATATTCCTCACTTGTACCTCGTCATAATATCATAAACTTAAAAAAGTATACAGACCAAATTCATCAACCGAGCTAAACGATACATCTAAATACACCCGAATCTCTTCCTTGGTTGTGATTGGCTGTAGTGACGTCCTGCATCGAGACGCGCTCATCGATTGGCTGGAGTAACGTCTTGCGTCGAGACGCGCTCATTGATTGGCTGGGACAGCGGCACGTACTTTGAGCGCTCCGTCAGACTGCCCAGCCACGTCCAAACAACACAAGTAATTAAAGAAAGCGTTTGTTTCACGTTTCTCAAACAATGAAGTTGCCCAAAAAGTATTATTCATTGTCAAAACCAACGGAATGACTGTTCATCACGAAATACACACAAAACGACAGGTGAACGAGGAGACATGCCAATAAAATCCACATTGGATGCTCGTCACCTGGAATATTCTTCATACAATGGACAAGCACAATCACAACATTCACCTGCGGGTTCAGCACCGTCTTCAGATACTTCAGTTGCATTTCCCGAGCAGTCGAGGTTTGTTCGGGAGGAGGCTCGGCAGATCGACGGAGCGAGGCCAGCAAGCTGGGCGTATCCTAGCAACAGAGACGTTGAAATCCAGTTTTGAATTTTTTTTTTTTTTAAAGACGTTTTACAGCCTGACATTTAAAGGATTTAAATGGTCGTTTTGGGCTGTTTCGACGAAATAAATAATTATTTGAATGAAAAAAAAAGGGAATTTTAAAGAAGATCGTGAGGAGGCTGCAAACGGTGCTGCCGACTTGTGGAGAAATTGCATAATTAGTCCGTGAAAAACAACTCTCAAAAAAAATATATGTATATATACATATGATCATCGTCACTCAATCGTGGAATGACGAGGGAACAATTTCTTACACGGGGGTGGAAATAAATTGAAATAATTGGGAAAAAAATAAAATCTGCATTGGCCGGGAATCGAACCCGGGCCTCCCGCGTGGCAGGCGAGAATTCTACCACTGAACCACCAATGCGATATAATATTTAATAGGAAAAGCCTAGATACAAATGTAGAATTCTTCTTACATTCAATGTGACTAATTCCAGCAATTTCGGCCTGGATTCGGGATCAGCGATCAAATAACGTAAATCACGATTAAAAATTATTTTTTGATGATGCGGGAGATATCTTTATTAAAATCAGAGGAGGAAATATACACCATGTCTGATATTTGGGTCTTTCATGTCTCCGACGATGCATATATCTCCCGGCATGCATCATTCCCCATGACAAAAATCCGGAAGCAAAAAAAAACGGAAGCAAAAAAAAACCGGAAGCAAAAAAAACCGGAAGCAAAAGGGTCATAGCTGACGACACGGATTCCAAATTGCTCAGGTGTTGTTGTTGTTGTTGTTGTTGTTTCCTATTCTCTCACGTGCACGCGTTAAGTATGAAGCTCACTACATTCGCTATATAATATGCCTGTTGTTAGAGTTATGGTGACAGCCTTGCAATGCCTGGTCAAGTCGAACACACAAGGGGGTCCAACACATTTTTATCCCCCGCCGCATGGCGGAAGGGAGATATTGTTGTCACCCAGGTCGTCCGGCTGTCCGTCCGGCTGTCCGTCCGTCCGTCAACATTTACAGCTGTGAGTGCGATAACTCAAACTGTTCGCCATATCGATTTGAAATTTGGGTCACACATGTCCCACCTGAAAAGGAAGAACCCTATTGATTTTGGGCGCGGCCGGATCCAATATGGCCGACTGGGGCAGCCATCTTGAAAAAAGTTTTTCCGCCATATCGATTTGAAATTTGAGTCACACATGTACCACCTGAAAAGGAAGAACCGTATTGATTTTGGGTGTTGACAGATCCAAGATGGCTGACTGGGGCGGCCATCTTGAAAAAAATGTTTTTTGTAATAAATGGAAAACCGCTTATCTGATTTCAAATATTTTTGGTTACTACGTTCCTCACCCCTGGGGAACTTTTTCGAGATGATGACCAAATGGTGTCTTGTTTCCAATTCACCTCCCTCATTATCTGGAATATGTCTGACCTTTTCATTCAATGGCGGGGGATTCCCCATCTCTGATGGTATATTTAACATATTTGTGTTGCATATCATTTTATCCCCATCTCTCGATGGTTAAGGATACCTTCAAAAAATTGTAATTACCGGATCCGGATTCGGATCTTCACCAAAATTTAGTCCATTCTTCCTTGTCACGTCCACCAAGTTTTGTCCGAATCTGTACACAACGTTTTGAGATATCCTGCACACAAACAAACAAACAAATGAAATTGCTCGTTGAGCAAAAAATTGCCGGAATAACTTTGTCATATCTCCATGATCTCTGAAAAAACAACAACCTGGAAATCAATTTGGTTCTTATAAGTCGATAGTGCTGCTGTTTCATAAGTTATTGCACTTCGTTTGATCATGATCATAACTTGGAAGTCAATCGGACTTGAAATGGCGTTTTTATCCCAATTTGAAAGTTTTGACCCGACCCCCCCTGACATTCGACCCCCGACCGCTAAGAAGGGTGTTGGTGTGACACCCCAATGAGACATGGTTGGATGCAGAATTGGAAGATGTACATTTTGGATTTGGTTTGAAGTCGATACGACCATATTAGCGGACGTGATTACGAAAATAATAATTTCGGTTTTTCGGTGACCTTGACCTTGACCTTTGACCTAGATTCACCAAAAACGACAAGTGTCTAAGTTGGACCATGGCCGACGTCTGCACCCAGTTTGGTCATGATCGCTGAAACGGTGTGGCTGCTACAGGGTAAACAAACACACAAACAAACAGACAGACAGACAGACACACAGAATGACACACACAACCGACCAACATAATTGCCGAAATCCGAAGGATTCCGGCAATTAACAAACAAACAAGAAGGCGTTCGGGGGTACAGCCTGACAGGTATGACGAAAATCATACAAATGACGTGATTTTCATACAAATGACGTGATGAGTGAAAAGGGAATACGTGGTGAGGGCAGGAGGGAATGGGAGATGAGGGCAGGAGGGAAAGGGAAGTGAGGGCAGGAGTGAATGCAAGGTGAGGGCAGGTGGGAATGGGAGGTGAGGGCAGGGGGGAATGCGAGATGAGGGCAAAGGGAATACGAGGTGAGGGCAGGGGGGAATGCGAGATGAGGGCAAAGGGAATACGAGGTGATGGCAGGAGGGAATGCGAGATTGAGTCAGGAGCTTGCACAAATCAGGGATATGGGGAGAAATAAAGGGAATGAGAAGATGCATGGGTTGGACAAGATGTATCCAGAAGGAAGCTCTCACAAAGGAAAAATGGGAAATTTGGAAGGAGGGTTTGGGGTGGGTTAACATGGGTAAAAAATATCAAGGGATGGGATTGGTAACAATATAAGATGGTGGTGAATAGCTGTCTTGAAGACCTGGAGGGAAGAATGAGATTGAAGCGAATGTTGAAGTTGATTCCACAGGCAGAAAAAAAAAAGAGGAACAAAGGAGTGGAAGTGCACAGTCTAACTGACCATCATAACATTTAATTGCGCTTTGGTGAAGGTTATAGTTGCTGCAAAATTTATTTTCAAGTAACAGCAACAAGAACACCACCACCGTGACACATATATTTTCTGCCGTGACTCCCTTGGGTGCACTCGTTGCGGTGCCCTGACGTCGACACATAACAGAAATTGGGGGCTTGTCCGGGATTCGAAAGCAAATTGTGAATAATAAAAATAATAAATTGATGAAGAGAAAAGCAAGCAAAACAAACAAATGATCAAAATGGTATTTGATATGAACTTTGTTGAGTCACCAGATGAGGAAGAACTTGGTACGTTAAATAAATGTGAGCTTTTGTAGATGGCTAAATATTGTCACCTCAAGATTCGCCCAACTCAAAAGAAAGTTGAGATTCTGTCATTAGTGGGAAACCATTTGGTTGAGGAGAATGACTCAGCATTCCAATTGTCAACGGATGAGAAGTGTGAAAGTTGGAGTTGCAGTTCAAAAAAAACAACAAAATTAAATATAAGTTGAAAGTACTGGAAATGTAGAGACAAGAGAAAGAGAGGGAATTTAAGGTGAAAGAATTGGAGATTCAGGAAAGAGAAAGGATTTCATTACTGGAGATTCAGAGACAGTTGAAACAAAGGGAAGAACAATTACAGAGTGGAAATCAGACCACATATTACCAAATCTCTTAGCCGACAAAGAACTCTTGGGACATCACCAGACGTGTGAGAGTCATTCCCTCCTCCCTTTAATGAGAGAGCAGCAGATGAATACATCCTTCATTTTTGAAAAAGTAGCACGATCCCTGGGTTGGCCGAAGGAGTCTTTGACGATGTTATCGCAATGTGTTTCGGGGGTGGGGGGGAACTCAAGATATTTACTCTGCTTGAGCTATTGACCTGTGTTCACAGTACGACGAGGTAAAATGGGCAATTCTTAAAGCCTATGAACTGGTCCCAGAGACTTAAAGGCAGAAGTCAAGACAGTGTCGGAAGAAAAACATTGAAACCCATCTGGAATTTGCTCCGGAAAAAGAGACCTTTTGTGATAGGTGGTGTAATTCCAAGGAAATTGTGAAAAACTTTGACTGATAAGGCAGTTCATGTTCGTGGAGTCGTTTCAGCAGGGCATGCATTCCCACATTAGGATACAGTTGGACGAACAAAAGATCAAGGAATTGTACACCGCAGCAACAACAGCTGACGATTATGCCTTGACTCACAAAATATATCTCCACAAACCGAGTTTTCCAACCAAAAGCAATGCAGGGAGTTCTCGTAAACCCTGTAAAGGAAATAGATGCCTATTCCAGGGTCCTCCAGAAAACTCTCATGCCAAGTTTGATGTCTTTAAGCCTGTCGACCAGAAGTTAAATTTTCCTGGTGTTCGTGAACCGCCAACAGAATTTTCATCAAGGCTTAGTTGTGATTATTGCAAGAGGAGAGGACACTTGATATCTCAGTGTTGTATTTTGGAAAGGAGAAACCGAAGTGATTATCAGCAAAAGGCAACACCGACTGGACTTGCTATTGTTTGAAACTGCACGTTACAGGCAGTGCCTCTTGAAATATCACCCAGGAAGGATGTGATGTCAGATTTGGAGGTCGTTAATGAGGGGTAAAACGTTTTCATTATTGAGGGTTTTGCATCAGTTGGAGGCGACACTGCCAATCAGGAACCAGTTAAAATATTGAGAGATATGGTGGCATCTCAGTCTTTAATGATAGAGGGAAACTTGCCACAATTTGAGAAGATGGCGACTGGTGCCATTGCACTGTTTCATGGTGTTAGTGGTTTTCTTAATGCAAATCTTCATATCATTCACCAAGAGTCTGGGTTGGTGTCAGGAACCACGAATGGAGGATTACATTCTACTCTTCCAGTTGAAGGAGTTTCTTTTTATTTTCGGAAATGACTTAGCAGATGGTAGAGCCTCGGTTCACCTGCAGTTCGGGAAAGAACCAAGTGCTGAGTGTAACACAGAGCATCTGGAGCAGGAGATTCCTGTTATTTTTCCATCATTTGTCGTGACTCAATCCAGGTCTCGGAATCGCTCGGAGGAGAGTAGAGTGGCAAAAGATTTGGACCTAAACATGTGTACACTTGAGAGGAAACTTTTATGGGCCAGTTTAGTGATGACTTTGACACGAGTGAAACTTGTGGTCGTCATATTCTTGGAGCAGAAGACAAATCTGGTTGCTGATCAAAAAGTCTGGAAATGCATTGGAACAGTCTAGTCCCACACATGAGAGACTTATGGAAAAGCAAATGAAAGATGCTGAGTTCACAATTCTAGCGAATGGAGTCCTCCTGGAGGAGGATGGTACCATCGTACCAGTTTGCTACTTTAAGAAATATGAGGTCTTCATGAGGAAATGGAAACCATCTCCTGTCCCAGCAGATGAGGAAAGGAATTTACATTATCAAATTGTGGTTGCGCATCCACAAGTGAATGAAATCTTGAGATTGGTGCAAAAGACACAATTGGTCGGTCAATTCGGTATGAACTCAACATGTGACAAAATTTTGACACATTTATTTTCACCAGGCTCTTTTCTTGTCCATTTATTTTCTTGCTCTTTTCACCTCAACCTGTCTTTCATGCCAGATGGTAGGGAAACCGAAACAAGCATTCCTTCAACGCCGATAAAACCCATTGGATTTTTTGGTGTCGGTCGATTACCCAAGAGTAAGGCAGGTAACCAATACATGCTGACGATTACGTGTGCTTCCAGTGGGTTCCAAAAGGCGAGACCTCCAAGGTAATTTGCAGCAACAAACATTGCCAATGATGAAGTTAAGTTCTTCACCCTTGTTGGCCGACCTCAGGTCATACAGTCTGATCAGGGATCAAATTTCGTGTCAAACCTTTAGCAACGAGTTTTTCACCAGTTGAGAGTGAAACAGGTGAAGCCAAGTGCTCACCATCTGGAGTCACAAGGTGATTTGGAGAGGTCCCACCAGACTTTAAAAAACATGATTAAGACTTACTTTGAGTGTGACAAGGATTGTGATGAAGGAGTACCCTTATTGTTGTTTGTTGTCAAAGAGTCCGTTAAGGAGTCGTTGGGATTCAATCCTTTTTGAACCACTGTTTGGACTCACGATGTGAGGACCATTGAAGATGTTCAATGAACGCTGGCTTAGTCAGAAGTCACAGTTAAATTTGCTGGATTATGTGTCTCATTTCAGAGAGATTGGTGAAGGCACATGAAATACCAAGAGAATTGAAAACGAATACATGACAAAACTAGAGGGGGAACACTCGGGAAAGTGCAAAACCTCCGCCGCCAATACTGCTGGGTTACTCAAAGTGAACCTTATATCTTATTCATGAAATATGATGTCAACAGTGCTGACAGAGTTATGGTTCTTTTCTCCATTTTTTTTTTGGGGTGGGGGAGGTTGGAAATCACTTAAAACATGTAGAAATGCAAAAAAAAAAAAAAAAAGAAATCGAAATTTTGTTGAAAAAAAAAGTTGCAAAAATTTTTTTTTCTTGAACAATTTTTTTTTGGGGGGGGGATGGAAATAACTTAAAACATGTAGAAATGCAAAAAAAAATTCTTTTTCTCTAAATTTGTTTTGGGGGGTTGGAAATCACTTAAAACGTAGAAATGCAAAAAATATATATTTTTTTCTCAAACAAATTTTTTGGGGGGGGTAACAATTTATTTTGGGGGGTTGGAAATCACTTAAAACGGAGAAATGCAAAAATATATATTTCTTTTTTGGGGGGTTACATTTTTTTTTTGGGGGGGGGGGTTGGAAATCACTTAAAACATGTAGAAATGCAAAAAAAAATTCTCTAACAATTTTCTTTTGGGGGGGTTGGAAATCACTTAAAACATGTAGAAATGCAAAAAAAAAAATTATCTAACAATTTTTTTTTGGGGGGGGGTAACAATTTATTTTGGGGAGGGTTGGAAATCACTTAAAACGGAGAAATGCAAAAATATATATATTTCTTTTTTGGGGGGTAACAATTTTTTTGGGGGGGGGGGGTTGGAAATCACTTAAAACATGCAGAAATGCAAAAAAAAAAAAATTCTCTCACAATTTTTTTTTGGGGGGGATTGGAAATCACTTAAAACATGTAGAAATGCAAAAAAAAGAAAAATTTCTCTAACAATTTTTTTGGGGGGGTAACAATTTATTTGGGGGGGGTTGGAAATCACTTAAAACGGAGAAATGCAAAAATATATATATATATTTCTTTTTTGGGGGGGTAACAATTTTTTTGGGAGGGGGTTGGAAATCACTTAAAACATATAGAAATGCAAAAAAAAAAATTCTCTAACAATTTTTTTGGGGGGGGTAACAATTTATTTTGGGGGGGGGGTTGGAAATCACTTAAAACATGTAGAAATGCAAAAAAAAAAATTGGGGGGGGGGGACCAAGTCCAAAATTTAATGGCATGATCCTTGGACCATACCTAACCCCTCACCAAGTTTCGTCGAAATCCGTCGAGGAGTTTTTCCGTAATACTGTTCACAAACAAACAAACAAACAAACAAACAAACAAACAAACAGAAAGGGGTGAAAACAGTAACCTCCATCCATCTTCGAAGATGGCGGAGGTTAGCTAAAATGGGACACGAGAGAGCGCACATCTTTGCCACACAATGCCTGATACAGCAGAACATATCCAGTCCAACAACATTTTGAAATGTCCTGCTCTGCATCGGTTTTGGTCCCATCTCTCAAAGGTGAAGAATCACTGAAAAATTCCTGGAGTCTGATCTGGATCTTCACCAAAATCTCATCAATCAGTCCTTGTCACACACACACACCAAACCTGTCCACCAAATTTCATCCAAATCCGTCCACAACTTTTTTCAGATATCCTGCACATAAAGAGACAAACAATCAGAGAAATAAATAGCCAGACAGGCATGGAAACATTGCAATCCACAACTAGTTGAGATATCCTGTTCTCAGAGAGACAGACAGAGAGACAGACAGATAGACAGACAGACGGGGTGAAAACATCACCTCCGTCAGTCCAAGCCATCGATGGTGGAGGTAACGAAGGATGGAAAAACATAATTCCCGGTCATCACGTCAGTTCATGGGGACCCGCAATTCATGAGATTCAATTTCTCCCACAGAGATGGAAATCAATTGAAATGTCAATTAATTGTTGGAAAAAGTAAAAACTGCATTGGCTGGTAATCGAAACCGGGCCTCCCACTTGGCGGGTGAGAATTCCACCACTGAACCACCAATGCAATGGATACTGTGAAGACTTCATTGTTACTCCTGAAATGTAATATGGTACAGGAACCAGAAACACGTGAAAACCACGACTCATCCACGTGCACAGGTAAGGAGTGGAGCGACCCCCTTGGGGTTCACCTTTTTGCACTTCATTCCCTTGGCACAGGGGGATTGCAAAGTGTGGACAAGGGGAATTAGAGGTGAGGTAAGAACAGGGTGGGTTTGTTGGTGAGGGCAGGAGGGAATGGGGAGTGAGGGCTTGAACTTTGGAGGTTTGGGTGATGGTTCTGAAAAAAAGTAAATTATTTGAGTTCCTTTAGAAGTTGCAAGAATTCTACCATAACTTAACTACTACTGCAATACATCGTGTATTCCCCCCGTGCATGCGAAGCAAAAAGCGGGGTTTGAAGTGAGTGGTTCATGTCCTCCTTGCAGTCCCTCAGTGGGTTTGAGGGAGCTGGAGTAGCGGCTGAAGCCCTTCTCCGATCAAGGTTTCTCCTGGTAACTCCATCTCCGTTCCTTACTTCTTGAGGTTCCTTGTGATGACTCCATTGCAGTATTTGGTCTTCGTTTTGATTGTACGTTTATGATCGAGGAACAACTTATTTAAATCAAATGGTCCGGTTTGAACACAAATCAGAACATGATTATGAAAACAAATCTTCCGCTTCACTGTTCCTCGTCTCTGAAATCTCTCCGATCATGCATGGTGCAGAGAGGAGTGACATTACTTTTTTTACTCTGCCTAGTTGTGTGTTGTTACGACCCTGGCTAGGTCACCTAGCCCTCAGGTAGAGGGCTCGGGGTGCTGTCTATTGTTCCGGAGGTCCTGCTTGACGTGCTCGGGAGACCAATACGTACCCCGAGTGCGGTCGCGCCGTATAGGCAGTCAGATGTGACTGAGCGACGTTAACATCCGAATCATCACACCATTTGAAAGCCTTTATCCCTGAGCAGGGGTCAGTTTTTGCGGGCTCCAATCATGGTACCCTATCTTGTGGCAATTTTTTTTTACGGCCGGATGCCCTTCCTGACACCAACCAACACTTCAGTCGCCTTCGACCCTGCAGGGATAATTACCAGTATACTGGTGTTCATTTGGCCGACCTTCGGAAGGATGACAGGCTGAGTCAACCCTCCTGATGCTAACGCAGCGGTCAGCGGGGCTCGAACTCAGGACCCCAAGGATCCCAAGCCACCGCCTTAACCACTGAGCCACACCAGGCTCATGACGTAAACATCCTAATGCTGATAACAATTCACAAACCCGAACTTCAAGACAAAGTATTGCATGCAAATCTAATAATGCATGATGCAAAATTCAAAACAGAGGAATAAATGCCAATGTTTTACTCAGGATAAAGAAACACAGGGTATACCATAAAATATTGTTGCAAGCCAGGGGGTCGCCCGCCAACCGACCGCTCTGAACGGAGCCGCAAGTCGAGTCGGCCCGACCGATCGCCCGGAATATAGATCGCCGCCCGGATAACTCTGAGCGACGGGTCCTTGTACAAGAACCGAAATACGCCAATCGGCAGATCACGTGGGGTAGGGTCGATTGCCAATCTTCAATGTACCTAAATACCCACGTGATCCACTACCGGGGAATTCCACCCTCGACGGATCTAGTACGGAACAAACCGCCGAGGCGAGCTTGTCCGTGCGCGATTCCGAGCGGTGTAATCGCTGAGAACCGTCGGTCCAAATGTCACCCTATTACGGCAAACCAACGGCTTTCTAACTCCCAACACACGAAATATTCAGTCAATGAGGGAATGGACGCAACGAGCAGGTTTACATTCACACAAGGACATTTATTATAATGAAACACATTAAAAACATGCAAGTAACCTTATTTAATTGCATGAAACAAAACATGCAATGAAATAAGGCAAAACATGTTTGCAATTACACAAACAACAAAAGCATGACAAAAGAACTACAACCGTCGAAAAGTAATTATTAATGTACAGTCACTTACACAGTTTTACTTACGGGACTCGGCGCCACAACATTCATTCGAAAGAAAAGGAGGAAAAAAGAACCCATCAAAGGCAATGGGGTCAGACTGGACCTCTTGGGTCTTTATGGCGTGGGACTTGGCAGACCGAACGAGTCCCACAAGACCGTTGCAGGTTACTTGCATCCTCGTGGTGTCTGGTTTGGGCGAACCGCGACGTCCCATCCCCACAGCAGCTAGCGTAGCTGCGGTCGAGCTCGGGCCTTCCGTGTGGCAGGCGAGCTCTCTCCGGCTCTCTCCACACGAACGCGCGGTTTGCGCGACACAGCAGGCGAGGCTGCGCCTCCAGCTCGTGTCTCCTTCACGACGTCCGGACTTCCACGCAGCTCCTTGGCTTCTGGCTTCCTCCCGACTCCTCAACTGCCGAAGCAAAAAGCTTACTCCTCCCACGGGACTCAGCACACGAACTCTACCACGGGACTCCCTCGAACTCTTTTGGGACTCTTTTTGAACAAAGAAAAGATGTCCCCTTTATCCTTTGCACCCCCTGCCCCACACCCGGCATGACTCATGCCCTCATGATCCACCCCCCCCGCTCAACCACGGGTGGGAGGGAGTTGTTGACGTCACCGCAGGGTTCTTCTTCCTCTTCGCAGAAGAGGGGGAGGGACGTCTCCATTGTTTGCTCCCTAACTATTAAATCGATCCGCAGTGCATCTAATCGATTTCAAAACATTTAAACAATGGAAGGTGAGCTATCAAGGGAACATGCACTTATCGACGTAGCTGACTAAGGGAACCTGTATGTTGTGTGCGATTGAATTCCAAATTCGTAACAGTGTGTTGCAAAAATATATATATATATATATATATATATATATATATATATATATATATATATATATATATATATATATATATCTCTTCTTCTTCTTCTTTCGGCTGCTCCCTTTAGGGGTCGCCACAGCGGATCATCCGTCTGATCCGCATAGTGATTTGGCACATGTTTTACGCCGGATGCCCTTCCTGACGCAACCCTGGTCGCCTCTTACGACACAGTGATATGGTACACCTATTTTAACCGGGGTATACACCGGCCCAGTACACTGGTACTCATTTTCGCCGACCTCAGAAGGATGACAGGCTGAGTCAACCCCCTGGTGTATTAATTCAGTGGCTCAACGGGGCTTGAACTCAGGACCTTTTGGATCCCAAGCCGCTGCCCTAACCACTGCGCCAACACCAGGAGACATATATATATATATATATATATATATATATATATATATATATATATATATATATATATATATATATATATATATATATATATATATATATATATATATTGTTGTGGTTGAGGAAATTCGCAAACCACCATTCAGGTCCCATAGGTGAGATATCTCTGTAAGTATATGTGTAGTTAGCCCAAACCCGTTGTTTAGAGGGAATAAATGTCATTCATTCGGGCTGCGACCCTTTTAGATAGCCGTTTTTCTTTTACTATCTTTATTTTGGACCAACCGCCATTACTACCACCACAACCACCACCAACCGCATCTCTGCAACCACAGCCACCTTCTCCAGAACCGCCTTCACAACATCCACCTTCTCCACAACCGCTTTCACACAACAACCACCAACCGCAACACCGCTTCACAACAACAACAACGCCAACAGCCACGACCTTTACCGTCACATCTCGCTCTCGCAACCATCGCATCACCGCCATTCCCGCGCCGCTTGTGGGCACCAATCCTGGACTCGTACAGGGCGCGCACCGAGCAGCAGGTGCAAA
>NC_140961.1:124526114-124593614 GCF_056783735.1 Eptatretus burgeri
CTACCTAAGTACCCACGCGGAGGGTAGACCGGGCGATCGCACCTCGCCGCAGGTCGACTTCGGACACGGGCCACTTAAGCGACCTGTTCCGTACTATCAGAATAACCGAGCGGTGTTATCGTCGACCTCGACGGTTCGATTAATTATCGGGCGTATTCAGCCCACTACCAACCCTTTACGTGAAGCAAGATGGGGATTCAATAGAGGAAAAGACGAAGCGAAGCGGGAAACAGTTCAACACAAAGCACATTTATTCGCAGCACACGGGAGCACACATATACAATTCCACCAAATGCACACAGAAAAGACACAATGTAATTTACACAAAAGCAAATGTAAAAGCGAAAACACAATGCAGAGCTAATACCGACTACCGAGCACACGGCAACACTTATACAATTCAACTTCACAGACGGCGCCGACAACACATACCCAAAACCAAGGAAAAGAATACCCTCAAGGATGAGGCGGGCCTGAGGCCGAGACCGGGTCGCGCCTACCCGTCTGGTGATGAGACGCGGAGCGGCGATGGCGCCTCAACTCCGCGGGCCTCGCGGACAGTGTCTGGTAGGGGGTGGGGAAGCGGCCCCCTCGGTCGCACTATCTCAGCGCGGGGGGAAACAGGAGGGGGTTGCTGATGCTCGGGGTATAGAGGATTTTTATTATCCCGCGACGAGCGTCTCCACCTCGGCCAGGTCGCGCTGTCGGCCTCCCTGGGGTGCAGCTCCCGACGCGAGCACCCCCTCGTCTGGTGTCGCTGCCTTTCCACAGCTCCGTCCCCTCCGTTCCGACTCCAACGCACACGACGACCAGCTCCTTCTTGCCAACTCCACCGCCCGCGAAGTCTTGACTCTCTGTTTCCGACTCTCCTACTCTCCTACTCTCCGCCTCTGGACTCTCTGGACTGACGAACACGGTCCTTTTATCAGCCCCGTAGCTTCGCCCTCTCATCTTTGACCCCTCCCTTCGACCTTTCACCTCGCTCCCCATTGGCCCGAGAAAAAGTGGGCGTGAAGGCTTTTGATCCATAAATTTGCATATATCGATCGCCCTGGGGGCAGGGCCACTCGCCCCTCGCTCACCGATTGGACGGCAAAAAGTGGGCGTGTGTCGTTTTTGATCCGTTTTTGAAGCACAAAATCCGTGATTTTGTACACGCTGTTCGGCGCGCGCCCTGCACGAGTCCAACACCGGTACCCACAGCGGGGCAAGAACGGTGGCGATGCGACGGTTGCGAGGTGTGACGGGAAGGTCGTGGCGGTTGTGGTGAAGCGGCGTTGTGGTTGGTGGTTGATGTTGTGGTTGTGGTGGTAATCATGGCGGTTGGTCCAAAATAAAGATAGCAAAAAGAAAACGGCTATCCTGAAGAGTCGCAGCATGCATAAATGACATGTATTCCCACTAGACAACGGGTTTGGGCCTAACTACACATGTACTTACCGAGATACCTCACCTAAGGGACCTGAATGGTGGTTTGCGAATCTGGTAACCACAACAATATATATATATATATATATATATATATATATATATATATATATATATATATATATATATATATATATATATATATATATATATATATTTGCGAATTCGCGCCCGCCGGCGTGCGAACGGCCACGTGACTAGAATCGCGGCACGTCGCCCACCGGACGGACAATTCTGTAGTGACCCTCTCGGACTAACGCCGGGAGCAAGTCACGGGTGGGCCTTTCGGCCTCACCACGATTGTGCCAATCGGCCACCCGCGTGGGATAGGGTTGTTCGCCAAACTCGACCTACCTGAGTACCCACGCGGAGGGTAGACCGGGCGATCGCACCTCGCCGCAGGTCGACTCCGGACACAGGCCGCTTAAGCGATCCGTTCCGTACTATCGGGATAACCGAGCGGTGTTATCGTCGGCCTCGACGGTTCCGATTAATTATCGGGCGTATTAAGCCCACTACCAACCCTTTACGTGAAGCAAGATGTAGATTCAATTTAAGAAAAGACGAAGCGAAATGGGAAAACAGTTCAACATGATGCACATTTATTCCACGGCACACGGAGAGCACACATATACAATGAAAACAATAATGCACAAAAAGCAAATGTAACAAAAGAAACAATGACGCAGAGATACTACCGAATAAGACTGGCACACGGCAACACTTAACAGTTTTACTTCACCAGACTGGCGCCACCCACACACGTTAACACAGAAACAAAAGAAAAGGCCACCCTCAAAGACAAGGGGGCAGATGAGGCCTGTGGGCCAATATTTGTGCGGGACCTGAAAGAGCGGTCAGGTCCGCGAGACCGGGTGGGTCCTACCCGCGTCTTTGTGATGAGCCGCAAATGTGGCAGCGTGGCGGTGCCCCGACTTCGTGCTCCTTCGCGGGTTTCGTTGGCACTGCTTGGAGTGGGGTGGGAACGGGGCCCCCTTTTCGCACTATCTCAGCACGGGGGAAAGGGGAGGGGATTGTTGATGCTCTGGGGAAAGAGTATAGCTGGCTTGCTTGGGTCCCATGACGAGCGATTCCACTGCGACCTCGTCGCCAACCGCCGTCTTCCTTGCCTCGGACCCGAGCTCCTCGGACTCTTCCCCCAATTCTCCTCAGCCGACTGCAGCAAACCACCTGTACGCCCTCGCCTCCCGACTCCACTCCGCGCTCCAACCCGACTTTGCCTCAAAACTCTCTTCGCTCTTCCAAAACCGACTCTGCTTTTCTGCCACTCTCCGCTCTTACAAAACTGACTCTGCCACTCTCCGCTCTTCCAAACTGACTCTGCCACTGTCCGCTCATCCAAACTGACTCTGCCACTCTCCGCTCTTCCAAAGCTGACTCTGCCACTCTCCGCTCTTCCAAAGCTGACTCTGCCCAGATTCGCCTTGCGCTCGGCGCTTTATAGGCCGGCAGGAGAACCCATATGCAAATTTCCGGATCAGAACGAGCTCGGGGGCGGAGCCACGCTCGCCCATTGGACGGAGAAAAAGGGACGTGAATCTCCCCTGATCCTAGAATTTGCATATCTCGATTCCACACAGACGCGCCTGGAGGCGGGGTCAAACGGCCCCGCGCTTGCTGATTGGACGGATCAGAAGTGGGCGTGTAGCATTCCTGATCCGAATTCTTCTCGGAAAGGCCGCATTTTGCACTCGCGGCTTGGCGCGTATCTTGTACGAGACCAGGACAGCCTGACGCTCGGTGCTCACAGGTGGTGCGGGAATGGCCGCAGAAGGAGAGAGGTGAAGGTGGTGGAGGGTTTATGATGGTGGTTTATGGCCATGGTGCCGTTTGGAATGGCGGTGATGCGATGTTTGCGGGAGCGAGTTGTGAAGGTAAAGATCGTGGCTGTTGGCGTTGTTGTTGTTGTTATTGTTGTTGTTGTTGTGTGATGGTTGGATCGTGGTTGGTTCAAAATAAAGATAGAACAGAAAAACGGCTATCTCAAAGCGTCGCAGCCCGAATGAATCACATTTATTCCCTCGAAACAACGGGTTTGGGGCTAACTACACATGTACTTACAGAGATATCTCACCTTCGGGACCTGAATGGTGGTTTGCGAATTTCCTCAACCGCAACAATATATATATATATATATATATATATATATATATATATATATATATATATATATATATATATATATATATATATATATATATATATATATATATATATATATATACACACTCAGTGAATGCACCCGGTGTTTCCCGGGTTCTTTTTGAATGAATTTAATCTTCTGTACATATGTCTAATGTGAGCCCAGTATCAGTTTCCTTTTGGGCCACAGCAGTCATAGCCTCAGGGGATTGATGAAGGGGAAACACCCCACCCCCCCCACCCCCCCCCCCGGCCACCGAGCCAATAACCTTCCCGGGTCCTGTTCCGACATTTTTTGTTGCAGAGGTTTCCTCCCATCTTTCACCGTTCAGAAGATTCGCGCGTTCAGAGCCAAAGAGGGTTGGTGAGGAGAAAAATGTCCGCTCATAGGGGGGCTGTAATTCCCACCCATGGGAATACCCTTTACTTGTTGAAACATTATCCCACAAAAAGATACAAAAGTATTGGATAAAATAAAATTAAAAGCATCCTTAAACTTCTGCTCATCAAAACAATGAAAACTTGAGTATTTGTTTTTTCGAAAAGAATTTTCTATCAAACCTGTACTGGCACATCTATCTATAATTCCAGCAATCTCTGTGTGTGTGTCTGTCTGTTTGTCTGCGACCTCCGTTTCTCGACGACCGCCGGTCCGATCTCATTGAAACTTGCCAGGAATATTGCCTGGGACCCGCGGATGTGCCTTTTCGAGGTTTGATATCGATTGGACGATCGGTTACCAAGTTACGGCCATTTATCTGTCGACCAATGACAAGACACGGTGCTATGACATCACGAATGACGTCACAATTAATGTTTATTTATTTTTTCTTTTTACATTTTTTTTGCACGATTGACGGTCCAATCTGATTGAAACTTGCCAGGAATATTGCTGGGGACCCACGGATGTGCCTTTTCGAGGTTTGATATTAATCGGATAACCAGTTCCTAAGTTACGGCCATTTATCTGTCCACCAATGACAAGACACGGTGCTATGACATGACGAATGACGTCACAATTAATGTTTATTTATTTATTTTTTGTGAATACATTTACAGAGAGAGGGGGAGAGAGGAGGGGGAGAGAGGAGGGGGAAAGAGGAGGGGAAAGAGGAGGGGGAAAGAGGAGGTGGAAAGAGGAGGGGGAAAGAGGAGGGGAAAGAGGATGGGGAGAGGTGGGGCAAGAGAGGGGGTGAGAGAGGGGAGGAGAGAGGGGGCGTCACAATTCAAGAGAGGGGAGGAGAGAGGGGGCGTCACAATTCAAGAGAGGGGAGAGAGAGAGGGGCGAGAGAGAGAGGGCGAGAGAGAGAGGGCGAGAGAGAGGGGCAAGAGAGAGGGGCGAGAGAGAGGGGCGAGAGAGAGGGGCGAGAGAGAGGGGTGAGAGAGAGGGGCAAGAGAGAGGGGATGAGGGTGGGGGTGAGAGAGGGGGGATGAGAGTGGGGGGGAGAGAGGGGGCGAGAGAGGAAGGGCGAGACTAGGGGGGAGAGGGGGGCAAGAGAGGGGGACGACAGAGGAGGGGGAGAGAGGAAGGGTGAGACTAGGGGGGAGATAGAGGGGGGCAAGAGAGGGGGAAGAGAGAGGAAGGGCGAGACTAGGGGGAAGAGAGGGGGTGAGAGAGGGGGCGAGAGAGGGGGAGAGAGAGGGGGGAAAGAGGGGGGAAGAGAGTGGGGGGAGAGAGAGGGGGAGCGAGAGAGGGGGCGAGAGAGGGGGCGAGAGAGGAGGCGAGAGAGGGGGGCGAGAGGGCTGCACATACTGGCACTCACCTACGGGCCCGTACTAGTAAAAACTAATAAAAAGAGTTTAAAACCTTGTCAATCACTTTGAAGAGTGAATCCCTCACTCGTACTAAATCCAAATTTGTAAAGAAAGTTAAAAAAAATCAAAAACTTCAACTGACTTGATATTGAGGCATCTAATTCTCTCTAAGAACTCGAAGGAAGAATTAATGCTCCAGGAAGTGTAAATACCAGAATTATTCTCCATTGTAAAACAATATTTCCTGAATTGTTCCCTACCAACTTGTAAGCCTGAGTTAACTATAACCGATAACTGTTCAGTAGAACACTGCCTGACACCCACTATAAACGTATACTTGTATGGGTTATTTTGAAGCTTCGGGATCCAGAAAAGTCGAGGAATATAAAAGATTTACCTCTTCAGATTTAATCCCGAAATTATTAACTGAAATTTCCTGATGCTCAGAGATAATATCTTGGAGTGATTTATGACAAGGCACAAAGTCAGATCACGCATGCCCGAGAAATGGTTGGGAACACTTTTAAGTTACAAAATCGCCCCCAATCGGCCATCTGAGATCTTATCTCGAAAAACAATGATGTGCAAATTTTAGTATTCGTTATATGTGCGCCAAGTTTGAACAACATCGGTAAATGCATGTCTGAGAAATTTTTGAGGACGGATTCAACACCAGGTTGTTTTTTTAACAACTAAAATGGCCACCAGTCTACGAGTCGGCCATCTTTGATCAGGTCACAAAATAAAGTGAGGTGCACGTGTGCACCATCATGTCCTGTGCTTGTGCCAATTTTGAACAAAATCGAACCATGAATGTCTGGGAAATGGTTGGGGACACATTTAAGTTACAAAATGGCTGCCAGTCGGCCATCTTGGATCTGATCTTGAAAAAAAATGACGTGCTTACGTAAGCCATCATTAACTATCTGTGTGCTAAGTTTTGAACAAGATCGGTAAATGTTTGTCCCAGAAATGGTTGAGAACATGTTCAACATCAGGTAATTCTTTTAACAACTTAAGTAGCCGCCACTTGGCCATCTTTGATCGCATCCCGAAACAAAATGATGCGCGTATGTATACCAACATGTGTTGTCTTTGTACATAGTATGAATAATATCAGCCCATACATGTCTGAGATATGGTTGCGGATGAACGCACGGACACGAAAATCGAGACCAAATCCAAAAGCGCCCATTTCGCACCAAGTCCAACGGTGGATGATAACGGTTCAACGGGGTGGTGTAAATGGGTGCTGATAGTGACTGCTTCTTCTCGACTCCAGCACTTCAACAGCAATAAACGTTGAGAATTTTAGCTTATCTGGAATTGGAATTCCAGATAAGGTAATGTCATCATGCACCATCCATCTCCTATTTTGACTTCTCCGGCCAAACCTCTGGGCCAGTTGGGCTGAAATTTGTCACCAAGGTTCCGCTTCTGATTAGTAACACGAATGGGGGATTGCAAAGCTCATTCCGGTCACTTGACTTGAAGGAGGTCAAAATGACAGACTTAGTCAATTCTTTTTAAAATCATCTTCTCCAGACCCACCAGTCAGAATGGTACCAAATTTGAGTTACAACATCAGGCCAAAGCAGGGATATTAAATTGTGGAAATCATGCCGATCACATGACCGGAAATGTGTCAAAATGGCCGACGAAGTTAATTTTGGGGAAAATAGCGTAAATTCCTTCAAAAATCTTTTCTCCAGACCCACCAGTTAGAATGCTACCATATTTGGATGACAGCATTAGGCCATGGCCCAGATAAGCTCCAGCTCCAGTGGTTTTACTTATGTCATTATTATTTGTCTTGAAGAGGATAGATGAGATGAGATGATGATAGT
The DNA here is from genome assembly GCF_056783735.1 of Eptatretus burgeri. Classification (NCBI taxonomy): domain Eukaryota; kingdom Metazoa; phylum Chordata; class Myxini; order Myxiniformes; family Myxinidae; genus Eptatretus; species Eptatretus burgeri. The sequence goes on from NC_140961.1 coordinate 124,533,308, forward strand.
AGTTCTCACGACTACTTCTCTTGGGAGACTTCCATGAAGGGACTTCGACCACTTCTTCCTCTTTCCGGTGGGAGAAAACGGGAATAATTATTTGATACACATGGTAGTGGTAATGTATATACTTGAACACTGCTCAGGATATTGTGTTCTATGAACTGTTTAGTGTTTCTTTGATTCAGCAATGATTCATTCAGTTGAATAAAGCCATGCTTCAGATACAAGGCTTTACCCGCTTCAATATGTCACCACCTGGATGGAAATTTTTAAAAGGGCTCCATTAGGTTTTGCACATTGAGGTCATAACTCATCATGCCGAGTTTCAAAACGATCCGTCGAACCGACTCTGAGTAGGGAAAAAAAACGAAGAAAATATTCATGGAACCATTGCTGGAAGGGAGGATGGACTGAAGAACATCATGATGGCTTTCAACTTCATCGAAACAGTAGATCTCGATTTCGGTGGAGACGAGCTAAAAATTCTAGGATCCAGATCTTCACTAAAATCAAATCAATTTGTCCTCATCACACATTCAACCCGTCCACCAAATTTGGTCCAAATCCATCCACAACATTTTGACATATCCTGTTCTCAGACAGACAGACATATCCAGTGAAAATATAAACTCTGTCCATCCAAGCCTTCGGTGGTGGAGGTAATTAAGTATGGAAAAAATAATTCCCGTTCATGGGAACCCGCACAATTCATGAGAATCCATTTCTCCCACGGAGATGGAAATCGATTGAAATGTAAATCAATTGTAGGAAAAATGAAAATCTGCAGTGGCTCGGGTCTCAGAATTGAACCCAGGCCTGCTGCATGGCAGGTGAGAATTCTACCACTGAACAACCAATGCAAGATATACCATGAAAAGTCCATTGTTACTCCTGAAAAGTAATAAAGCACAGGAAACACGAGTACAATAATACCACGTTTTGCAGTACATGGATGCGGTACAGGCACTTTCACCTCTCATGGCTTGGGAGTCACAGTATCTGCTTTATGACAAAAAGGTTTTAAAAGTCACAGATGTATGGAAACTTGCTATGTTGCCCTGATGATGCCCTAATGAGGGTGAAACTCATTGGTAACTGTGATGTAACCAAGTTTGAATTTAAAATGTATATTTATGCTCTGCCCATGTATTGCCTCAGGCATATTCATGTTTTGCTTCATGCATATTTATGCTCCACCCATGTGTTGCATCATCTCCACTGGGGGTGAGGGTGCTTCTTCCCTGTTGTGTGGAGCGATGGTGGTTGTTTGTGGAGAAACAACGGTTTTTACCGTCACACTTGAAGCAAATCCAACGTACACCCATTCCGATCCTGCATATGCTGCGAGGACATACGCCACACATTACCAGTATCTAGCCATTCACTATTGGGTCAAGAAGTCAAGCAATCAATCATGCCAACAGGGATGTCTGCCATGCTCAACTGTGTAAACTATCTGTCTCATCAAGACTTAGTTTCAAATTGGATTTCTGTGTTTGATGAAAAGCCTGAGAAATTCAGGACGTGGCGTGTAGCCTTCCAGAACATGATCAGAGAAGTACCGCTATCATCCGATGAATAGCTTAACCTCATTGTTCAACATATGACTAATGGTTCAGAATCCAAAGCAATTATAGAGCTTCTTTACAAAGTCTACATTTGATTTGGCAGTGATGAAGTGATGAGATTTGGCAGTGATGAAGCAGTTGCACAATCACTGATAAACAAGCTGGAACTTTTGCCTCAAGTCTCTCCCATGACCGCAAAACTTTGCAGAAGTTTCGTGATACTATCGAGGAAATAGAGACCACCAAAAAAACGATGGTTCCCTTCCCAGACTTGCAGCTTTGGATACATCTCTGTTCCTCAAACCAATCATAGCAAAGCTTTCACCTGACCTCATGGATTGTTGGAGAATGGAGGTCTTCAAGTAGAAAGAAACCCACAATGTCACCTTTCCACCATTTTTGATGCTCACATCCTTCATTTGGTACAATGCAAAGATTCAAAATGACCTCCGTTTGATGGTTTCCTCAGGATATGATGATAGATCACGTTCTTCAGCTACTAAGGTGAAAGCTCCACTCACTACAAAGAACAGAATTTCTGTCTTCACTCGTGATACTTGTCCAAGGGTCAGAATAAACAAGGCCAAGGTCACGGATGAATTGCCGCCGCAGATTGTAGAGCAACCGACAGCAGCAGTCGCATCGCCTTCTTAAAATCAGCACACCAGTGGTCGAATGGAAGATCCGAAACAATTCTGCCCTATTCACAGGACCAAACATCCTCTTGCACATTGCAGAACATTCAAAGCAAAAACATTGCAATCCACTCATCTTTCTTAACCAATGGAAAATATGTAGCAGATGTGCCCTGTCAACTAACCATTCAGCCAAAGAGTGTCAATTAAAATTACGTTGCTCTCAGTGAGACAGCACCCCTCATTGCTGAGCACTTCATCATGCAAGTTGTGCTACACTTAAAAGACCAACATGGAGGCAATTTACCAGAAACTCTTCGAACCGAGAGAGTATCGGATAGGCTTCAAAAGCATGGCGAGGAGCGACCCTCGGTGATTAACAGATGCAAGGACATTTGTTGTTGAAGTGGATCCAGAGGAAGGTCTTGTTCCAAATTCTGTCTTGTGAAGGTATTCATCACTGGTAATCCTGAAAATTTACGCTATGTTGGATAACCAGTCAAATCGGTCTCTGGGATGCAGCGAACTCTGACTACTCCAATGTGCAAACATAATCTTATAACCCCAACAAAATAATCTTATAACATAAGGTCAAAGCAGGAATTTGACGTAAAAAAGGAACCATGTTAGCCATTGTTAGACATGTCAGGAATATAGTCATCAAACCTCTCTTTCAATGGAATCGTCCACCTGCCGGTCCTGGAGTTAACCGAGTGTAATGCTATTCCTTGTAATTCCTCCGAGATTCCAACACCGGAAGTCACAAGGGTACAATCACATAAACGTACTATTGCTGAAATGTTTCCCGAATCTGACCCAGAAGTGACCATCTTTCTGTTAATTGGACAAGGTGCTCCTCAGCTGCTTAAGGTCAGAGAGTCTTGGAATGAACCACCTGGGCACAGCATATGGACCTTGGATGGGTGATAATTGGCGATGTATGTCTGGACGACGTCCATAGCCCTGAGCAAGTGGAAGACTATTGAACCCACATTCTTGACAATTGAAGACCATCAGTCTGCTCGCCATACCCGAATCGCATCACCGTCAAGGATGTCATCCTGCCACATCCCTTCAGGTCAGCTCTTCGAAAGATCTTGAGACCACAGAGCCTACGACGACTGTGTCAGCAGTATTGTCTGTCAGCAAACAAGGAATGATGATAAGCCGGGTTGTTCCAAGGAAAATGACTGTTTTCTCGCAATCATGGAGGACAGATTCATCAGGAATGACAATGGCAATTGGGTGGCTCTGTTAACCCTTCAAAGACGATGTAGAACTTCCAGTCAATCGACCAAAACTTGCAATTAACTGTTTAAAGTCCCTTTGCAAGATTCTGGATAAGAAACCAGTCCTTAAACAGCTTTGATGCAACATGCAACTTTTGATGCAAACAGCAACAGAAACCAGTCCTTAAAACAGAATCCTCTTTGATGCAAAGCATGATTTCTCTGGGTGTTGGTGCTCAAGCAGATGGTGATGAACCCCATCAATAATTATCCAAGCAAACACCTTGCCCAGCACTGAGAGCAGCATCACCCCTCGGTCGTTGTTGCAGTCCTGGCGATTACCCTTCCATTTCCAGAGTGGGGCAACAAGGCCCCTCTTCTAGTCAGTTAGGATGATGCCTGTGTTCCAGGCAGAGCACAGAACTGCATGCCATGACATATGATTTCGTCTTATACCAGAGAGACCACTTTTGTCTTCTGCTTCACTGTCAATGGCATAGTTGAGCTATGGAGTTAGAAATACCAGGGAACAAATACCATGATAACACCACCAAACCCTGAAAATGAAAACGGTATCGGTCAAAAAACAAAGAAATGGCAGGAAGTCAAACTTGTATCAATCTTTTTGAAACATCCTGTAAGTGGGGCCGCAAGATTCACCATGGTTCTTGAGAATGAAATTAGGAATTTTTTTTTAGATTAGAGACTGAGGATAGTAAGAAGGTTGGGAAAGCAGTCCATGTTTAATGGAAGGGAAAGGTTGAATGTGTTGTGCATGAATGCCAGATTTAATGGAAAGATCGAAGAGTAGGAATCCAAGATGGATGCTAAGGGGTGTGACATCGTTGCTGAATGTGAGACCTGGTTTAGTGAGCAATCAAACTGAAGGACAGGAATTCAAGGCTGCAGAAATTATATGTGTGATCGTAAAGACAAAAGGGAGGAGGTGTGGCAATTTGGGTGAAAGACAGTGTTGTATCGACAAACGCATGACATGAAGGAGGGAATTGATGGAGATGTTTGTGTCGATGGAGATGAGAGTTTGCAAGAAAAGTAAGACACGGTACTTGTAGGATGCTATGATAGGGCCGTGGTGTGAGGGAAAAGCAGGAAAGATGGATATGTGAAGAATTCAGAAGGACAGTGACAAGGGAAGAGTATTAATTATGAGGGATTTTAACTTGCCAGGGATGGATTGGGTCCAGGAACAGTGAAAGGGCAGAGCAGATGAAGATTATTATTGTATATATATATATATATATATATATATATATATATATATATATATATATATATATATATATATATATATTTTTAGACCTTCTTGCCCAGAATTGCTTTTGGACCCAGTTTGTAGAAAAGACCATGAGGGGGAGTGTGGTTTTGGACCTCTTTTTGAGTAACGATCCCAATATGATGGAGGAGGGAGAACATCTGTGGACAAAGAACCACAATGCAATAAGCACCATTCCTTTCTTAAGATGATAAGTTTAGGATAGTGGTGTAAGGCGATTGGATTTTTAGAAATGCAAGCTTTGAGGGGATGAGAAGTGATTTGGGAGCTTTATATTTGGTAAAGTTAATGAGTGGGTGGTTTGCATCGGAGAAACAGGCAACCTTCAAAAGCAAATGTGAAGGGTGTGTATCTTGTCAAATCAAAAACGTCAATTTCATTCGTAATAGTAATAATACATACAATTTATTTCTTTTCCAAATAACGCATTATGAAAACAACAACCCCATGTGTGACTCGCATCAAAACGATGGTGCAAGAAAATACATCCCAAAACAAGTGTCGAAGAAATACATTTTGATTCGCATGGTTTAATATGCCACTTTTTTATGCGAGATTATACACTGTGTTTGAAATAAAATAAAATGCAAAACTCCAGTCTTTAAAATCAGCACACAAAGTGAAACTTTTCCTGCATCGCCCAAGCCAACATGCATTCTCAAAAAAGCCCACATTGTGTCATCCAAAACCAGCATTTGGATTATTGTCCTGTGGGAATGCAATGATAAAACCACTTAAACTTCCCTTCTTCCGAGTGATATGGTGTTCAGAATAAAATAAGGATAATCGTCTCGACAAAATCCAACCAATGAAGACAAAACGTGCACAGCGCACACATTATAATCAGCATATGCAGATCGTATGCAATTTATTTGATTGTTTAACATTGCTTGGACAAATGCAACGATCAACAACCAAAACCCAAACTTTTTGACCATCATTTTCTATCGGTTTGCAGCCATCAGGCAAAAGCAATTTTTGGGAGAAACAGATCAACAAATACAACAACCTTAGGTAAAACGATACAGAAACACACAGGCATTCATTTGAGAGGGGTTAAAAATCCGCTCGTTAATGTTATTTAGCACTCGTAGTTGTCGTGAGCCAACATCATACAATGGAGTTTCATTTAGCATATTTGACAACATTGTTCAACAATTTTCATTCAAAGCAAAAAGAATGGTGGAAATTTGAAAATACCCAACTTTAACGTGCAGGAAAAATCATCCACAAATACAAAAAGCAAATCTGATGACATGCTAGTTGTCATCTTGTGATAGAATGACAACCATGACAACAGCAAAAGTATCGCTCATTTATAAAACTGGCAACCTGTTCATAACTAGTTTCACAGCTATAAATAATGGGTGTAATCGGCAAAAATGGACAGTGTCCTCTTAGTTAATTATAACAACACGTACAAAAAGGTAAAAATTCAAAGCATTTACAACAAGGGGAGGGTGGGGGAGCATTCAAACCTCTCTCTCTCTCTCTCTCTCTCTCTCCAAAATGTGGATGGCAAACTCACAAGTACAAGAGATTAAAAAAAAACATCTCGGATACTGCGAGAAGTCAACTGGAAAAAATAAAACAACACCTGTGCTGCACACAATGTCATTTGTGCTCATGAGATAAATGTTTAAGGAAATACAAGCACTGTCAAAGTTGTTCCATAAACAACAAAATACAAGAAGCCATCCAACAGTGCGCATTTCCGCATGTTGTCGCACCTGTCTACAAGCCGTAATCAAATAATAGTGAGGTTATGAAAAGGCCGGCAGCTAAAAATGATAGCAAAAATGTGATCAATCCTGAACATTGTGCACATCCATGGTTGAAATCTCCTTTGCTGATCAAATGGAGCAGCAGAGAATGAGTGTTAATAAATAAATGTTGTGCTCTCATTGGTTAACGATGGATTATGCAAGCAATTTTAACTGCCACGCTATAGGCATGGTTGCTGGTATGATTGTCAGAATGCCAACCATGCTATGCTGCACCATTCTGTCCAAGAGTAACAACAAAGTAACATGCTTATTGTAAAAAAGGCACGGGCACCTCGATAAGAGTTGCTAAAATGTTCGCTTACCTAAGACTTCAACCAAAAACGCTCAAATACAAAAGACAATGCGTAAAAAGTGTTAAGTCGAAGCTGATAATCAAAATATATATTTACAGATGCAAATGTATTTCTAACAGTTTTACAAGCTCCTAACGTATTTCCACCGAATGCTTTTTATATCGTCGGGTCGAACGTAGTGAATGTATTTTGTCAAACGTAGAAAGGCACAAAGGGAGGCCAACGAAATGACGATGGTTCTCTTTTCAATCGCAACTGTTTGTTGTATGCCACCATTTCTTGGGCCACCCTGCATGTACTTGTGCAATAACGCCTTCCCATCAATACAAAAGGTTGGAAAGGGATTTGTAAAAAAAAAACCAACAACAATATATTAAAAAGAAATTATAATGACAATTTGGAGCAAGTGTCAGGCTCTTAAACATCCAAGAATCACATTTACTTTTAGTAATCAGACTTCGATTGTTCAGCCATGTTTATAATGACTGATGCCCGACCATTAATACCAATCAGCATGTCATTTCCACAGATCTGTGGGGATGTTAGAAGAAAAAAAAATCAGAAAAACCTTCCAGGGTGGTGGGCTTGGGAGGATGAAATAAATATTTGCAGATTAAAAACAAAACAAAACAGCAGCATTCAAACATCTTACTGTGGTTTGTCGAGAAAAGTTCTGTTTGTGACCACAATCAGAATTTCTTTTTAAAATTTTGATCAAATGAAATCAGGAGTCTGTGAAGTGTTTGAGCTTGGCCAATTACCCCAACCACAAAAACGTTTTAATTGATCAAAAGGGCAACAGTTGAAAAATAAATATGCACTTTCACCTTCAAGCAGAGACAAAGGGATTTACAAAGAATGCCAGGACTCGATCTTGCAATCAACGACATGATACACTGCAAAGGAACGGACAGCACTGTAAAGCAACAATTAAAATAGGCCCCTCGGCGCAAGAGTGGGTCAAACTCGATAAATAATGTTTTTAGCTGTGTGCCAAAACCAAATTCTTAAAGCTATACCTTTCTGCTGTAGTTGTGGTCTCCTTCGTATCCATTAAATACAAGGAGCTGCCTATTCGAGTATCTTTCGGATCCGATCAAGTCATTTTTCTATTATTGAAAACCTTTGAATAAATACCTGAAAATTTCACAATTTTTTTTTTATTTTTAAAGTTAGCCCACAATTGCAGAGTGCCTCAAAAATGGACACAAGACAAAAAAAAAATTGCTTTTGTCAAAACAAAAAAGGCAGACGAGCCATTAAAACAAGGAAAATTTAACGTTTTAACAATATAAAGGGTTCCTTGTTGGCTTGTAATCCGATTCGCAATACTTCATCCAAATTGCCAAATTCAATGCCCAGTTATTACGCAGACAGAGGTGTGCAGAGTACTTTAAAAAAAATTAAAATAATAAAAGCAAGCATCTTATCCTGTCACAAAAATCGGACAAAACAGTTGCTAACACAACAAGGAGTATTACAACAGTGCCCCCTAGGCTCCTTCCAACAGAAACACAATGTTAAGACCATTCGAAACTGAATGGCTTCTCATACCTACAATTCAGCAAATAAAATGTGTTCAAGGAGAAAATTAAATAAAAACGTTAATAAAATGAAGCATGACAAATAATAGTTATTGTTTTGAAGGGAGCCAATGAACATGAACTTGTATGTCGACCTCGCAATTCCCGACCTTCCCGATTAGCCTGGTTCACTTTGCAGGCCGACCCACTGTGGCTAGCTCACAATCACTGTGGCTAGTTCAGCAATGGTTAACCAAGGATAGCACGCAATAAACCAAACAAGATGCTAACTTTTATTTCAACAATCCAAAGATATCTACAAAAATACAAAAAGCAGTCTGTATTGCTGAGGAAAGAGGATCCGCCAAATGGACGTGTCGCATCGCTGAGGAAAGCGTCATTCTTGTCAATGGGTTCCACCACATTACTCTGTATGCTTTAGTTCCTTACCAATGGCTGCCAGCTGCAACGCTGCCTGGTCCCCCTCCACTGTCACGGCTGACACTGAGGCAGCAGTGATAGCTGGAGACACCACCGTGGATACAGCCGTTAGCTGTGACAGTTCAGCAGTTGTTACAACTGGCTGCAAGGTCATAACTGTACCACCGGAAGCAGAGACTACCTGGGCAGCCCCTTGTAGTAAGGTTCCGAAACCATCACTTGAAGCAGTTAAAAGCTGCATAGGGTTAATAACTTTCAGGCTCGACAATATTGTCTTCCCTTCTGGTCCAAGCGACAGCAGTGTCTTCGCATCTTGTACAGATGGGGTGCTCAGCACAGTAAGACCAGCAGGTAAGCCAGTATTTGATGATGACCCCAAGACAGTCACACCTCCCGATGTTATTCCACCACTTCCGCTACTTCCTGGAGTCCCAGGAGAGGATAGCATTGCACTGTACGTGGCTGGAGAGGAGGCATTCAAAGCCAGGCTTGGTGGCCTGCCGACATTAATGGTAGCCAGTGTTGGAATCTTCCCAATTGAGATGGCAGTAATTGTTGGGAGGGCCGTGCCCATGGGTGTATTAGGCGTGGCAGGCAGTACAGCCGAAGGGACACGCTGCAGGCGAGGCCTCTTGCTTGGTGTAGGTGTCGAGGGAGGCAGGGCCGACATCTGAGCATTGCGTGACCTGTAACGCTTGCGCTGCTCGTCGCATTGCTGTTCAAGGTCTGTCAGTAGGGGAGGAAGGTAGGATATTTCAGTTACAGTGTGTTGTGTGGGGTTACAAAATTCTAAATAATCATGAAACAAAATTTATCAGAATGTTGTTGAACAGATTTTCACTCCAAGACAGTTCCATTGAAGATAGTAAGAGTATGAAGAATATATATGAAGGGGTATGTGGCAGCACCGTGTATGAGGAAACACTTGTGGAATGCTTTCAAATGGACAGCAGCAAGAAAAGTACATATTACTTCAACATAATTATTTAAGATCTTTATGGTTCAGAATATATATATATATATATATATATATATATATATATATATATATATATATATATATATATATATATATATATATATATGTATATATATATATATATATATATATACATACATACATACATACAAACACATTCATGCGCCACTTAACGACAGGGATACATTCTGAGAAATGCGTCGTTAAGCGATGTCGTCATTGTGTGAACATCATAGAGTGCACTTACACAAACTGAGATGGAATAGCCTACTACACATCTGGGCTATATGGTATAGCCTATTGCTCCTTGGCTACAAACCTGTACAGTATGTTACGGTTCTGAATACTGTAGGCAATTGTAACACACATCCAAGATCAACGGAAGACACGTTCGTTTAACCTTTGTGCTGTTCATGACGGCCATGTGTGTTGTTAGCGGCTGCTTACAATCTTCTCTCGCATCGATTATAGAAAGGTGAATAAATAGCGTTAGGATTGTATAAATAATCATTGCATCGATGTTATAATTTACAAATGAAGAAACGAGCACCTGTCAGTTGTGCGATATATTTTTGGAACAGTGTGAATGTTTAAGCAATATAAAAAGCTTTACTAAAAACTAATTTGTGTTTTAATTTTGACTGTAACAATGATTTATTCGCGGAATTTTTAAACTCAAAGGTAATTTACTTGCTGGAAGGTAAACGTGCAAAAAACGGGTCAAATAGGGCGAAAATAGGGGTGTTTTAGGATGTGAGGTCAACATTGGGTCAGGTTGAATGCTGATTTTCTTGAATCCCGATTTAGCACAACCCCGCTTTTTTCACGATGACATTTTATGGACCTCAACGATCCCGTTATAACGGGGCCACATGAGTTGTTTATTATCATTTTCAAGTATTATGTTCTGCACATAATTGTATGTGCTATACTGTACTTTTATATGACTGGAAGCGCAACGACATGACTTGGCGATAGGAATTTTTCAGCTCCATAATAATCTTTTGGGACCACCGTCGTATATGCGATCAGTCGTTGACCGAAACGTCGTAATGCGGCGCATGACTATGTGTATGTATATATATATATATATATATATATATATATATATATATATATATATATATATATATATATATATATACATATACATACATACATATATATACAAGCCGGTAAGCGACATGGGTGGTCGCTATATAATTGCATACTAGTCATAGTTTTTGACGGATGGGGCTGAAATTTTTTGACAAAGAGGTTGATTATAGTGCGCATAAAAGCACGAAAGCCGATTTTTGATTTTCGAAACAAAAATATTTTTCGGATGTTTTTTAAAATTTCAAAGTCCCGTTGCTTAGCAACGGTGGCGTCCATAGCAACGGTGCTCAAAAGCATACAACTCGATCCTGGTATGAACGTACCAGTCAAGTTTCATCAAAATCGGTTGACAACTCTGACCTCCAGAGCTGTCCATTACATCCAAACAAACAGACAGATATACAGACAGACGGAAACCTGAGAAAAACGGTAGTTGAGCGACCACCCATCAGATATACAGACAGACGGAAAACCTGAGAATAACGGTAGTCTTGCCACCACCCAACAAAACGGTAGTCTTGCGACCACCCAATATATGTGTATATATGTGTATATATATATATATATATATATATATATATATATATATATATATATATATATATATATGTATATATTGTTACGGAAATGGCCCTTATTGGAGTACTAAATATAGGATTAGATCAGATCCCCCATGAAATGCATGTTTGGCTATGTTTTTTTTTTTGTATACCTGGTCGAGGCTCGTCTGAGAGCTAACACACAACGCACATCATGGGGGACATGAGACAAGAGAGGAGGGAGTGGGAAGGACAAAACAGTGGGGAACAGAGACAATCGGAGATCTGTGGAAGGGAGAGGGATGGGATGGGGAACATAGGGGAATAGAAGATGGACATTACAGGAACTTTCAGGAAGGAGAGCAGGGAATTTGAAGGAGGTGGGCTTGGGTGTGTTATCGGAGGTAGAAAAGATCGAGGATTTGAATGGGGGATGATAAGAGGTGGTGGTGAACAGCTGTTTTGAAGGTCTGGAGGGAAGAATGGGAATGAATAGAGTGAGGGAGTTTATCCCAAAGGTGGGAAAAAAAGAGGAATGAAAAAGTGAAGGTGAGCAGCGATTTGTGATTTTGGTAGTTTTACCAGAAGGGGGTTGTTGGCGGACCTTGAGCGCCCTGCGGAAATGTGGTGGGGACAAATCGCAGAGAGAGCTGGGGGGGGGGGGTGAGGCTGGAGAGGAGACGGTAGAAGACAGAAAGACCACCGACCAACCTGCGGTGAATGAGTGAGAGGCCCAAAGACTCAGCCTCATTGCGGGAGATGCCAATGATACGAAATGCCTTGGTTTCTACAGCGTGAAGCCGAGAAAGGTGGGAGGCAGGAGCACCAGCCAAGAGGGGAGAGCAGTACTCCATCAGGCTGCGGACAAAAGCTTTGTAAGTGGTCAGGAGCTCAGGTGGGCCGAGGAAGGACCTTGTACGACGGAGGATTCCCAGTCGGCGACTGGCTCTGGAGGCGAAGTTTGAAATGTGGCTTTCCCTGGAAAGGTCATGGCAGATAGTGAGACCCAGAAGATTGAAAGAAAGGACTTCTTCCAGAGGATTGTTGAGAAAGTGGATGGGGGGGGGGTTCTAAACGGTCCTTTCGAAGAGACATAGTGAGAGTGTGAGATTTGTCCGGATTGAAAGACATGTTCCACGTGTTGGACCAGTTTGTGATTTTATCCAGATCTGCAGTGAGCGAAGAAGCTGCTGCTTGCCGGTCTGAGGGATGAACGATGGTACGGCAGAGGGTGGTGTCATCAGTAAACAGTGGTTGTTGGTAAAGTGGACGTTGCATGTGTGTCGGGAGGTGTAGGATGCATGTTTAATTGTTCGTACAGTGGTGGTGTGTCGAGAGCTCCCTCTTCTTCCTTCCCCATCCTGGACGAGGCCCCACCCAGTCGGCTGAGAGGGTGTGGCCAAGAAGAGGAAGTGAAACTGAAGGGGAGGAGTTTGTCGGCTTCGCTGAGCGAGGCGTGCTTGTGTTTCGAAGTGAGCGAACGAAAGAGAAACTGGAGAGAAAGAGTGGAGTGTGTGGAAAACAGTCGGGTTTTCGAGGCGTGCTCGGGGTGGCTTCGAGCGAACGAAGGCTTCATAAAAAGGTTCAGTGTGTGGAAACAGTCGCCCTCGAGGCGTGCTCGTGTTTTCGAAGCGAGCGAACGAAGGAAGCACAGTGTTGGATCTGCCAGGAGAGACGCTGAACCTGCCTGCACGTCGAGTCTGCATTTTTGGCAGTAAGAGAGGCTGCCTGCACGTCGAGTCTGCCTTTTTGGGGCAGTGAGAGAGGCGGCCTGCACGTCGAGTCGACGATCGACTCTTATGAGGAGGTGATTCTGCAGTGAGAAGAACGGCAGCCGGATTTGAGGCGAGCATGGAAAAGGAAAGAAAAGGTGATTCTGCAGAGAAAGAAACCGAGAGGACGGAGTTGAGAAGTCGGGCTTCGAGGCAGGAAGGCAAGAGAAGAAACGACGGAGCCTCTGACGGTCCCTGCTCACACCAACGGCTTGACACGTTTGCCGATCCGCTTGCCGGAGCCTGGCACCTCGATTTGGGCCTTGTCTAATGAACAGGCCAGGCCTGGATTTGTGTGCTGGACCTTGGGAGAGATCGGCTGAGGCCCATCGGTGATCTGGCGGTCTTGTGCCGTCGACGTTACGCGGGGTCAGAGCGTGCGGAAAAGAAAGAGTACAGCGCCGCCATCCTGCCACACGGAGCGTTCGAGCTGGGGGCTCGAATCCGTGGACATCCGCTTTTTCCAAGCGACATTCGTGCTTTTGACACTGTCCTCTCATCCATGAGACATCACCAAGTACTCTGTCTTGCATGCATGCTGTCTGTCTGTCTTGTTTGCACGTTGTTGATGGCATATCTCGGTAGGGATCCCCTCAAAACCTGAAGTCCGTAGTTCCCGAATTAAGAACGGGTTGAAGATTGTAAATAAAAGCATTGTCGTAAATGTTTTGCTTGTATCGTATTCGCCGATGTTCCCAAATAAATCTGGTTGGTTCGTATGAAGTTGCCGCTATGGATTAATTTGTGTTGCGTCGAGGAGTGATCGGTTCGATTGGCATATAAAACCAAAATGGTTACAGACTGGCAGAAAACGCTCGGCATCTGACACAACCAGTCTGTAACCGGGGTTCTATTTCATACTGAAAACAGCCATTGTTGGTGAAAATACTTTAAACGATTGAAAGTAACCTTTTGGAGTATAAAAAGTGTTGTTTTCATTCTATTGATTCATCTTCAGAATGGAACATCTGGCTCGCAGAATGAAAAGATAATATATATTGTGATAAAGATCCGCCTGTCACATTGACCAACAACAGATCTTCTTGTAAGTGAAAGATCAATGCTTTGCCAGTCCAGGAGAGAAAACAGTGCTGGGGTGTTGTTACTTCAAAGGAATACAATATCTGAGAAAGGAAATAGAAACCTGATGGAAGTTGGGTAAATCGTGAAAACAGATGCCCTACAAGGGGCGGGGGGGGCAGAACAAAGTATATATTTCGTAAACAAAACTGCTTACGAGCCAGAGTTAGATTGAGCTGGGATACTGTAGGTATTCTCTGTCTCACTTTCTTTCATGTACACTTTTGATGTGAATTAAAATCTCTTCTCTACCATGATCAGAGTGGACATTGCTCGATCTCAATCAGCCTTGGAACCTGATCTCAACATTTGGCGTAGTGCGGCAGGATAAACAGATGGGAGAGAGGCAAACTGGCTCTGGTGAGACAAAAGAGGAGAAGAGCCGGCCGGCTTAAAGATAAGGGAAGAAGAACTGCCTCTTTTCTCGCACCAGGGCATACAGATTTGCTGCCTCTTTGTAATCTGTCCTTATCTTAAAAGAACGGAAAGAGAGAGCTTTTATAAACATCAAAATAGGGGTACCCCGGGAGGTTTTAGAGTCCGGAGGGGAGGTTGAGGGAAGACGCTGCAAGGCTGACCTGAGAAACCTCTGCAGGACAGGGTCTGAAGGGGAGATTGCAGGGAACAATCCTGGGAGGGTGACCTGAGACATCTCCGAGGGACAAGGTTTTGTGGGAGACTGAGGGCGTGGAAGGTGTGCAAGGGAGTGTGAGGGTTCGTGGAAATGTGTGAAAGACACCCGACCTAGCCCGAGAACACCCCAGGCAAAATACTGACCAGCCAGAGGATACCTCAGTAAGGACCAAGAAGGATCAAGGAAAATGGGAAATAAAACGTCGAAACCAAAGACTGATGAAAATGCCACACCCCCCAATACAACCATAGGGTTGATGTAACGAAAATTATGGACCTCGGTCATGTGATCAATTAGAATTATGGTATGAATGAATATAAAAGTACCCATATGCATTCCTAGAATAAGATTCGTTAAGATATGCAAATGTGAATAAGCCCGAACAAAACGTGAAGCTTGTAAGATGTGTAAGGAAGAAGTATGACAAATAAATAATGCTGCAAATGTGAAGCAGAAAATAAAGTGTCAAGATTAAAAGAACAAGTTGAGAAAACACCTTGCCCCACCCGCGCAATTTCAGTGCAAGGGCGGGGCAGTCAAGGGAGACTACCAGATAACCCACCTGAGGGTTTAGTTAATCCGTCGAGGTTGTGTCCAAACCTGGAAGGTACGAGGTCGCTGGCCACGACTTTTGCCTTCCCGGTGAGGAGGTGGCCAAAAATGCAGGCGGAAGGGAAGGTTACAGTGCAGCCAACTCAAAATTGGTGTACCATCCATTAAAAGAACATGAGTTGAGATTAAAATGTGATAATATTTGGAAATTTAAAGCAAGGTGCTGAAAGAACAGCAGACGAAGCTCGGCTGCTCATGAAAACGATATGTGAAAATGGAAGGTGGGCGGGAATGATGACCCAATCTGAGAGTGGAGGCCTCTTTGAGAGTTTTTAATGACTAAAAAACTAGTCAACTGGAAAATTTGTGGCAGATGTGCCGAAGTACGAGCATAAACGGGAGTTTTAAAAAAGACGCATAAGTTTCCGTTAAAGAAGCTACAGAAAATGTTATTGACAAAAGTGATTGTGATCTCTAAGTCCAGGAGTCCATACAATACGAATTAAATTGAGAATTATTTTATCACGGTGGAAATCAAGAATAATTTAATGTGAGGTGTTCATATAGAGTCAAATAGTTCTGAAATGTGTCTAAATTAATTTGTATACGTTTTAATGTGTGGGTCGAACGCATACGCAGTTTGTTGTGGATACAGAGTGGGGAGATCGTTGAATTGTAATATCCTGTTTGAGAAGTATTTTAATGTGAATGAGCTTAAAATGATTTAAAAAAAACCCACTCGTGATGAGAGATTGTCTGTGTGTAATGTCTGTGGGCTGTGGAGATGGGGAGAGACACGGGACCAAGGTGCGAAGGAAGGAGTGGTAGGATAAAAGGTGGGGGCTAGCTGTGTCGAAGTGCACATGCTGTGCCCAGAGGCGTGCTGTGTCTTCACTCATCAGTGAATGAAACAATGACATCCAAGAACCAGGACAAAGACGTTAGGCAAGCTGCAGAAATGCTTTTGGGGAAAATGACGTGGTCTTTGAACACGAGGCAGTAGGGTGAATATACTAGTTCTAGCTCACTTTTCCCCATGTAAATGAATGGGGGATTTTCAGCGATTCCCTTTTTTTTCCCGAAAAATAAACCCCCTTTTTATCCGTTTTTCCCTGCTGTGCAGGGGTTTGGCTTTTTGTGAGGCAATGTTTTATGGTCGGATGCCCTTGCTGGACGCCTCTTACAACACAGGGATATGGTACACCTATTCTAACCGGGGCATACACCGGGACCAGTATACTGGTACTCATTTCGCCGACCTCGGAAGGATGACAGGCTGAGTCAACCCCCTGGTGTTAATTCAGCAGCTGAGCGGGATTCGAACTCGGGACACTGGGATCCCAAGCCGCCACCCTAACCACTAAGCCAACACCAGGCTTTTTGTATATATATATATATATATATATATATATATATATATATATATATATATATATATATATATATATATATATATATATATATATATATATATATATATATATATAACCAGGCTATCCCAAGGTATATTTATTTGTCTCCCCTTTTAACCTGGAGGTTGATCAGCTCACTCATTGAACCTATAAAGATTTGTTCATTCTCAAATTCCTTCAATAGTTTAATTTTCTTTGCACAATAATCCCCATCTAAAATATTGACAAACAAAACATTTGAATCTTTATATTTTTTAAGATACCCCTTTTGTGCCATTACGAAATGATAAACTTCTCTTAATGCTCTTGTTTGGCCACCTCCTGAGCCACATATCATTTTGAGATTATAGTAAATTGTTTCAAATGTTTTCAGTTCATGCCGTGAAAATGAGGAAGTGTTTTTGACACGGTCGTGCTGTGTGGTTTTAGACAGTCATGCTGTGAAAAATAGGAACTATTCTGTGAGACAAGGTCTCGTGTTTATATTTTATCTCAGAACACGAACTGAAAACATTTGAATCAAAACCATTTTAAGTATGTTTTGTAAATGATTCATACAATCGCCCAGTTATTTTCCAAGCTGTCATTTCCTGTGGCCGCACCCAATGCTTAGGTAATTTCCTCGTCGTTGCCTTATAAGTGATTCACCAGACAAAGTTTCTGCCAGACGGGATTTTCATTTTTACAACTGAGACATGGGCGATCTTTCTTCCGATGAAGACAAAAGCTTACTACAGAGTTGGTAAGTTTGTGTATGGTTTTCTCTTTGAACGATGAAGCAAATGATTATTAATTAAATCATGATAATTCTGATATATATATTTTTTCCCTGACAGGGCATTGGAAGAAATTGAGTTTACATATCACGACGTGGTTCATGAAATTAATACTCTTATTGAAGAGATCAATGATTTTAAAAGAGAATTGAAAGACATTTACAATGAGTGGCACGAAGTCTTATCACATCCTATCATCTCGAAGGAATTAAACCAATGGTGAGACACGTGTGTGTGTGTGTGTGTGTGTCTGTCTTTCTACCTACCTCTCTCTGCTCTTATTGAAGAGATCAATGATTTATAATGACTGGTCTCTGATCTCGAATGAATTAAACCAATGGTGAGACACGTGTGTGTGTCTATGTGTGCGTATGTGTGTGTGCGTGTGCGTGTGCGTGTGCGTGTGCGTGTGCGTGTGCGTGTGTGTGTGTGTGTTGCTTTCCCTGTCTGTTTGTATCTCTGTCTGTCTCTTCATCTATACCCTTGACTTATTATTTTTTTTTTTCAGCACTATCACACAACATCAGCTGTTGAAGCAATCTTGTACAACACATGATTGTCTGGAGGTAAATGTTTCTGAATTATTATTAATATCACTCTCTCTTTTTATTGACCTTGAAAGGATGACAGGCTGAGTCGGCCTCCTGGTGTGTTAATTCAGTGGTCAACGAGGCTTGAACTTAGAACCAACAACAAGCTTACTCATATTACCATGTAATTATCTTTATAAAACCTAATTATTATCCACTTTTTGTTTCAAAACAGAATATGGTGTCTGAGTTTCGAAATCACAAGACATCTGAAGAAGATTGCTGGGAAAGATTATACATTCTCGCAAATGAATATTTAATATTTTCAATATTAATAAATTATATTTGTTTTGTTTACAATTACTTGATTCTGAATTTCAAGAAGAGGATCAAGACATGAACGAGAGGGAGGGGTTGGGGGTGGGGGAGGGGGGTAGGTGCGCTCCCCCAATGACCCATCACCCCCTCATCCCATCCCTCCCCTCCCCATGTGTGTGTGTGGGGAAGGGTGGGGGTGGGATGAGGGAGGTGGTGGTTCAAAGGTGGGGGCGCACAGGGGGATGAGGGGGTGGGGCTTGTGTGGGTGGGGTTTATGTGGGTGGGGCTTGTGTGGGTGGGGCTTGTGTGGGCGGGGCTTCGGTGGGAGGGGTGTGTGTGGGTGGGGCTTGTGTGGGTGGGGCTTGTGTGGGCGGGGCTTCGGTGGGAGGGGTGTGTGTGGGTGGGGCTTGTGTGGGTGGGGCTTGTGTGGGCGGGGCTTCGGTGGGAGGGGTGTGTGTGGGTGGGGCTTGTGTGGGTGGGGCTTATGTGGACAGGGTTTATGTTGGCAAGGTTTATGTCGACAGGTTTTATGTGGGCAGGGTTTATGTGGGTGGAGCTTGTGTGGGCAGGGTTTATGTGGGTAGGGTTTATGTGGGCAGGGTTTATGTGGACAGGGTTTATGTGGGCAGGGTTTATGTGGGTGGAGCTTATGTGGGCAGGGTTTATGTGGGCAGGGTTTATGTGGGTGGAGCTTCGGTGGAGCTTATGTGGGAGGGGTGAATGTGGATGAGGCTTATGTGGATGAGGTTTGTGTGGATAAATGGATGGGTGGATGGGTGGATGAGTGGAGCTTGTGTGGATGGGTGGATAATTTTTTAATTAAATAAACATGTTGTGTGTGGCGAACTAATTAACTAATCACTAATTATGTGAATATGATGAATATGGGTGGAGCATGTGTGGGGTTTGTGTGTGTGGAGCTTGTGTGGGGTGGAGTTTTTGTGTGTGTGGGGTTTGTGTGGAGCTTGTGTGGGTGGGGCTTGTGTGGGTGGAGTCAAAAAGGGGCGGAGTCAAAAAATTTCAATTTATTGGAGCTTGTGAGGGGTTTGTGTGTGGTGGGGTTTGTGTGGGGTTTGTGTGGGCGGGGCTTGTGTGGGCGGGGTTTGTGTGGGTGGAGTTAAAAAGGGGCGGAGTCAAAAAATTTCAATTAATCTTTGTCTTTTGTAATTCCTGTGAATAAAATGAACCTAAAATCTCTTCCCCTTCCAAATCATATATTCCAAATCCCTTCCCCTTCCAAATCAAATCAAGTCCAAGGAACCGTATCTATTAAATCAACAATTTTAAAAAGTTCTTTCGTCCATCGTTCAGTAAAACCTTTTTCAAAATGAGATTTCCACCTATATATTCTTACGATATCACCAACTTTGAACTTAGGTTTTCTGACATTAATCTCTTTTTCATATTTTAATTTTGTACATGTTTCTGATGGTTTCATATTTGTTGACGTGTGAATCGTGTCATTATACTTATCCACAATATCCTGAATAAAAGATGACCATTGTTGTGAACCGAGTTGTGTGAATTTTTTATATAGTCTCTCTTTTAAGGTACGATTAAAACGTTCAACAACAACTGCCTTCCCTTCATTAAAGGTACTGTATAATGTAATACTGTTATTTTTTAGAAAATTCATAAATGTCTTGTTGTAAAACTCTCTACCCTCATCAGTCCACAATTTTTTAGGTTTTCTCTTACTTTTATTAAATATCTGTTGAAAAGCTAACATAAGAGTATTACCTGTTTTGTTTTTTAAAGGGACAACCCACGCATATCTACTCCTCAAATCAATAACGGTTAAAGCATACTTGTACCCCTTATCATTATTGAGTTCAATCAAATCAGCAGACCAGATATAATCTACTTCCTTGGAATAAACTTTCCTTCTCTGAAACTTTGTGAATATTGGTTTATGTAATTCATCAGCTAATTGCTCTTCAGTCTTAATGGCATCATTAGAGCCTATAAGTTTTTTGAATTTCCAAGCCCAAGTTTCAATTTAGCACTGATCATCTTCTTCACAATGAACCGATCAACTTTTTCTCTCAAGGTTGGATTTTGTGTCAGAGACAAATTATACAACATTTCTCTATCGGCTTCATGCTTTTCTTCCAACGTTGTGGTATTCCCATAATCAATATCGTGTCTCATGCACACTTCATCAACTCTATTGATAGGCTGACTCCAGGATTTAGGATTGTCTGCCTCATCTAATCTTTTATCCAAGTTTGTACCTGGACCACAGAAAGAATACCCTGGAAGATGTAATTCCCCTGGTATTCCAGTTGTTGTAAATTTACTTCCTGATAAAAACTTTTGTATATCTCCTCCGAGTTTGTGTTTGGAGATAAATTGATTTTTTTTGAACCACACACCGAACATATACCTTTTTGTATAACCCTGTTATTTTTACTTTTAATATATGAAATATTTTTAGTATTAGTTTTCTTTTTACATTTGAGACAATAACTCATTTATTTATGTGAAAAAGTCCTGCAGAGTGCAAAAACCTTTTTAGTTTCCAACATGCACATTTGAATCTTAATTTTTAAAACATAAAGAATCCTAAGAAATGCCTTCACTCTCTCCTCCATTTATTTAAGAAAAAACTTGAATTAAAATGAATAGCTTGACGATGTCAATAGTCTTGAAGAAAATATTGCCAATAGACTTGTCAATTCTTTGTTTTCCTCCTCGGTGGGTTGAGTTATTTTCTGTAATACCACCAATCTTTTTTGAATCTCACTGGTTTCCATATTTTGATATTTATTTTGTCTCGCTCTTTCCTCCCTCTCCTCCCTCTCTCTTCTCTCTTTCCTCCCTCTCCTCCTTCTCTCTCTTCTCTCTTTCCTCCTTCTCCTCCTTCTCTCTCTTCTCTCTTTCCTCCTTCTCTTTCTTCTCCCTCTCCTCCTCTCTTCTCATTTTCCTCCTCTTCCCTCTCGTCTTCAACTCCTTCCTCATCCCTTACTATCCTTGAATCGCTTACACCCCATAGAATATTATACATATATTCATCAGGATTTCTTGTTATTCCTGTATCCAAAATAATTTTTTTTACAACAGGAAACCAATAAAATTTCTTTTGAATTTCTAAAAGAGCCTTACCTTTTCTTAACTTTATAATTTTTTCATTATTTAACATTCTAATTAAATCTAAAGTTGTCGGTTTATCAACATCAGCATAATGCCAATCTTTTATTGAAAATACCTCATTCTTATGTTGTAGAACATATTTATTAAAATACCGAATACCCTTTTCTTGAAGGTATGCTTGGACACAGAAATGATAATTTTCTTGAAGCCTTCTTGCTGTCATTTATGTATTAGAAATATATGTTAGAATAATATTATGGCACGAAACACCTCCTCATCTTCCCATAGTTAAATCATTTTGTATTTCCTTACTTATTATATATAATCCTGTTTTTTCTGTTTTCATGAGATAAACAAGGGCAAAACCATTATTATATTTACCCTTATTAAATTCTTTTATTTGTTGTTTACTAATCGTGGACCCACAAAACTCATTCTCGATACCAAGTGGATAATATTCTTCCTTACGAGACTGATTTAATTGTTCCAGGTCTTCGAGGTTAATTTTAAATGACCAATTATACCCTAAATCATTCATATCATACCCCCATTGTTCTATTCTCATACAAATGATACGCCCTTCTTTATAAAAAATTATTTTAATTCGAACTGTGAATTCTGTATGACCTGGAGATAATATCAACACTTCTGTATCTTTGGAATACACAGCCGTTTTATTTAAGGATATATATTGTGATAAATCGCTTAATCTCACCAAGTCATTCGCGTCAGTCGGGCTTGGATAATTTTTTAATTTAAAAGCATTTTTCATGTTAATATTTTTGGTTATATTATATTTATGTCGTTCAGCCTGTGCCTTTGTGTAATAATTTGATAAATCAATATCCAGTTCTTGAGATACACCAAAGATAGAACCATCTTTACCAACATAAGTCATTTATATTAGATTAAAAATAATATCATAAAATTTTTTATTTTTGTTGAGTTGAAATAACACATATAGACATAATTGACCACAACACTTGGAATTTAATTCTTGGATTTGAAATGTTTGATAAACACCATTCTGTAAGAATTTTATAACTTCAACAGGTGGTGGAAGGCCAAAACTATCAAAATAATATTTGTCTTGACTATTAAAAATACAAACCCAATGAGAACCGTTCCCATTATTATCTTCTAAGTTCATAATAATATTCTTTGTATGTTTCGGCACATTTATTAATTCATCTCTCATACAAATAACCAATTTATGAATTTTTAATTTCTTACAATATTTGACAAGTTGTAAATTTGATGTTGTATTCTTTCCAAATTTTTCCAACCACTCATCAATGCTCATTTATTTATGAGAAAGATATAATCCATTACCTCTTTTCGTTAATTTTACACCTGCTTGTGCAATAGAAGAAAGCATATCTCCAACTAACAATCTCGCTTTATCAGGCAGACCTTCAAGTTTTTCAGCAAAATCTACAATTACGCCACTTCCACTAATTTGTTTCTCCAACTCTTTGTTATGACGTTCCAATTCTTTTTGAGCCTGGAGTTGAGCCTTCCTTTCGTTGGCAGTTTTCACCGCTGTTGAAATACCACCCGTCAATGCTCCAACCACACTTAAACCAGCAAATAAAGGAATTAGAAATGGGAGAAATCCTCCACTCGTCTCTCTTATTGAATATTTTTTCAACATTGGTTTTGTCATTTTAATTTTAAGTGAGCGTGTCATTCAAGATTTTAACCTGTTCTCTTGTGAGCAAAACATCAATTCTTACTGCTCCTTTTCTCTGAATTGTATTAACGTTAATCGTACAAGGCTTTTGATTTTGAACACAAGATGATAGTTTATGAAGATTGATTTGATTAACATATACCCCAGTTGGTACTTTGCCACTCATTTATTTAACAAAAAATTATGTGAGACTAATCATCACACCATTATCTGTATTAATCTGCAATTCTGTTTCTTCCAAAAGCAAACAATATGTATCAACTTCTTCACTCTCTCCTCTTTCAATGTATAGGGAAGTATCCACTCGATTAGACTTTATAGTTTCCTTTTGCGCGCTCAGGTCAAACGCATAGATTGTATACAAACTTTTAAATGCTGTCATATCCAAAATAGGTTCTTTATTTCCATTACTTTCACACACCTTTTGGTAAGACTTGTATGCTTCAGCAAAATCATTTTTTTCCCAATTAATTTCCAATCTATCTCGTGGATAAAATGTTCCATCTGGAGAAACGCGAAGTTGTTTCACCTTAGCATTATCACTCAATGCATTATTCTTATCAGTCGCAGTATCACCATCTGGCTTTTTAAAAATCATCCACAGATATCGTGGCTTTCCTTCCAGAACACCCAAATTCCACGTGTAAGTAGTTTGATTGAGTTTAACGTGTTGACATCTTCTTTTGAGGTATGATACACTGAGTGGTTTCTTTGAGTTAAGTCTTCGATTCAACATCTCTTCTGTTTTAAGATTAGGAGTATATTCACTGATATACCAACTCATCTCCTCAATTACAAATTTATTCTGTTCACCAAAAGCACTACCAACACCAAAAAGCAATCGATTTTCATTATCATTCCTCTGGAGTTGAAATCTAATTTTAAGACCATACAGAACTTTATCATGATCACAAAATCCAAATATACCTTTAAGAGGAACTGCCACAGTAAAACTATTTTCTGCTTTTGTATCATCATTATACATTCCTTTCCTTTGTGTATATCCAGGGTCTGTGTTTGTTCCCGTTTACATATCAGGAATAAAACCTTCGACAGACCCCTTTCCCATTCTATCACTGAATGTATAGAGTGTAAATTTTATCATTTCAGATACAGCAGAGACATAATCAACCGCTTCAACTTCTTGTGTTCCAATATACAAACGCACACTATCAAACATTTTCCAGAAGAAATCATTTACAAGTGTAGCATTTGTGTTATTCCCAGCTTTGGTGAATTTAAATTTACACAACAAGAAACTTTCGGAGAGATTCAAATAGGTTTGTTGATTATTTATTTCAAAACTTTTTGCACCATTCGTATTCCAGTCTGTTCCAGTTATTGCATTTACCTTGAAGTAATCTTCTTTTTTAGTGGAGTTTGAGATAATAATAGTATCATCCAAATCATAGATACTATCAATTGCTTCCATACTTGTATTTATTTAGGAAAAAAGATGTTAAAACTTTTGAAACCCTGATCCAAGTATTTGAATTATTTTCTGTCGTTCTTGGGGGGACAACTGAGTTTTGCCATTCTTAATTTCTTTTATTGCTTGTAATTTATGAGATTCCTTCTGAGCATCTTTTATACTCTTTACAGCACCTGCTACATTTCCCACAGCAGAAGCAGTTGAACCAATTAGATCTTTATGTTTAAGAATAGTTGAACCAATACCCATGAGAGTATCAATTATCCCATCTCCTCTAAATTGATGTCCAACACCCCTTTGTCTTTTAGGTTTATAGTATCCTCTACCAAGATACATACCTTCACCCTTGCAGTATGGGGAAAGGAACATCCCATCCCCTGTAATTATTTTATATTTTCCCAACTCGTGTTTCCTCACAATAACCATCGTATTTATTTATTGGAAAACTTCACGTAGGTGAATTCTGATAGATATAACTTCTCCATTAAAAGAAATCACACGATTATCTTGGTCGGTTATCCTAAAATTTACTCTGTGTATGGTTTTTCCTGACACAGGGAGATAAACCAAATTTTTAGGTTCCATATTGAATTTATAACCAATTGAGGTTGAGTATGCGCTGAATGAAAATATTGTATTTGTTTTTTTTCCATCATTATAAGCACCATCAATCAAATCACAGTGAATTAACACCGAATTTATTCCTGAGGATATTTGAATGACATTATCACTGTAAAACGTCCCATTAGTTTCAATCTTTTTTGAGGAGAAACCCAATAACTCTCTAAATGAATTATCAATTGTGAAATCAACCTTGTAGTTAGTTTTAACTTTAATCGTTGATTTTGAAGTATGTTTTTGAATGTTTATAACAATATTTTTTGGTTCATCACCCTGTTCTTTCATAAGACGAGCAATTTCGGAAGATATTTGAGAAATCTCATATGCTCCGGGTGAGACTGTTATCGTTTTGTATCCACTTCCGGGATTATAACTAAACTTGTCATTTTTATCAGTTATATTAAATAAGGTATTATAAGTTTCCATGGACAATAAAGATGCCTCATATTCTTTTGTTGTGTCAAGTTGTAGTGGGTATGGGAATGAAGATGTGTGGTTGCTTGTTGTGAAATTGAAACTAAGGATTGTGCTTCTCATCTTATTTAATATGAGATAAAATGTCTTTATATTGAGATTTATTAATTATTTTCATGTTCATCAACTGGTCTAAAATGGCTGATGCTTCATTAAAACAATTGTTATTTCCAGCCTTCTTACTGCCTAACAACAACAACAGTCTATTAACTAATTGCGATGGGTCATTTGGAAGAAAACTAACACCTGAACCAAGGATACTTAAAGCCTGAATAATGTGTTTCTCCTTCTCATTCTTCCTACTTTTACCAGAAAGAATAACCTTATAATTAAGAGTGTTCAGCAGATCAATATATCCTCTATCATCATTATTTTCCATATCCAATGGTTTATCAATATACTTTGATTCATCCCTCACAGTTGAACCTTGTCTTCCATCTTTTGTGAGAAGAAACATTAATCTCGGAGTTAGTTTAACAGGGGGTTGAGCAGAACCCAAGAACCTTAATTCATCATTAAATATCAATACCTTTTCTTGAACAAGATGAAATATTGCTGGTTGTTCTGTTGGAATGAGTCCTGCTTTGGTTTTTGAATCCGCTGAATATTCATTGTTTTGAACAGCATTCACAATATAATCAGGGGGTTGATTAATCTCTTCCAGTTGTTGAAATAATTCTTCATCATGATATTCTAATTCTCCAAGATGCTCTAATTCTTCCTCCGTCATTTGACTGAAATCTTTTAACATTTGAAGCTTTCTGGGAGTATATTCTACTGTGGGAACTGTGGAAACATCTTTCATTTTTTCTTGGGAAGTTTTTAAAAGTGGTTTAAAAAATTTCTCTTGTTTTCTTTCAAATGCTTCTTCGCCCGTTAGTTTCTGTCTGCATTTCTTCTTTATGTCTTCCTGTTGTTTTACAACTTTTGAAACCAACTCTTGATGTTCCTTAAATCTTCTTGCTCTTTCTTTTGCATCCATTTATTTATTGTAAAATATCATTTAATGAATTGTAATGATCAACAGGGAAATTTTCCTTTTCTTCATCATTCAAGTAGATGTGTTCAAATAAATCCTTTTCTTTAAATATTTCATCAAATTCTTTATTAACATTAATGCGAGTTGTAATTTCTTCTTCACTAATACTTGCATCTCTGCTTTTCATACGTTTGCGTTGAGTTTCTTCATCAACATCAAAACCGAATGATAAAATCTTCACTCCACTCAGATGTTTAATAATTTGTCTCGTTCCTTCTGGATTAGTTTCTAATATCCCAACACCACCAGATTTTAGTTTCCTTAACTCACTCTCACAATGTGAATATTTTGTTGTACCAAGAGAAACCTCCTCAAACATTTGACCTTCATTCCTCAATCGCATATGTTCCTCCACTGAAATATAGTGATAATCTTCACCTTTTACTTCTCCAGGTCTTATTGCTCTAGTTGTTGTTGATACAATGCGTATCACAGGGTGTTCTTTAAGTAAATTTACAATATTCTCATTTGTACTACACAAGAACCTTGATTTATGAAAGTTTTTTCCAGAAGCAGATTTACCCACAAGATTTATAATAATAGTTGTCATTTATATATGTAATTGTTTATAAAACAAAAAATATATCCCTTAATATCTCATCTTGTTTCACAACAATATATTAATATTTTTCAGTCGTGTGCTTCATGTAATCCTCAAATTTCTTTTTACTACATAATGTAGAACAATTATCTCTCCAAAAATTATTGATATCTATTGAATTTAACTTGAATAAAATAAAAGTATTAGCATTGTTTCTGATGGAACGACGAGGAAGTTGAAAGTACGATTGACTAAGATAAATACAATTACAAGAAGAATGTCTCCCTCTTGTGTAGTAGCTGTCCATTACCGTTTGGTTTCTCTCATTAACACAATCATCAAAGATAACGAGGTTCTTTTTGATTTATCCAAATCTTGGGGAGACGGTATATCATCCGTATTATCACTAAGAATACAAGTTATAGGATTTGATTTCTTTTTACATCTCTGTGTATCACAAAATAGTTGAATTATATCTGCAATGTTATAATCATTTAGGTTTTTTTGGCGTTTAAATAAACCGATTATATCTTCTTTTTGAAGACCAGCATTAAAACCTTGTGAGAGTAGTTGATACTCTGGTTGAAAACTCGACTTTGTGAAAATTATTAAATTATCATAATCTAAAAAGTTGGGAGTGAGGAGCATTTTTAAAAGTAAGCAGGTTTTTCCACATCCACTTGAACCAACTATGAGACATCTTAATGAATTTGGGAGATTTTTATGGTTGTTAAATGTTATCTTATTTTCCCAAATAGGTAAAAAATCATTCATTTATATATTTGGAAAACAGGTTATTTAATTTATTATTGGCTTTTTTAGAAACTCTATATTTTATCCGAAGTTCAGGTTTAATTTCAAGATAATCCATTATTTTATTTATATAATATCTTGTGTTGATATTTCCCTGAAAATTACATCCATGAATAATATATAACAACAATCCTTTGAACATTTCTCTTATACGTTCAGTTTCTTCCCTTGTAAGGAAAGGTGTGTTATCACCCTCATACTTTACATTCATTTCTCTAATCAATCTTGTAAAGTAATTCATTTTTGGTGTAAATCTAAAAGAATTATTTTCCTTTTTATATTTTTTATTATCATTAATTAGAAGATAATCACAGAATATACATTGTTTATAGGCTTTTGACTCTGTGTTTAATCCCTGTCTTTCACACGCAGGACAATTCTCAAATTTGTCATATGGAGAATCAGGAAAGTCTAGCATATTTATAAAGTAAAACTTTACTTAAACTGAAATTCATCTATACTTTCAGTTGTATATTACCATCGATATCGATATACTTTTTTTCATTATCAGATTCAACGACAACATTTTTTATATTAAAGGTAATTTTAAAATGATCGTTAATTACTATTGAACGAAATGTCATTTCACCTGATATATTAACATCCTTTATTTCATCAGGATTTACATCTTTAGGGTTGTTGAAAAAAATACAAATTTCTCCTTGCATATTACAGATGGTCTTATCTTTTCTTTCTAAAGCTTCATCCATAAGGTTTTTGTTTTTTGATACTTTTTCTTGTTTCATTGCTTTTTCTAGTTTTGAATATATTACTAGAAGGAGAGGAGAAACTTTTGTGAGAGATACTTTAATTGATGTTCTACCAGATATACTAAAAGCCCTTCCACTGAAGGAAATTGAAGAACTCATATTATTTACCATAATTGTTTTTATCCAATAGTTGTTATATTTATCTTTGTTCAATTTTACATCCTTGACATATTACTCAGTATCTTTAACAAATGAAGAGATTGATTGAAACTTGTCTTTTGTGTCTTGAAACATTGTATTTATTAAGTGAAAAAGTTGGAGGATAAAATGGTTTTAAGCACAGATTCACCTGTAAAATAAACGAAATTTTCATCAAGAAAATTTTAGTTTAAGCAAAGATTTATTATATAAATATGGTGAATACAACATACTGCGATGTTTGTATTCACGAATATAAACATTATAGAAAACACCTCCGAACCAACAAACACACATTTAATCTGTTTCATAAAATATCTCCTCTTGAGTTGGAAAGAAAACATTGTGATATCTGCTCAAAGGATGTTTTGAAGAGTAGTTATAATAAACATCTTCAATCACAAAAACACAAGAAAAATGAGTTTAAAGTAAAGGGAGACTATTATATTGAAAACACTGATGGGGCATTTAAAGGGCATATAAAAATAAGGATTTTTCAATTTGGAGAACCCGGTCCATCATCAATAGCTGAATCAATTGAAATAGTGAAACCCGATGTTGAAAAATTTATTAAAAAGACATTAAAAGAAATGAAAACTTTAAAGTTTTATATGGGAGTGAAAATGAATATGAAAAGACAAGATGAAGAACAAACTCCTTATAGGAGAACAGATCTTCATTTTATAACATCATTTCAAGATTTTTTGAATAGTGGGGTTTATGAAGAACTATCAAGACAAGAGGAGGATGTTGATAATACAGTGGTAGGAAGTGGATTCAATATTAAAAAAATCATCTTTTTAGATATACACATTCTAAAATCAAACCCTCTTAAAGCTTCTTCTTATATTGAATTACCAAAAGAAATAAAACGAAAGAAGGCAGTTGTTAATATTAAGAATAATGATAATAAATGTTTTCTCTTGTCTGTTCTTGCTCACTTACATCCACCAAAATGTAATTCAGAAAGAGTAAAACAATATATGAAATATGAGAATACCTTGGACATTAAAGATTTTAATTTCCCAATGCCACTAACAGATATTCCTAAATTTGAGAAAAAGAATAATCTTTCTATTAATGTATATGGATTAACGGATACAAACAAAGTTCAAATATTAAAAATTTCAAACAACTATAAAAATGAAGAAACATACATTGATCTTTTATATTTTAGTGTTGGAAAGAATTCACATTACACATACATCAATAATTTATCAAGATTAATCTCTTCTCAGGTATTCAGAACAGCAAACAAAATATATCCTTGTAAGCGATGTCTTAATTCATTTCATACAAAAGAACGATTAGAACAACATTCAAAATATTGTAGTAATCATAAATCAGCTGTAATTACAATGCCTAAACCTGGTGAAAAGATTTCTTTTGAAGATTATAATAAATCTATCATGCACCCATTTGTGATATATGCTGATTTTGAGTGTATCCTTAAAAAGATTAATACTGCTTCTCCTAATCCAAAATAATCATATACAAATAAATATCAAAAACATATTCCTTGTGGTTTCTGTTATTATATCAAATCATCTGTTGGAGAAAAGTATAACAAACTTGAACATTATCGTGGAAAAAAAGCTTCACAAGAGTTTGTAAAACGATTAGAAAAGGATTGTATAAGACTCACTAAATTAATGAAAGAAACAAATGAACCGATGAAATTAACCAAAGAAGAAAAATTAGAATTTAGAAAGAACAATATCTGTCATATTTGTGAGGGGGAAATTAAGGAGTCGAAAGTTAGGGATCATTGTCATCTTACTGGTAAATATAGAGGTCCCGCTCATTCCTGTTGTAATCTTAATTATAAATTACCTTCTTTTATTCCAGTCTTTCTTCACAACAGCGCCAACTATGATACACATCTATTTATAAATGAACTTTCAAAAACACCAGGGAATATTTCTGCCATAACAAACACAAGTCAAAAGTATATTTCATTTACAAAAATGATATTCACAAAACCTATAACTCGTATTCGGTTTCTTGATTCTTACAAGTTTCTGGGAACACCACTAGCCCACCTCGCATCAAATCTAAGCTCCATGGACTCTTTTCCAAATCTTAATTCATTCTTTCCAAAAGAGGAAATTCTCACTAAAGAGGAAATTCAGATTAAAGAGAGAATTCAAAGTAAAGAGGAAATTCTAATTAATGAGGAAATTAATGAAGAAATTCTAACTGAAGATGAAATTCTAATTATAAAGAAAATTCGAACAATGAATGAAATTCTAACTAAAGAGGAAATTCTGATTAAAGATGAAATTCTTATTAAAGAAGGAATTCTTACGAGAGAGGAAATTCAAACAAGGAATGAAATTCAAAGTAAAGAGAAAATTCTTACAAGTAAGGGAATTTATCCTTATGATTATATGGATTCATTTATGAGATTTAAAGAAACACAACTTCCATCAAAAGAAAGTTTCTATAATAACCTTTATGAAGAAGAGATAAGTGATAAGGAATATAAACACGCACAAGAAATATGGAAATTATTTAAGATAAAGAACCTTGGAGAATATCATGATTTATATCTAAAAACAGATGTTTTATTGTTAGCTGATGTGTTTGAAGCTTTTAGATCACTCTGTCATAATAAAAATTGTTATGGATTAGACCCTGCCCACTATTTCACAGCTCCTGGTTTAGCTTGGAGTGCAATGTTGAAAATGACAAAACAAGATATAGATTTAATCAGTGATGTTGATATGCTTTTGATGATTGAGAAGTCTAAGAGAGGTGGAATATCACAAGTATGTTCAAAAAGATATGCTAAAGCAAATAATAAATATCTTCCAAATTATGATAGTGAAAAAGATAGTAATTATTTGATGTATTTTGATGCTAATAATTTGTATGGATGGGCAATGTCTCAATCTCTGCCTTATGGTAAATTAGAGTGGGTGGAAGAAAAGGATTATGAAAAGGCTTTGATGAATATTGTTATTTCTTCTCAAGAGGAATTGAATGACGAAGAAGAAGGTTATTATTTTGAAGTTGATTTGAGGTACCCGAGTGATCTTCATAATAAGCATAAAGATCTTCCTTTTGCATGTGAGAAAGAAACCCCAAAGAAAGAATGGTTAAGTGATTATCATAAAAGTTTTAATATTAAAGGTAAATCAACAGAAAAGTTATTAACAACATTCTATGATAAAGAGGGATATGTTTTGCATCAGAGAAGCTAAAAACAGTTTTTGAGAGAAGGATTGAGAGTAGCTAAAATTCATAGAGTTTTAAAATTTAAACAAAGTCCTTGGGTGAAAAAGTATATTCAATTCAATACAGATATGAGAGCAAATACAAAAGTAAAATTTGAAGGGGACTTTTATAAATTAATGAATAATGCTATATTTGGAAAGACTATGGAAAATGTTAGAAACAGGCAAAACATTAGATTCGCAACATCTTGGAAAGAAGCTTCGAGATTGATAAATAAACCAAGTTTTGAGAGAGAAGAGGTTTTTTCAGAGAACTTTTCTGCAATTCATATGAAAAAGGAAAGTATTGTAATGGATAAACCAATTTATATTGGAACAGCAGTTCTTGATTTATCAAAGATATTGATGTATGATTATTTGTATAATGACTTCAAGAAAGAGTATGGTGAAAATGTTTCATTGTTGTATATGGACACTGATAGTTTTATCCTAGATATAAAAACTGATGATGTTTATGAAGATATGAAGAAAAATATTGGAGTATATGATACAAGTAATTTCAGCAAGAAGAGTGAGTTATTTTCCAAAAAGAATGAAAAGGTTATTGGTAAGTTTAAGGATGAGTTGGGTGGAAAAGTAATGAGTGAGTTTATTGGATTGAGAGCAAAGGCATATGCTTATAAGTATGGTGATCAGATTGATAAGAGGTTAAAGGGAATAAAGAAATATGTAATAAAGAAATCAATAACTTTTAGAAATTATCATAATTGTTTGATGAATAAGAAAGAAGAATATAGGAAAATGAATACAATAAGAAGTTATAAACATAACATATATAGTGAAGAAGTAAATAAAAAGACATTAGGAGCCTTTGATGATAAGAGATTTATTTTAGATAATGGAATAGATTGTGTTCCATATGGATATTAGTAGGGTAAGAATACTGATTCTGGCTCACTTTTCCCAATGTAAATGAATGGGGGATTTTCAGCGATTCCCTTTTTTTTCCCTAAAAATAAACCCCCTTTTTATCCCAAGGTATATTTATTTGTCTCCCCTTTTAACTTGGAGGTTGAAACTCATTGAATTGAACACCTGGGGGTTGAACAGCTCACTCATTGAACCTATAAAGATTTGTTCATTCTCAAATTCCTTCAATAGTTTAATTTTCTTTGCACAATAATCCCCATCTAAAATATTGACAAACAAAACATTTGAATCTTTATATTTTTTAAGATACCCCTTTTGTGCCATTACGAAATGATAAACTTCTCTTAATGCTCTTGTTTGACCACCTCCTGAGCCACAGGTTATTTTTTTTGTTAAGCCCCGCCCACTTTTACTAAGCTCCACCCACTTTTGTGAGGTATTTTTTCTAAGCCACGCCCACTTTTCTAAGCCCCGCCCACTTTGCTAAGCTCCGCCCACTTTTCATGAGGTATTTTTTCTAAGCCACGCCCACTTTTCCTAAGCCCCGCCCACTTTGCAAAGCTCCGCCCACTTTTCATAAGGTATTTTTTCTAAGCCACGCCCACTTTTCCTAAGCCCCGCCTACTTTTGCTAAGCCCCGCCCACTCTTACATTTCCAGTTCATCTCTGACTCACAAAGAAATCACGAGAAAATTACAGGATGTTATGGTTTTGAAAATTTCCCAATGAAGGCTTGCCAAGGCTTGCCCAGGGAATTTCCAAAGGAAACCACACCCACCAGTCTTTCTCTATAAAAGCTTCAAGCCCAGGCTCCATTTTAAACATTTGTTTTTGCTGGCAATGGTGTGCTGTGTGCTTGCCTGGAACTCTCTGTCTTGTATGGAACTAAACCTTCAAGTTGATGAACTGGATTCAGACCTCTTATCCATTGAGATAAGATTTTTATTTTCCTATTTTCAAACTTTGATTGAAGCATACTCATTTAATAATTAAATAACTTAATTAA
The DNA here is from genome assembly GCF_056783735.1 of Eptatretus burgeri. Taxonomy (NCBI): domain Eukaryota; kingdom Metazoa; phylum Chordata; class Myxini; order Myxiniformes; family Myxinidae; genus Eptatretus; species Eptatretus burgeri. Next base: position 124,567,491 of record NC_140961.1, read on the forward strand.
TACATTATTATTTTCTCTCACAGGAAATTGTATCTGAAATACAAAATGAAAATACTGCTTTTGCTACAACTTGGAGCGAAATTGTTGACTTGGTTGAAGACCTTGTGAGCGACCAAGACCTACAGAACGAGCAAGACCTTGAGTGGGATGACTTTGGTGTTCCTTGGAACTCTCTGTCTTGTATGGAACTAAACCTTCAAGTTGATGAACTGGATTCAAACCTCTTATCTGTTGAGGTAAGATTTTTATTTTCCTATTTTCAAACTTTGATTGAAGCATACTCATTTAATAATGAAATAACTTAATTAATACATTATTATTTTCTCTCACAGGAAATTGTGTCTGAAATACGAAATGAAAATACTGCTTTTGCGACAACTTGGGGCGAAATTGTTGGCTTGGTTGAAGACCTTATGAGCGACCAAGACCCACAGAACGAGTTCGTCCTTGATGACCCAACCTAAGAGTTATACGTTGGAGACCAGCAAAATCCTGAAAAAGAGTTTTACAGCAATAGTACTCATTGTGAGTTATCAAGACAATACCCACTGAACAAGTTATACGTTGATGAGCCAGAATACAAGTTTTACCTTGGAGACTCACAAGTTTTGAAAAAATCAGTAAATGAGTTCTGCCTTGATGGTTTAAATAACTACCTTGGAGACTCAGGAAAAGGGTTCTGCCAAGATGGTTCTAAATATGGGAACTACCTTGGAGACTCACAAATTTTGAAAAAATCAGTAAATGAGTTCTGCCTTGATGGTTTAAATAACTACCTTGGAGACTTGGAAAGTTGGGTTTATTTTGAAGACTTGAAATGCTACCACTCTTTGGGATTTAAACCTATCAAGAAAGTTCTTACTCCCTCTTTCTATGTTATCAAACCTGAAAGCCTTAAAAGACAGAATTGGAAGAAGAGAAAAAAAAAAACGTAAAATATATATATATATATATATATATATATATATATATATATATATATATATATATATATATATATATATATATATATATATATATATATATATATATATATATATATATATGTGGAAATCTCATTTTGAAAAAGACATTGTGTTGGGTGAGGATTGAGTTGGGGTTGAGATTTTGAATGTGAGGGTTGGGGTTGAGATTTTGAATGTGAGGGTTGGGACACACACACACACACATACACATCAACAAACAAAAGTTAAGCCTTGACTATTCAGTTGAGGATTCTGTGTTTGGGGTTCACAGATCTAAGAACGTCCACCCCTTGACACACATTATATACTGTAATACACCTCGGACTTGTCCCTCTCGTGTCCACAAAGGTGTATTATCTGCTTAGTTTTGTCTTGTAATTCCTGTGAATAAAATGAACCTAAAATCTCTTCCCCTTCCAAATCATATATTTTATAAGTCCAAGGAACCGTATCTATTACATCAACAATTTTAAAAAGTTCTTTCGTCCATCGTTCAGTAAAACCCTTTTCAAAATGAGATTTCCACCTATATATTCTTACGATATCACCAACTTTGAACTTAGGTTTTCTGACATTAATCTCTTTTTCATATTTTAATTTTGTAAATGTTTCTGATGGTTTCATATTTGTTGACGTGTGAATCGTGTCATTATACTTATCCACAATATCCTGAATAAAAGATGACCATTGTTGTGAACCGAGTTGTGTGAATTTTTTATACTAGTGAATATATATGAATATATATCAGAGTTATTGAGACAATAACTCATTTATAGTCTCTCTTTTAAGGTACGATTAAAACGTTCAACAACAACTGCCTTCCCTTCATTAAAGGTACTGTATAATGTAATACTGTTATTTTTTAGAAAATTCATAAATGTCTTGTTATAAAACTCTCTACCCTCATCAGTCCACAATTTTTTAGGTTTTCTCTTACTTTTATTAAATATCTGTTGAAAAGCTAACATAAGAGTATTACCTGTTTTGTTTTTTAAAGGGACAACCCACGCATATCTACTCCTCAAATCAATAACGGTTAAAGCATACTTGTACCCCTTATCATTATTGAGTTCAATCAAATCAGCAGACCAGATATAATCAACTTCCTTGGAATAAACTTTCCTTCTCTGAAACTTTGTGAATATTGGTTTATGTAATTCATCAGCTAATTGCTCTTCAGTCTTAATGGCATCATTAGAGCCTGTAAGTTTTTTGAATTTCCAAGTCCAAGTTTCAAATTAGCACTAATCATCTTCTTCACGATGAACCTATCAACTTTTTCTCTCAAGGTTGGATTTTGTATCAGAGACCAATTATACAACATTTCTCTATCGGCTTCATGCTTTTCTTCCAACGTTGTGGTATTCCCATAATCAATATCGTGTCTCATGCACACTTCATCAACTCTATTGATTGGTTTACTCCAGGATTTAGGATTGTCTGCCTCATCTAATATTTTATCCAAGTTTGTGCCTGGACCACAGAAAGAATACCCTGGAAGATGTAATTCCCCTGGTATTCCAGTAGTTGTAAATTTACTTCCTGATAAAAACTTTTGTATATCTCCTCCGAGTTTGTGTTTGGAGATAAATTGATTTTTTTTTGAACCACACACCGAACATATACCTTTTTGTATAACCCTGTTATTTTTACTTTTAATATATGAAATATTTTTAGTATTAGTTTTCTTTTTACATTTGAGACAATAACTCATTTATTTATGTGAAAAAGTCCTGCAGAGTGCAAAAACCTTTTTAGTTTCCAACATGCACATTTGAATCTTAATTTTTAAAACATAAAGAATCCTTAGAAATGCCTTCACTCTCTCCTCCATTTATTTAAGAAAAAAAAAATGAAAAACTTGAATTAAAATCCATATCTTGTCGATGCTAATAGTCTTGTCGAAAGTATTGCAAATGGACTTGTCAATTCTTTGTTTTCCTCCTCGGTGGGTTGAGTTATTTTCTGTAATACCACCAATCTTTTTTGAATCTCACTGGTTTCCATATTTTGATATTTATTCATTCTCTCTCTTTCCTCCCTCTCTCTCTTCTCTCTTTCCTCCTTCTCTCTCTTCTCCTTTTCCTCCTTCTCTTTCTTCTCCCTCTCTCTCTTCTCTCTTTCCTCCCTCTCTCTATTCTCTCTTTCCTCCTTCTCTCTCTTCTCCTTTTCCTCCTTCTCTTTCTTCTCTCTTTCCTCCCTCTCTCTATTCTCTCTTTCCTCCTTCTCTCTCTCCTCCTTCTCCTTTTCCTCCTCTTCCCTCTCTTCTTCAACTCCTTCCTCATCCCTTACTATCCTTGAATCGTTTACACCCCATAGAATATTATACATATATTCATCAGGATTTCTTGTTATTCCTGTATCCAAAATAATTTTTTTTACAACAGGAAACCAATAAAATTTCTTTTGAATTTCTAAAAGAGCCTTACCTTTTCTTAACTTTATAATTTTTTCATTATTTAACATTCTAATTAAATCTAAAGTTGTCGGTTTATCAACATCAGCATAATGCCAATCTTTTATTGAAAATACCTCATTCTTGTGTTGTAGAACATATTTATTAAAATACCGAATACCCTTTTCTTGAAGGTATGCTTGGACACAGAAATGATAATTTTCTTGAAGCCTTCTTGCTGGCATTTATGTATTAGAAATATATGTTAGAATAATATTATGGCACGAAACACCTCCCCATCTTCCCATCGTTAAATCATTTTGTATTTCCTTACTTATAATATATAATCCTGTTTTTTCTGTTTTCATGAGATAAACAAGGGCAAAACCATTATTATATTTACCCTTATTAAATTCTTTTATTTGTTGTTTACTAATCGTGGCTCCACAAAACTCATTCTCGATACCAAGTGGATAATATTCTTCCTTACGAGACTGATTTAATTGTTCCAGGTCTTCGAGGTTAATTTTAAATGACCAATTATACCCTAAATCATTCATATCATACCCCCATTGTTCTATTCTCATACAAACGATACGCCCTTCTTCATAAAAATTTATTTTAATTCGAACTGTGAATTCTGTATGACCTGGAGATAATATCAACACTTCTGTATCTTTGGAATACACAGCCGTTTTATTTAAGTATATATATATATATATTGTGATAAATCGCTTAATCTCACCAAGTCATTCGCGTCAGTCGGGCTTGGATAATTTTTTAATTTATAAGCATTTTTCATGTAAATATTTTTGTTTATATTATATTTATGTTGTTCAGCCTGTGCCTTTGTATAATAATTTGATAAATCAATATCCAGTTCTTGAGATACACCAAAGATAGAACCATCTTTACCAACATAAGTCATTTATATTAGATTAAAAATAATATCATAAAATTTTTTATTTTTGTTGAGTTGAAATAACACATATAGACATAATTGACCACAACACTTGGAATTTAATTCTTGGACTTGAAATGTTTGATAAACACCATTCTGTAAGAATTTTATGACTTCAACAGGTGGTGGAAGACCAAAACTATCAAAATAATATTTGTCTTGACTATTAAAAATACAAACCCAATGAGTACCGTTCCCATCATTATCTTCTAAGTTCATAATAATATTCTTTGTATGTTTCGGCACATTTGTTAATTCATCTCTCATACAAATAACCACATTATGAATTTTTAATTTCTTACAATATTTGGCAAGTTGTAAATTTGATGTTGTATTCTTTCCAAATTCTTTCAACCACTCATCAATGCTCATTTATTTATTAGAAAGATATAATCCATTACCTCTTTTCGTTAATTTTACACCTGCTTGTGCTATAGAAGAAAGCATATCTCCAACTAACAATCTCGCTTTATCAGGCAGACCTTCAAGTTTTTCAGCAAAATCTACAATTACACCACTTCCACTAATTTGTTTCTCCAACTCTTTGTTATGTCTTTCCAATTCTTTTTGAGCCTGGAGTTGAGCCTTCCTTTCGTTGGCAGTTTTCACCGCTGTTGAAATACCACCCGTCAATGCTCCAACCGCACTTAAACCAGCAAATAAAGGAATTAGAAATGGGAGAAATCCTCCACTCGTCTCTCATTGAATATTTTTTCAACATTGGTTTTGTCATTTTAATTTTAAGTGAGCCAGTATCGTTAAAGATTTTCACCTGTTCTCTTGTGAGCAAAACATCAATTCTTACTGCTCCTTTTCTCTGAATTGTATTAACGTTAATCGTACAAGGCTTTTGATTTTGAACACAAGATGATAGTTTATGAAGATTGATTTGATTAACATATACCCCAGTTGGTACTTTGCCACTCATTTATTTAACAAAAAATTATGTGAGACTAATCATCACACCATTATCTGTATTAATCTGCAATTCTGTTTCTTCCAAAAGCAAACAATATGTATCAACTTCTTCACTCTCTCCTCTTTCAATGTATAGGGAAGTATCCACTCGATTAGACTTTATAGTTTCCTTTTGAGCGCTCAGGTCAAACGCATAGATTGTATACAAACTTTTAAATGCTGTCATATCCAAAATAGGTTCTTTATTTCCATTACTTTCACACACCTTTTGGTAAGACTTGTATGCTTCAGCAAAATCATTTTTTCCCAATTAATTTCCAATCTATCTCGTGGATAAAATGTTTCATCTAGAGAAACGCGAAGTTGTTTCACCTTAGCATTATCACTCAATGCATTATTCTTATCAGTCGCAGTATCACCATCTGGCTTTTTAAAAATCATCCACAGATATCGTGGCTTTCCTTCCAGAACACCCAAATTCCACGTGTAAGTAGTTTGATTGAGTTTAACGTGTTGACATCTTCTTTTGAGGTATGATACACTGAGTGGTTTCTTTGAGTTTAGTCTTCGATTCAACATCTCTTCTGTTTTAAGATTAGGAGTATATTCACTGATATACCAACTCATCTCCTCAATTACAAATTTATTCTGTTCACCAAAAGCACTACCAACACCAAAAAGCAATCTATTTTCATTATCATTCCTTTGTAGTTGAAATCTAATTTTAAGACCATACAGAACTTTATCATAATCACAAAATCCAAATATACCTTTAAGAGGAACTGCCACAGTAAAACTATTTTCTGCTTTTGTATCATCATTATACATTCCTTTCCTTTGAATATATCCAGGGTCTGTGTATGTTCCCGTTGACATATCAGGAATAAAACCTTCGACAGACCCCTTTCCCATTCTATCACTGAATGTATAGAGTGTAAATTTCATCATTTCAGATACAGCAGAGACATAATCAACCGCTTCAACTTCTTGTGTTCCAATATACAATCGCACACTATCAAACATTTTCCAGAAGAAATCATTTACAAGTGTAGTGTTTGTGTTATTCCCAGCCTTAGTGAATTTAAATTTACACAACAAGAAACTTTCGGAGAGATTCAAATAGGTTTGTTGATTATTTATTTCAAAACTTTTTGTACCATTTGTATTCCAGTCTGTTCCAGTTATTGCATTTACCTTGAAGTAATCTTCTTTTTAGTGGAGTTTGAGATAATAATAGTATCATCCAAATCATAGATACTATCAATTGCTTCCATACTTGTATTTATTTAGGAAAAAAGATGTTAAAACTTTTGAAACCCTGATCCAAGTATTTGAATTATTTTCTGTCGTTCTTGGGGGGACAACTGAGTTTTACCTTTCTTAATTTCTTTTATTGCTTGTAATTTATGAGATTCCTTCTGAGCATCTTTTATACTCTTTACAGCACCTGCTACATTTCCCACAACAGAAGCAGTTGAACCAATTAGGTCTTTATGTTTAAGAATAGTTGAACCAATACCCATGAGAGTATCAATTATCCCATCTCCTCTAAATTGATGTCCGACACCCCTTTGTCTCTTCGGTTTATAGTATCCTCTACCAAGATACATACCTTCACCCTTGTAGTACGGGGAAAGGAACATCCCATCCCCTGTAATTATTTTATATTTTCCCAACTCGTGTTTCCTCACAATAACCATCGTATTTATTTATTGGAAAACTTCACGTAGGTGAATTCTGATGGATATAACTTCTCCATTAAAAGAAATCACACGATTATCTTGGTCAGTTATCCTAAAATTTACTCTGTGTATGGTTTTTCCTGACACAGGCAGATAAACCAAATTTTTAGGTTCCATATTGAATTTATAACCAATTGGGGTTGAGTATGCGCTGAATGAAAATATTGTATTTGTTTTTTTTCCATCATTATAAGCACCATCAATCAAATCACAGTGAATTAACACCGAATTTATTCCTGAGGATATTTGAATGACATTATCACTGTAAAACGTCCCATGAGTTTCAATCTTTTTTGAGGAGAAACCCAATAACTCTCTAAATGAATTATCAATTGTGAAATCAACCTTGTAGTTATTTTTTACTTTAATCGTTGATTTTGAAGTCTGTTTTTGAATGTTTATAACAATATTTTTTGGTTCATCACCCTGTTCTTTCATAAGACGAGCAATTTCGGAAGATATTTGAGAAATCTCGTATGCTCCGGGTGAGACTGTTATCGTTTTGTATCCACTTCCCGGATTATAACTAAACTTGTCATTTTTCTCGGTTATATTAAATAAGGTATTATAAGTTTCCATGGACAATAAAGATGCCTCATATTCTTTTGTTGTGTCAAGTTGTAGTGGGTATGGGAATGAAGATGTGTGGTTGCTTGTTGTGAAATTGAAACTAAGGATTGTGCTTCTCATCTTATTTAATATGAGATAAAATGTCTTTATATTGAGATTTATTAATTATTTTCATGTTCATCAACTGGTCTAAAATGGCTGATGCTTCATTAAAACAATTGTTATTTCCAGCCTTCTTACTGCCTAACAACAATAACAGTCTATTAACTAATTGCGATGGGTCATTTGGAAGAAAACTAATACCTGAAACCAACGATACTTAAAGCCTGAATAATGTGTTTCTCCTTCTCATTCTTCCTACTTTTACCAGAAAGAATAACCTTATAATTTAGAGTTTTCAGCAAATCAATATATACTCTATCATCATTATTTTCCATATCCAATGGTTTATCAATATACTTTGATTCATCCCTCACAGTTGAACCTTGTCTTCCATCTTTTGTGAGAAGAAACATTAATCTCGGAGTTAGTTTAACAGGGGGTTGAGCAGAACTTAAGAACCTTAATTCATCATTAAATATCAATACCTTTTCTTGAACAAGATGAAATATTGCTGGTTGTTCTGTTGGAATGAGTCCTGCTTTGGTTTTTGAATCCGCTGAATATTCATTGTTTTGAATAGCATTCACAATATAATCAGGGGTTGATTAATCTCTTCCAGTTGTTGAAATAAACCTTCATCATCATATTCTAATTCTCCTAAATGCTCTAATTCTTCCTCCGTCATTTGACTGAAATCTTTTAACATTTGAAGCTTTCTGGGAGTATATTCTACTGTGGGAACTGTGGAAACATCTTTCATTTTTTCTTGGGAAGTTTTTAAAAGTGGTTTAAAAAATTTCTCTTGTTTTCTTTCAAATGCTTCTTCGCCCGTTAGTTTCTGTCTGCGTTTCTTCTTTATGTCTTCCTGTTGTTTTACAACTTTTGAAACCAACTCTTGATGTTCCTTAAATCTTCTTGCTCTTTCTTTTGTATCCATTTATTTATTGTAAAATATCTTTTAATGAATTGTAAAGATTAACAGGGAAATTTTCCTTTTCTTCATCATTCAAGTAGATGTGTTCAAATAAATCATTTTCTTTAAATATTTCATCAAATTCTTTATTAACATTAATGCGAGTTGTAATTTCTTCTTCACTAATCCTTGCATCTCTGCTTTTCAGACGTTTGCGTTGAGTTTCTTCATCAACATCAAAACCGAATGATAAAATCTTCACCCCGCTCAGATATTTAATAATTTGTCTCGTTCCTTCTGGATTAGTTTCTAATATCCCAACACCACCAGATTTTAGTTTCCTTAACTCACTCTTACAATGTGAATATTTTGTTGTACCAAGAGAAACCTCCTCAAATATTTGTCCTTCATTCCTCAATCGCATATGTTCCTCCACTGAAATATAGTGATAATCTTCACCTTTTATTTCTCCAGGTCTTATTGCTCTAGTTGTTGTTGATACAATGCATATCACGGGGTGTTTTTTAAGTAAATTTACAATATTCTCATTTGTACTACACAAGAACCTTGATTTATGAAAGTTTTTTCCAGAAGCAGATTTACCCACAAGATTTATAATAATAGTTGTCATTTATATATGTAATTGTTTATAAAACAAAAAATATATCCCTTAATATCTCATCTTGTTTCACAACAATATATTTATATTTTTCAGTCGTGTGCTTCATGTAATCCTCAAATTTCTTTTTACTACATAATGTAGAACAATTATCTCTCCAAAAATTATTGATATCTATTGAATTTAACTTGAATAAAATAAAAGTATTAGCATTGTTTCTGATGGAACGACGAGGAAGTTGAAAGTACGATTGACTAAGATAAATACAATTACAAGAAGAATGTCTCCCTCTTGTGTAGTAGCTGTCCATTACCGTTTGGTTTCTCTCATTAACACAATCATCAAAGATAACGAGGTTCTTTTTGATTTATCCAAATCTTGGGGAGACGGTATATCATCCGTATTATCACTAAGAATACAAGTTATAGGATTTGATTTCTTTTTACATCTCTGTGTATCACAAAATAGTTGAATTATATCTTCAATGTTATAATCATTTAGGTTTTTTGACGTTTAAATAAACCGATTATATCTTCTTTTTGAAGACCAGCATTAAAACCTTGTGAGAGTAGTTGATACTCTGGTTGAAAACTCGACTTTGTGAAAATTATTAAATTATCATAATCTAAAAAGTTGGGAGTGAGGAGCATTTTTAAAAGTAAGCAGGTTTTTCCACATCCACTTGAACCAACTATGAGACATCTTAATGAATTTGGGAGATTTTTATGGTTGTTAAATTTTATCTTATTTTCCCAAATAGGTAAAAAATCATTCATTTATTTATTTGAAAAACAGGTTATTTAATTTATTATTGGCTTTTTTAGAAACTATATTTTATCCTAAGTTCAGGTTTAATTTCAAGATAATCCATTATTTTATTTATACAATATCTTGTGTTGATATTTCCCTGAAAATTACATCCATGAATAATATACAACAACAATCCTTTGAACATTTCTCTTATACGTTCAGTTTCTTCCCTTGTAAGGAAAGGTGTGTTATCACCCTCATACTTTACATTCATTTCTCTAATCAATCTTGTAAAGTAATTCATTTTTGGTGTAAATCTGAAAGAATTATTTTCCTTTTTATATTTTTTATTATCATTAATTAGAAGATAATCACAGAATATACATTGTTTATAGGCTTTTGACTCTGTGTTTAATCCCCGTCTTTCACACGCAGGACAATTCTCAAATTTGTCATATGGAGAATCAGGAAAGTCTAGCATATTTATAAAGTAAAACTTTACTTAAACTGAAATTCATCTATACTTTCAGTTGTATATTACCATCGATATCGATATACTTTTTCATTATCAGATTCAACGACAACATTTTTTATATTAAAGGTAATTTTAAAATTATCGTTAACTACTATTGAACGAAATGTCATTTCACCTGATATATTAACATCCTTTATTTCATCAGGATTTACATCTTTAGGGTTGTTGAAAAAAATACAAATTTCTCCTTGCATATTACAGATGGTCTTATCTTTTCTTTCTAAAGCTTCATCCATGAGGTTTTTGTTCTTTGATACTTTTTCTTGTTTCATTGCTTTTTCTAGTTTTGAATATATTACTAGAAGGAGAGGAGAAACTTTTGTTAGAGATACTTTAATTGATGTTCTACCAGGTATACTAAAAGCCCTTCCACTGAAGGAAATTGAAGAACTCATATTATTTACCATAATAGTTTTTATCCAATAGTTGTTATATTTATCTTTGTTCAATTTTACATCCTTGACATATTTCTCAGTATCTTTAACAGATGAAGAGATTGATTGAAACTTGTCTTTTGTGTCTTGAAACATTGTATTTATTAAGTGAAAAAGTTGGAGGATAAAATGTTTTTAAGCACAGATTCACCTATAAATTAAACGAAATTTTCATCACGAAAATTTTAGTTTAAGCAAAGTTTTATTCTATAAATATGGTGAATACAACGTACTGCGATGTTTGTAATCACGAATATAAACATTATAGAAAACATCTCCGAACCAACAAACACACATTTAATCTATTTCATCAAATATCTCCTCTTGAGTTGGAAAGAAAACATTGTGATATCTGTTCAAAGGATGTTTTGAAGAGTAGTTATAATAAACATCTTCAATCACAAAAACACAAGAAAAATGAGTTTAAAGTAAAGGGAGACTATTATATTGAAAACACTGATGGGGCATTTAAAGGGCATATAAAAATCAGGATTTTTCAATTTGGAGAACCCGGTCCATCATCAATAGCTGAATCAATTGAAATAGTGAAACCCGATGTTGAAAAATTTATTAAAAAGACATTAAAAGAAATGAAAACTTTAAAGTTTTATATGGGAGTGAAAATGAATATGAAAAGACAAGATGAAGAACATACTCCTTATATGAGAACAGGTCTTCATTTTATAACATCATTTCAAGATTTTTTGAATAGTGGGGTTTATGAAGAACTATCAAGACAAGAGGAGGATGTTGATAATACAGTGGTAGGAAGTGGATTCAATATTAAAAAAATCATCTTTTTAGATATACACATTCTAAAATCAAACCCTCTTAAAGCTTCTTCTTACATTGAATTACCAAAAGAAATAAAACGAAAGAAGGCAGTTGTTAATATTAAGAACAATGATAATAAATGTTTTCTCTGGTCTGTTCTTGCTCACTTTCATCCACCAAAATGTAATTCAGAAAGAGTAAAACAATATATGAAATATGAGAATACCTTAGACATTAAAGATTTTAAATTCCCAATGCCACTAACAGATATTCCTAAATTTGAGAAAAAGAATAATCTTTCTATTAATGTATATGGATGAACGGATACAAACAAAGTTCAAATATTAAAAATTTCAAACAACTATAAAAATGAAGAAACACACATTGACCTTTTATATTTTAGTGTTGGAAAGAATTCACATTACACATACATCAATAATTTATCAAGATTAATCTCTTCTCAGGTATTCAGAACAGCAAACAAAATATATCCTTGTAAGCGATGTCTTAATTCATTTCATACAAAAGAACGATTAGAACAACATTCAAAATATTGTAGTAATCATAAATCAGCTGTAATTACAATGCCTAAACCTGGTGAAAAGATTTCTTTTGAAGATTATAATAAATCTATCATGCACCCATTTGTGATATATGCTGATTTTGAATGTATCCTTAAAAAGATAAATACTGCTTCTCCTAATCCAAAAGAACCATATACAAATAAATATCAAAAACATATTCCTTGTGGTTTCTGTTATTATATCAAATCATCTGTTGGAGAAAAGTATAACAAACTTGAACATTATCGTGGAAAAAATGCTTCACAAGAGTTTGTAAAACGATTAGAAAAGGATTGTATAAGACTCACTAAATTAATGAAAGAAACAAATGAACCGATGAAATTAACCAAAGAAGAAAAATTAGAATTTAGAATGAACAATATCTGTCATATTTGTGAGGGGGAAATTAAGGAGTCTAAAGTTAGAGACCATTGTCATCTTACTGGTAAATATAGAGGTCCCGCTCATTCCTGTTGTAATCTTAATTATAAATTACCTTCTTTTATTCCAGTCTTTCTTCACAACAGCGCCAACTATGATACACATCTATTTATAAATGAACTTTCAAAAACACCAGGGAATATTTCTGCCATAACAAACACAAGTCAAAAGTATATTTCATTTTCAAAAATGATATTCACAAAACCTTTAACTCGTATTAGGTTTCTAGATTCTTACAAGTTTATGGGAACACCACTAGCCTACCTCGCATCAAATCTAAGCTCCACGGACTCTTTTCCAAATCTTAATTCATTCTTTCCAAAAGAGGAAATTCTCACTAAAGAGGAAATTCAGATTAAAGAGAGAATTCAAAGTAAAGAGGAAACTCTCATTAATGAAGAAATTCTAACTGAAGATGAAATTCTAATTATAAAGAAAATTCGAACTAAAGAGGAAATTCAGATTAAAGATGAAATTCTGATTAAAGAAGGAATTCTTACGAGAGAGGAAATTCAAACAAGGAATGAAATTCAAAGTAAAGAGAAAATTCTTACAAGTAAGGGAATTTATCCTTATGATTATATGGATTCATTTATGAGATTTAAAGAAACACAACTTCCTTCAAAAGAAAGTTTCTATAATAACCTTTATGAAGAAGAGATAAGTGATAAGGAATATAAACACGCACAAGAAATATGGAAAATATTTAAGATAAAGAACCTTGGAGAATATCATGATTTATATCTAAAAACAGATGTTTTATTGTTAGCTGATGTGTTTGAGGCTTTTAGAACACTCTGTCATAATAAAAATTGTTATGGATTAGACCCTGCCCACTATTTCACAGCTCCTGGTTTAGCTTGGAGTGCAATGTTGAAAATGACAAAACAAGATATAGATTTAATCAGTGATGTTGATATGCTTTTGATGATTGAGAAGTCCAAGAGAGGTGGAATATCACAAGTATGTTCAAAAAGATATGCGAAAGCAAATAATAAATATCTCCCAAATTATGATAGTGAAAAAGATAGTAATTATTTGATGTATTTTGATGCTAATAATTTGTATGGATGGGCAATGTCTCAATCTCTACCTTATGGTAAATTAGAGTGGGTGGAAGAAAAGGATTATGAAAAGGCTTTGATGAATATTGTTATTTCTTCTCAAGAGGAATTGAATGACGAAGAAGAAGGTTATTATTTTGAAGTTGATTTGAGGTACCCGAGTGTTCTTCATAATAAGCATAAAGACCTTCCTTTTGCATGTGAGAAAGAAACCCCAAAGAAAGAATGGTTCAGTGATTATCATAAAAGTTTTAATATTAAAGGCAAATCAACAGAAAAGTTATTAACAACATTCTATGATAAAGAGGGATATGTTTTACATCAGAGAAGCTTAAAACAGTTTTTGAGAGAAGGATTGAGAGTAGCTAAAATTCATAGAGTTTTAAAATTTAAACAAAGTCCTTGGGTGAAAAAGTATATTCAATTCAATACAGATATGAGAGCAAATACAAAAGTAAAATTTGAAGGGGACTTTTATAAATTAATGAATAATGCTGTATTTGGAAAGACTATGGAAAATGTTAGAAACAGGCAAAACATTAGATTCGCAACATCTTGGAAAGAAGCTTGAGATTGATAAATAAACCAAGTTTTGAGAGAGAAGAGGTTTTTTCAGAGAACTTTTCTGCAATTCATATGAAAAAGGAAAGTATTGTAATGGATAAACCAATTTATATTGGAACAGCAGTTCTTGATTTATCAAAGATATTGATGTATGATTATTTGTATAATGACTTAAAGAAAGAGTATGGTGAAAATGTTTCATTGTTGTATATGGACACTGATAGTTTTATCCTAGATATAAAAACTGATGATGTTTATGAAGATATGAAGAAAAATATTGGAGTATATGATACAAGTAATTTCAGCAAGAAGAGTGAGTTATTTTCCAAAAAGAATGAAAAGGTTATTGGTAAGTTTAAGGATGAGTTGGGTGGAAAAGTAATGAGTGAGTTTATTGGATTGAGAGCAAAGGCATATGCTTATAAGTATGGTGAACAGATTGATAAGAGGTTAAAGGGAATAAAGAAATATGTAATAAAGAAATCAATAACTTTTAGAAATTATTATAATTGTTTGATGAATAAGAAAGAAGAATATAGGAAAATGAATACAATAAGAAGTTATAAACATAACATATATAGTGAAGAAGTAAATAAAAAGGCATTAGGAGCCTTTGATGATAAGAGATTTATTTTAGATAATGGAATAGATTGTGTTCCATATGGATATTGTATGATAGAGTGTATAAAATAGATTATGTTTTAACGATGGGAAGATGGGTTAGGGTTTTTAAGGGCTACCGCCGCGTTTTTTCACAATATATAAATGGTTAAACCAAGTATTAATCAAACTAAAGAGTGGAGAAAATCTCAGTCTTGGTATATAAATGGAAAACATAATGAATGTGAAAAATATCAAATAAGTCTTATTGAAAAAATAACTAAAACAAAGGTAAATAAAACAAATAAGCGAATTAATTTAAAAACTAGTAAGTTAGAGGATGTAAAGAAAAAAATGAATATCCTTGAATGGACTGAAAACTTTGATGGTTATCAATTGAATAATGAAAAAACAATTTACTATAATCTCAAAATGATATGTGGCTCAGGAGGTGGCCAGATGAGAGCATTAAGAGAAGTTTATCATTTCGTAATGGCACAAAAGGGGCATCTTCAAAAATATAAAGATTCAAATGTTTTGTTTGTCAATATTTTAGATGGGGATTATTGTGCAAAGAAAATTAAACTATTGAAGGAATTTGAGAATGAACAAATCTTTATAGGTTCAATGAGTGAGCTGTTCAACCCCCAGGTGTTCAATTCAATGAGGTTCAACCTCCAAGTTAAAAGGGGAGACAAATAAATATACCTTGGGATAAAAAGGGGGTTTATTTTTAGGGAAAAAAAAGGGAATCGCTGAAAATCCCCCATTCATTTACATGGGGAAAAGTGAGCCAGAATCAGTATTCTTACCCTACTGATATTGTATGATAGAGTGAATAGAATAGATTGTGTTTTAACGATGGGAAGATGGGTTAGGGTTTTTTAAGGGCTACGGCCGCATTTTTTCGCAATATATAAATGGTTAAACCAAGTATTAATCAAACTAAAGAGTGGAGAAAATCTCAGTCTTGGTATATAAATGGAAAACATAATGAATGTGAAAAATATCAAATAAGTCTTGTTGAAAAAATAACTAAAACAAAGGTAAATAAAACAAATAAGCGAATCAATTTTTTTTTTTTTTTTTTTTTTTTTTTTTTGTATACCTTGGTCGAGGCTCGTATGAGAGCTAACACACAACTCACAGCAAGGAGGCATGAGACAAGAGGGGCGGGAGTGGAAGGGACAAAACATTGGGGAACAGACACAGGTAAACTGTGGAAGGGAGAGGGATGGGGATGGGACGGGGAACATGGCGAGGGGAAGATGGACATTAAAGGGACTTTCAGGAAGGAAAGCAGGAGAATTGAAGGAAGTGGGCTTGGGTGGATTATCGGGGGTAGAAAAGATCGAGGATTTGGATGGGGGAAGATAAGAGGTGGTGGTGAACAGCTGTTTTGAAAGCCTGGAGGGAAGAATGGGAAAGAATAGAGTGAGGAAGTTTATTCCAAAGGCGGGAAAAAGAGGAATGAAAGAGTGAACATGAGCAGTGATTCGTGATTTTGGTAGTTTTACCAGAAGGGGGTTGCTGCCGGGCCTTGAGCGCCCTGTGGAAATGTGTTTCGGACAAATCACAGAGAGAGCAGGGAGGGCAAGGCTGGAGAGGAGTCGGTAGAAGACAGAAAGACCACCGACCAACCTGCGGTGATTGAGTGAGAGGCCCAAAGACTCAGCTTCATTGCGGGAGATGCCAATGATCTTAAAAGCCCTGGTTTCGACAACGTGAAGTCGAGAAAGGTGGGAGGCAGGAGCACCAGCCCAGAGGGGAGAGCAGTACTCCATCAGGCTACGGACAAAAGCTTTGTAAGTGGTCAGGAGCTCAAGAGGGCCGAGGAAGGACTTTGCACGATGGAGGATTCCCAGTCGGCGACTGGCTTTTGAGGCAAGGTTGGAAATGTGACTTTCCCAGGAAAGGTCATGGCAGATAGTGAGACCCAGAAGCTTGAAAGAAAAGACTTCTTCCAGAGGATTGTTGAGAAAGTGGATGGGGGTTTTGTAAACGGTCCTTTCGAAGAGACATAGTGAGAGTGTGAGATTTGTCTGGATTGAAAGACATGTTCCACGTGTTGGACCAGTTTGTGATTTTATCCAGATCTGCAGTGAGCGAAGAAGCTGCTGCTTGCCGGTCTGAGGGATGACAGATGGTACGGCAGAGGGTGGAGTCATCGGCAAAGAGAAATAGAGGATTTTCCAGAGAGTCCGAGAGATCATTGATGAAAACCAGAAAAAGAACAGGGCCCAGAACGCTACCTTGAGGAACTCCAGCCTGCACAGGAAGAGGGGATGAAAGAACTCCATTTAGGGCCACACGTTGACTGCGACAGGAGAGGAAGTCTGCGAGCCATGAGTGGAGATGGCCTTGAATACCATGGGAAGAGAGTTTGGTGAGTAGGGCAGGGTGCCAGACTGTGTCAAAAGCACGTGATATGTCCAGGGATACGGCTCGGATTTCCTGTCTGGCATTGAGGACCTCCATCCATTGATGGGAGAGCAGTAGCAGCATATCTAGGGTAGAGTGACCTGGTCTGAAACCAAATTGATGATTGGAAATCAAGCCATTGGAGAAGAGGAAGGATTTCATGTCTGAAGCGATGATGGATTCCATAACCTTGCTGATGATTGGGAGAAGGCTGATTGGTCTATAGTTACAGGGATCTGTTTTTGCACCTTTTATGCAGGGCAGTGATGTTAGCAGATTTCCAAGCAGATGGCAGATGACCTTGGGAAAATGAGAGGGTGAATAGAACAGAGAGAGGGTGAGCAAGAGCAGAAGAGCAGGCTTTGAGGACACGTGGGCTGATGCCGTCTGGACCGGTTGCAGAATCTGACTCGAGGTTTGAAAGCAAGCTCTCCACCTTGTCAGGAGAAAAGGATACAGAGTCCAGGGACAGTTGGGTGCGACTGGGTAAAGTGGGTAGAGATAGTGATGGGTTTGGGACACAAGATTTAGCTGCAAACACCGAGTTTAGACATTCAGCTTTATCACGTGTGGAATCAGCAGTGCGGCCATTTGAGGTAAGGGAGGGGATGGAGGGGGAACATACACCAGAAACAGATTTGATTAAACGCCACTAGGATTTTGAGGAGGGAGAGAGGTTTGAGAGTTCAGACTTGAGATGAGAAAGATGTTGTTTTCTGGCTCTCCTGAGGGTAGCTACACACTTGTTCCGAGCTTTGTGGAAAGAACTGAGATTGCCCTCAGTTGGGTTTGCTTTCCATGAGGCAAAGGCAAGTTGTTTCAGGACAACTGCCTCGCCACAAGCTTCAGTAAACCAAGGGCGGGAGGAAGGGTAAGACAACTGAACACGAGAGGGGATAAATCTGTGCATGAGGGAGAGCAAGTTTCTTTGAAAGAATTCCCAGGATGAGTTGATGTTTGAGAAAGTAGTGATAGGAGACCAGTCTGTAAGTTTGATGGCTGCTCGGAGACCCTGCCAGTCGGCTTGAGTGAAATGCCAGACTCGACGGCGGTGAGGTGGTTCTCTGATAACAGCCAGAGAGATGTCCACTTTAACAAGGACGTGGTCAGAAGAACCAATTGGAGCGAAGGAAGAGCAGCAGATATTGTCAGGGAAATTTGTCAAAATCAGATCCAGAAGAGATGGAGTACCATTGGTTGAGATCCGGGTTGGGAAGTTGACCGATTGAGTCAGTCCCAATGAGTCACAGAAAGCTTTTGCTGATGTCCCATGGCAGGTGAGAGAGGTACCCACACCGAGCCAACTGGCGTGATGACAATTGAAGTCGCCACATAAGAGGAAGAGAGAGTTTGGATGAGAAGATAGAAGATGGTCCATGTTTTCGGAGAGTGAGGTGTAGATGGAGTCATCACTGTTCGGTGGACGGTACAGTACACATATAAACACGAGGTGGGAGTGGAGGGGAAGCCGAAGCCAGAGGTATTCCTGGGGGTGTGGGGGAGTGAGAGCAGTGCAGGGAGAGTGAGGAATAGAGTCTTTGATGAAGAGAGCAACACCTCCACCAGGACGAGGCTCAGGTCTGTCATACCGTAAGAGGGAGTAACCAGGGAGAGATACTTGGGAGTCAGACACGTCTTGGGAGAGGAAAGTTTCTGTTAGGCAGATAATGTCTGGTTTGTCAGTGGCAACCTGCATGGAAAGATCTGAAAGGTTTGAGCGAAGGCCCCGGATATTTGAGGTCCACACTTTTAATGAAGAGGTAGGGGAGGAGGCTTTGGGTGCAGGAGGTGGAGGGGGCGGGGGAGGGTAGGACGAGGGACGAGGGGTAGGTAAGGAGGGTTGCTGAAGGAGTGTGGGGTATTGCAGAATAGCGAGGGAGGGGGCCGAATGAGGAGGAGAAAAGGCTCTGTGGTGCTGGGAGAGAGGGGGACAAGAGACAAGGAAGATGGCAGTTGAGTATTTGAGTAGGTGGAGTGAAGAGATGGAGGTGAGAGGGCAGTGGAGGGAGGCAGGTTGGTGGATGAGAGGGGGGCAACTTAGAGAAGGAAGAGTGAGGGGGATGAAAGGTGGGAGAAAGGTGAGGGGGAATTTTTGAAAGAGGTGAGAGGGAGGCTTGGAGGGAGAAGAGTGGGATGGTTGCTTTGAGAGTGAGAGTGAGGGGTGAGGGGGTGAGTTGGCACTGAAGTTGGAAAAAAGAATGGTTGATGGAAAGCGAGCATCCATGGCAAACTGTGGTTTTTAAAAGTTTTAGGTCAGAGATGCGATTTAACACAATTCTTGATGGATGCAATGAAGGCGAATTCAGAGCATGGAGAGAAGAAGCGCTGTAATAGTTGGATTATTAGGCAAGGAATGAAGGAGAGGTCGAAATGAAAGCAGTCTGTTGAAATAGCAGAAGAGTAGTGCATTGTGAAACAGTAAAGAGTACCACATGTGTGAGAGAGGAAGATGAAGCATCATAAGATCGTTTTTGTTGTTAATATTAATGTATGAGAGAGTTCAACAGATTAGGTCATGGAAATGTAAAAAAAAAAAAAAGAAATCGAGGAAGACGAGGAGGAAGTTAAGAGGAAGAAGAAGTAGCAGAATCGGGAGAAGGTGAGCGTGTTGTTGTTGTTGTTGTTGTTGTTGTTGTTGTTGTTGTTGTTGTTGGGTATATATATATATATATATATTTTTTTTTTTTTTGAGATAAGAAAGAGATTAGTTGGGAGAATGGGGGATGTTTGGAAAGTGGGGAGGATGAAAATTGAAGGTAATGGGGAGGATAGAAATTGAAGGTAATGGGGAGAAAAAACAAACAAAAAAAAAAAAACGATCGAACACCAAGTGGAACCGGTAGGCCTCAAGCCTAGGACTAGGCCTCAAACACCAGGTAAGAACGTCGACATAAATACTCACAAAATAGCACGATTTTTGAAACAAAACCGAACTAGGAACACACATTAACATGTAGGTGAGAAAATTAAACAGTTAAAACGGGACAAATAACAACCGGAACTTAACTTTGAGAATGTCAGCAGGGAGCCCCGAAGGAGACCTCTTGCCGCTCAAAACCGGAACCGGAAGTCCAATTTAAAAACTAGTAAGTTAGAGGATGTAAAGAAAAAAATGAATATCCTTGAATGGACTGAAAACTTTGATGGTTATCAATTGAACAATGAAAAAACAATTTACTATAATCTCAAAATGATATGTGGCTCAGGAGGTGGTCAAACAAGAGCATTAAGAGAAGTTTATCATTTCGTAATGGCACAAAAGGGGTATCTTAAAAAATATAAAGATTCAAATGTTTTGTTTGTCAATATTTTAGATGGGGATTATTGTGCAAAGAAAATTAAACTATTGAAGGAATTTGAGAATGAACAAATCTTTATAGGTTCAATGAGTGAGCTGATCAACCTCCAGGTTAAAAGGGGAGACAAATAAATATACCTTGGGATAGCCTGGTTATATATATACAAAGCCTGGTGTTGGCTTAGTGGTTAGGGTGGCGGCTTGGGATCCCAGTGTCCCGAGTTCGAATCCCGCTCAGCTGCTGAATTAACACCAGGGGGTTGACTCAGCCTGTCATCCTTCCGAGGTCGGCGAAATGAGTACCAGTATACTGGTCCCGGTGTCTCCCGGTTAGAATAGGTGTACCATATCCCTGTGTTGTCAGAGGCGTCCAGGAAGGGCATCCGACCATAAAACATTGCCTCACAAAAAGCCAAACCCCTGCACAGCAGGGAAATATGGATAAAAAGGGGGTTTATTTTTAGGGGAAAAAAAGGAATCGCTGAAAATCCCCCATTCATTTACATGGGGAAAAGTGAGCTAGAACCAGTATAGTCACCCTACTCGCGGCCATTGCGGGCCTTGTCACGGAGCATTAATCCTCTGCCTGGCGCGATCAAGCTTTTTGTGCCGAAGCGGTCAGAGGAGCATGTCTGTTGTCCTTGTATGAGCCTCTATCTGTCAGGATAAATTCATTGGATTAGAATTGACCATAAAAGCGGGTTATCGTGCTGGTTGTAGTAACACCCTGCTATGAAGTATGAGATTTGCTGATTTGTGCGCGATCTTTGCTTGAGAGTTGGGCTGTGTGAGATTTGCCCAATGAATGCCACCTGGAGGCATGGGGGGGATGAGCGGAGTTGACATCTGGGCCGTGCTGTGTCGAGCCATGGCGAAAGTACCGTGTAAGATTGCGAGGTCGTTTCTTCTGGCCTTATAGATTTACGAACATGATTTACAAACATGATATGGGGCCAGCTGAAAGGAAAATACGAATTGCATACATAATATATAGATGGTAGTCGATCACAGAACGTGTTTTGGCCCTCGGATGGACGTCTCCTGTTTGGTTGTGATGTCTACCGATGTTTGCGGCAGTTAATGGACCTTAAAGCCTCCAAGGTGTCTTTCACAAAGACAAGACCATTGTGTGCTGGACCCTGAGTAAATTCCACAATGTGCCAACCCCCTACAGCCCCCTGCACCTCCGAAGAGTCTGGAGGTATGGACGCTGACCTTTGAGCTGTGCAGCCTCGGTTCAAGTCTCAGAGCAGCTCTAAACTGCCACCCTGATGTTTTAAAGATCCCACGATGCTTTTTGCGAAGCGTTGGCAAGTTATCACAGGCTCCCTGAACATTAAGCTACAAAACTGCTGCTCGAACGTGCAGGGGCACAGCTGCTGTTGTCATGATGGGCATGGGTCGGGACTCGAGTCGTCATTTGTGTGCAGCACGTTGCGACAGACTGGTGTCAATCGTCGCAGGGAGGTGGCGGTGCCGCGGATGCAGTGTATTCTATAGGCAGCCCAAGCCGCCACCCCCCAACCATTGAACTAACTACAGGCTACGAGTTCTGCTGTTCGAGTTCACTTTAGGCTCATGTTAAAGATAATTGAGAATTTGGCAGATTTTAAAAACAATTACCATGACATGTTTTGAATGAAGAATGGATTAAATTCGCAACTGTGGCTGTGGACATAATTACATACGCAACTCAGCCGGGCACAGAGGAAAATATTTTATGTTATTTCTTGCAATGGTTGGAATCGAAAGATGTCCGACACTGAATACAACTGTCAGGGTATGTAGTGTACACTGAAAATAACATCTTGGAAAGTGATACTGTGCTAATTGCGGTATGCAGTCTAGCCGAGGGTGAAAGCATATTCCTGATATGTGTATACTGTACAGATGACACAATGCAGGGGAACTTTGGAAATAAGAGGATATTTAATGTCGCAAAGTGTGCTCGTCAAGAATGGAGGTTAAATCGACAGTAAAATATTGAGCACATATGAAGCAAAAACTACAACAACGACATCCTTCCTGGCTTCCTTCCACCATTGGCCTTTTTGATGAGCATACGTGCCGAGCGCCTGTGGGGGAGTTCCATTGGCAATCAACGCTACCTAACTACCTGGTGCTTGCAGCGGGATCAAGTTGCAGGTTCAAGTCTTGCCGAGCCAGATTGTCAGGGATTGCACGAGGCAGGAAGGTCCAAGCAAGCTTCTAACCTCCAGCTCACCGTCCCTCCGAGTTGGGGTATCAATAAAGACCCGACGGGGTCCATTTCTTTTTGGGTGTGTGTATCTGGTGCGGGCCAGTCCTTTAAGCAGCACCTGTATGGGTACTTGCGTATAAATTTCCATTTCTTTTCTATTCTAATGACTCTGCCCTTATGTGCTCCTCATGGGCTTAATGGTGGTGCCCAGGGAGCCACTGGGTTGTCTGGACCGCCTGGAGAAGTGGGAGGCGGTGGAACTGTTGGTGGTTCAGGTCCTATCGGACCTCCGGGCCCGAGTGGTCATGATGGCATGATTGGCCCTCGTGGTGATGGAGGCAGTCCAGGAGCACCTGGTGAACATGGAGCAGCCGGCCCTGATGGCAATGCTGGAGACAGGGTCCGCAAGGGGAGTCTGGAACAACAGGACACCAAGGTGCGATTGGGATAATTGGACCATCAGGATCGTCTGGGTCAGTGGGTGAGCAAGTGGTGGGTGCAGGTGAGCACATGCATCTGTGGTGAAGGTAGTGGTGTGAACCCATGGGTCGTTCGGGCAGGCAGGATTCACAACATCTTTGTTTACGTTGAGATCTGAATTTGTTGTCTTCTGACGTCAGCATCGGTTGGTATTTTACAAACGCGTTTTTTTTTTCATATCATAGCGGCCACCGTACCAGTGAAGGCTCTCCGTGCACTGTACTTCCTGCTCCAAAATTCTTGAGATTTAATCGGCAATTTGATTTTTGTCACAATGGTAGACTGTGGGGCTGTTTACATTTGTTTATTGTCTTTGAGCTTGGACCAGTAGTTTACTTTGCACTGTACAGTCTATTACGACGAAACGGGACAGGATATTGAATACCCAGCCAAAGTGCATGGAGACGAACACACAAACGCTCTCTGATGATGAACAACTTATGAATCGGATAAAAGGGTGCGTTCGGTGGAACTGACTCTACTGCTCACCCTAGCGGTCGTACTCGCTGCTGATACCCAGCCCCCACAACAAAGTGGTTACCCAAAAGGTTTTGCTCGCTTTGGCTCGTAAAATGAGCTGCACGAGCAAAAAGGGGGATGATGTAGAAGGAGGTGCTGAGAATATGGTACACTCAAGAACTTGCAGAGGTGGGAGAAAATCGAAAATTGTGAAATCGAAAGTTTTAGTAGAAGCTATGTGTATTATCAAATGTTTGTGGTGTGTGTTTTTTTTGGCTGTTGGTTGCATCACTGGTTGGGGCGTGACTGTGCTGCTGATGCGGTGCCCCTATTGCCAGTGCACTGGTGTTCAATTTTTTGCCAGTCTTGAAGGAATGACAGGCTGAGTTAGCCCTCTGGGGTTCGTTTAGTGGTAAATGAAACTTGAGCTTAGCGCTCTGGGATCCCGGTCACCACTGTAAGTGCGAGGCCAAACAGTACATATCGTTATTGGTAAAATGTCTGGAGAATATATTGACATGTATAAATGAATATTAATTCTTGTGATGCGAATAAATATTGTGAAAGAGTTTGACAACAAGGTGTTCGAACGGAGGAACGTCCTGAAGACGCAGTGGACTGGACCTTTTCAGGTATTATTGGTTACCCAAGGAGCTGTCAAGTGGAAAGGTCAGCCAATCATGGATTCACGCATCTCATTGCAAGAGGATACAGGAAATCGAAAAGAGAAAGAATGTTACTGGAGGTTTATGACAGATGTGGCAGTGCTTTTGATAAGCATGTGCATAATTGTACGCCTGGAACAAGGCATATTGTTACATGAAGGGATAACTGGGACAAGGATAGATATAAGGATACGAATAAATAATCTTGCGGAATCCCAGACATCATTAATGGTATATTTCTGTGACCTAGCGGAACACCTAAGGAAGGTAGCTGCAGAGTACCATGACTATTTTAAGGAAGAAGGGTTCAGATCATGGGTAATGGAAGTGTTTGGTGAATGGGGGAACATGGATATTCCACATATTGATCGTTGGCCTTATGATATTCAATGTTATTGTCATCATGGCATGCATAAAAGTTATGGTGTGTGTGTGTGTGTGTGTGTGTGTGTGTGTGTGTGTGTGTGTGTGTGTGTGTGTGTGTGTGTGTGTGTGTGTGTGTGTGTGTGTGTGTGTGTGTGTGAGAGAAAATTTACCACAGTGACGACAATGGTGGTGCATGAAGTTCCGCTGGACCAACCATCTCTGAAGACCCAGAAAACCCAGAAAATGAAGAACCTAGTTTAAAATTTACTCGAGACACCGTGATGGTGGTATTATTTTTTTTTTGGGGGGGGGGAATATGAAAGTACAGACACTCGTGCTTTGGGATTGACAAAAACTTTTTAAAAGAATTCCTTGTCGTTCATAAAGAACACTCTACTCAAACTCACATTGGATGAGTGTCTCAAATTGCTTGCACCAATGGTGGGGATGGAAAGAAATATTATCCAAACATTGCCTTGTTGGCAAATATTGGGATTTTGTACTTTCTTATTTTTTACTCTGGCTTGCAGTTATAAAAATTATATTCTTCTTTGTTGTTCATAAAGAACACAATAGTGAGCCGAATTATATTTTTTCTTGTCGTTCATAAAGAACAATAGATAGTCAAAAAATATTCTTACTTGTTGTTCATAACGAACCCTAGTTAGTTAAAAATATATGTATCTTTTTCGTGTGTAAAATAATTTTGTGTGAGTCGGTTTTGAAAAGTAATTTTGCTTCCTCATGACCTATATTTAAGTCATAATTGTTGAAATGTATCCACTACTCTACAGAGGGGTGGGGTATTGGTGGGCCGGTTAGGATGGTAGAGGGGGGGCTTTTCTATGAGGTTAGAAGGTGCGGGCGGAGCTATAAATGATGTTATGGCCCATTTGGAGCTGATCATAAGGGTGGGCCACCTGTAGAAAAGACTCCTGTCTGCCATCCAGCCGATCCATGGATATCCCATCTCTCAAAAGTTATTGTGTAACTGTGGTGCTCCTTCTCCACTATGTTTCAGAGTAACAAAGGGGCAATTGTGGAGCTGTTGAAACATCTCCCAACACTGAAAAACAGCCATTGTTGGTGAAAATACTTTAAACGATCGAAAGTAACCTTTTGGAGTATAAAAAGTGTTGTTTTCATTCCATTGATTCATCTTCAGAATGGAACATCTGGCTCGCAGAATGAAAAGAAAATATATATATTGTGATAAAGATCTGCCTGTCACATTGACCAACAACAGATTTTCTTGCGAGTGAAAGATCAATGCTTTGCCAGTCCAGCAGAGAAAACATTGCTGGGGTGTTGTAACCTCAAAGGAA
>NC_140961.1:124601114-124633614 GCF_056783735.1 Eptatretus burgeri
GCATGCGGGCTACCACCTTTCGCTCAATTGCGGCTGCGCGCGCCCACCGAATGAGCAATCCAGTCGCAGCTTTCGGATCAACGCCGAAACCCAGCTACGGGTGTTACGGGATCAACGCCGAAACCCAGCGAGCTACGAAACCCGCTGCAAGCACCATTACGCACGTGGCCAATGCTCACAATTGCCAGATTGTGCTTTTGTGTGTGCGGGGCGAAACCCGATCGATATAATTAGTCCAGAAGTGGGTTGAAAGGAATGTGCCGCTTGTGCCTTGCACACTCGCATCACGCGCAACATGGCGTGGGGTTGCCTTTCTATTATCGGCCTCAGTACGCGTTCCGTGAAGCGTGGGCGTCGTGTTGAGTGTGCTTTCTACGGAGGGGTGTCCAGCGTAATGCCTGCTTGGCCTTCGCTGAGGACCTATCCTACAACGAAAGACACACGTGGCTCAGATTTACCTCAGGAATAATCAGAAAAGAAGAGTGGAAATGACGTTATAAATGAAATGAAGAAGAAATGATGTAAGCAAACCAAACTATGAGACCCTTGCGACGCACACCCCTGTTGTCCCGCTCGACAAAAGGGAAGGAACTATCTACACGTATATTAATGGAATAACTGTCCAGGGACCACTATCTGTTGGATGCATGCAGTTCCAACAACCGCAACAACATATGTATGTATGTGTGTGTATATATATATATATATATATATATATATATATATATATATATATATATATATATATATATATATATATATATATATATATATATATATATATATATATATATTGTTGCGGTATTCGCGCCCGCCGGCGTGCGACGGCCACGTAACTCGAATCGCGGCACGTCGCCCACCGGACGGACAATCCAGTCGTGACCCTCTCGGACTAACGCCGGGAACCAGTCACGGGTGGACCTTTCGGTCTCACCGCGATCGAGCCAATCAGCCCCCGCGTGGGATAGGGTTGCTAGCCAAATTCGACCGACCTAAGTACCCACGCGGAGGGTAGACCGGGCGATCGCACCTCGCCGCAGGTCGACTTCGGACACGGGCCACTTAAGCGACCCGTTCCGTACTATCAGAATAACCGAGCGGTGTTATCGTCGACCTCGACGGTTCGATTAATTATCGGGCGTATTCAGCCCACTACCAACCCTTTACGTGAAGCAAGATGGGGATTCAATGGGAGAAATGACGAAGCGAAGCGGGAAACAGTTCAACACAAAAGCACATTTATTCGCGGCACACGGGAAGCACACATTCAATTCCACCAAAAGCACACAGAAAAGACACAATTCAATTTACACAAAAAGCAAATGCAAAAGCGAAAACACAATGCAGAGCTAATACCGACTACCGAGCACACGGCAACACTTATACAATTCTACCTCACAGACGGCGCCGACAACACATACCCAAAACCAAGGAAAAGAATACCCCCAAGAATGAGGCGGGCCTGAGGCCGAGACCGGGTCGCGCCTACCCGTCTGGTGATGAGACGCGGAGCGGCGATGGCGCCCCAACCCGCGGGCCTCGCGGAGGGTGTCTGGTAGGGGGTGGGAAAGGGGCCCCCTTGGTCGCACTATCTCAGCGCGGGGGGAAACAGGAGGGGGTTGCTGATGCTCGGGGTATAGAGGATCTTTATTATCCCTGGTGTGCGTCTCCACCTCGGCCAGGTCGCGCTGTCGGCCTCCCTCGGGTGCAGCTCCCTGCACGACGCGAGCACCCCCTCGTCTGGTGTCGCCGCCTTTCCACAGCTCGTCCCCTCCGTTCCGACTCCAACGCACACGACGAGCAGCTCCACCGCCCGCGAAGTCTTGACCCTCTGCTTCCGACTCTCCTACTCTCCGCCTCTGGACTCTCCGACTCTCCACTTCTTGACTCTCCGACCGACTCTTCTTTGGACTCTCCTCTGACTGACGAACACGGTCCTTTTATCCCCCCGTAGCTTCGCCTTTGACCCCCTCCCTTTGACCTTTCACCTCGCTCCCCATTGGCCCGAGAAAAAGTGGGCGTGAAGGCTTTTTGATCCACAAATTTGCATATATCGATCGTCCTGGAGGCGGGGCCAAATCGCCCCTCGCTCACCGATTGGACGGCAAAAAGTGGGCGTGTGTCGTTTTTGATCCGTTTTTGAAGCACAAAATCCGTGATTTTGTACACGCTGTTCGGCGCGCGCCCTGCACGAGTCCAACACCGGTACCCACAGGCGGCGCAAGAACGGTGGCGATGCGACGGCTGCGAGGTGTGACGTGAAGGTCGTGGCGGTTGTGGTGAAGCGGCGTTGTGGTTGGTGGTTGATGTTGTGGTTGTGGTGGTAATCATGGCGGTTGGTCCAAAATAAAGATAGTAAAAGAAAAACGGCTATCCTGAAGAGTCGCAGCTCGCATAAATGACATGTATTCCCACTAGACAACGGGTTTGGGCCTAACTACACATATACTTGCCGAGATACCTCACCTAAGGGACCTGAATGGTGGTTTGCGAATTTGGTAACCACAACAATATATATTAGAAATGATCATGAAATTATCATGAAATGCAGAAACTGACTGGTCGGCAAGGGGTCGATTCCCCCATCATATACTATCGGTATGTTGATGAGATTTTTGCTTTGTTTGAGTCTTGGACAGCATGTGACAATTTCCAGGCATGGCTCAACACTCTCCATCCAGCGCTGAAGTTCACCACGGAGCTGGAATCGTCAAACACGTTACCGTTTTTGGACGTGTTGGTTGATAGATCCAACCTTGGTTTCACAACATCCGTCTTCGTGTCGTAGACAGTAGAAAAATCGTGCAATTTATGATACAAGCATCAAATTTGGCATTTCTGTTCTGCAGAGCTTTCTGATCAAATCTGCCTAATTGGCCATTTGAAAATCCAAATTTTGAAAAATTTGAAGAAAAAAAAAAACTTCAAAAAAAATTTGAAATCACAGCTGGATGAAATTCTTGAAGCGCAAGTGAACATCCCAGACAGAGAACCAAGGGGAGATGCAGTCATCATTGATGGCTCAGCACTTATCAATGCCCTACCTCCATGCACTTCAAAGATATTTGATGACTATGCTAAGAAGACATCATCCCAAAGGTGGAATCCGATGGTGCCAGGTACGAGAGGGTGGACGTAGTGTTTGATGTGTACAAGAATTCAAGTCTGAAGTCTGAGGCAAGCTCGAAAAGGGGGAAAGGAATCAGAAGAAGAGTAACAGGAACCAGTAAGACCCCAAGTAACTGAAGATGCTTTCTTCCAGATGACAGCAACAAGACTGAGCTGTTTCACTTCCTTGCGGAAAAGATGTGTGAAGCACAGACGACAAGCACAGTCATTGTCACAAAAGGAGAAGATGCCATAAGCAACACAAGGAAGTCACTGGATGCTGTGTCTCCATGTTGTCTTGAAGAAGCTGACACTCAAATATTTGTACACGCCAGTGATGCAACGACGGATGGTAGCAAGTCCATTATCATTAAGGCTAATGACATGGACGTACTAGTCATAGCAATATCTGTACTGCCATCCTTACAGAAACTAGGTCTTGAGAACATGTGGATTGCCTTTGGCCAAGGAGCCAAGGCACGATGGATTCCAGTCCATGAGGTAGTTTCTGCAATCGGGCCTGAGAAAGCGAGAGGGATCCCATACTTCCATGCATTCACTGGATGTGACGTCGTGTCTGCCTTCCGTGGTAAAGGGAAGAAAACTGCATGGCAGACTTGGAACGTCTTTGATGATGTTTCTGAAACATTCACCAATCTCAGCCAGCATCCAACATTGATTCGTGATCTTGACTTTTTTGAAGTTATTTTTTTTTTTCAAATTTTTCTAAATTTGGATTTTCAAATGGCCAATTAGGCAGATTTAATTAGAATCCCCTGGAGAACAAATGTGCCAAATTTGATACTTGTATCATCATTTGCATGATTCCTCTAAAAAATTGCTGTTATCTGCCCCACTATCTACCGGAAGCCCACTTTCACAGGAGAGTATACTCGGAAGGACTCCTACAGCTCCACGAGAAACAAAATTGCTTTGATCAATATCCTAGTTAAGAGCACAGAGGATTTGTTCACCTTGTAATCTTCCTGCTGAAATTGACAAAATCATGAATATCCTTGGTGAGAATGGTTATCCTGAGCATATGTGGAGCTGTTGAACAGCTCCCAAGATGAGAGCAGCCATTTTTAATAGGATTACCTTTTCTTAAACTGAATGTAGCATTTAATTGAGGAAGCCAAAGCATTTAAAATGCTCTCTGTAAGCTACAGTTTTTGACTGTTGGAAGTCAAAGCAAGTAGGATGGATATCTATCTATCTATCTATCTATCTATCTATCTATCTATCTCTCTCTCTCTCTCTCTCTCTCTCTCTCTCTCTCTCTCTCTCTCTCTCTCTCTCTCTCTCACGCGCTCTCTCTCTCTCTCTCTCTCTCTCTCTCTCTCTCTCTCTCTCTCTCTCTCTCTCTCTCGTGCAGCTGAACATCTGGCTTTCTTGTTGGCCCTTGTAACAACATTCTTTGAGCCTTGAGCTCGGAGAAGCCCGATCATAAATCAGCACTGTTTTGGTATAGTTCAAAAGGGAACATCTTGCAGTAGACTGAGACGATAATATATATTGTGATAAAGATCTGCCTGACCAATAACAGATCTTCTTGCTCGTGAAAAGATCAATGCTTTGTCAGGCCAGGAGAGATTATTTGCTGGGGTGTTGTTACTTTCAAAGAATACGATATCTAAGAAAGAAACTATAAATCTGATGGAAGTTGGGGAACTCATGAGCAGGAAAAAGTATATATAAAGTAAACCAAACTGCTTGCGAGGGAGAGTTTAACTGAGCTGGGATGCTGTAGGTAGTCTCTGTCTCAATTTCTGTCATGTGCTCTTTTGATGTGAATTAAAAGGCTCTTCTCTACCATGATGAGTGTGGACATTGCTAGATTTCAATCAGCGGTGGAACATGATCTCGACATTTTGGCGTAGTGCGGCAGGATAAGACAGACCAGGGGGGAGGGGGAGCTGCTGCCTTGGTGAGACAAAAGAGGAGAGAAGCCGGCCGGCTTAAAGATAAGGTAAGAACTGCCTCTTTTTCTCGCACTGGGGCATGCAACTTTGCTGCCTCTTTGTGATCTGTCTTTATCTTAAAAGAACGGAAAAAGAGGGAGCTTTTATGCACATCAAAAGAGGGGTACCCCGGGGGTTTAAGTGTTCGTAGGAGGGGTTGAAGTTGACGCTCGCAGGCTCATCTAAGAAATCCCTGGAGGAAAGTGTCTAAAGGGGAGATTGCAAGGTACAACCCTGGGAGGGTAATCTGAGAAATCTCCAAGAGACAAGGTATTTCTGTGGGAGATTGAGGACGTGGAAGGTGTGCAAGGGAGTGTGAGGGTTTGTGGAAAGGTGTGAAAGACACCCAACCCAACCCGAGACCACCCCAGGCAAAACACTGACCAGTCCAAGAATACTCTAGAAATGATCAAGGGAAAGTGGGAAAATAAAGCTGCAACGGAAATTATGGACCTTGGTCATGTGATCAATTAGAATCATGCTATGAATGAATATAAAAGTACCCATATGCATTCCTAGAATAAGATTCGTTAAGATATGCATATGTGAATAAGCCTGAACCAAACTTGAAGCTTGTAAGATGTGTAAGGAAGAAGCATGACAAATAAATAATGTTGGAAAAAGAAAAAAGAAAAGTTGCAAGTGTTAAGATTAAAAGAATAAGTTGAGAAAACACCTTGCCCCACCCGTGCAACTGCAGTGCACGGAGCGAGGAAATCAAGAGAGAATACCAGGTAACCCATCTGAGGGTTTCCTTCATCCGTCGAGGTTGTGTCCAAACCTGGAAGGTACGAGGTCGCTGGCCACGACTTTTGCCTTCCCGGTGAGGATGTGGAGGAAAAACGCAGGCGGAAGGGAAGGTTACAGTGCAGCAAACTCAAAATCGGTAAAATATCCATTAAAAGAACGGGAATTGAGATTAGTTCTGATGTGATAATATTTGGAAATTTAAAGCGAGGTGCTGAAAGAACAGCGGACGAAGCTAGGCTGCTCGTGAAAACGATGTGTGGAAATGGAAGGTGGGAGGGAATGATAACCCACAGAGGGAAGGATGCCCCATTGTGAAGTGGAGGAATGTGTGCGCCTTGCCTGAAGGGTAAAGGTGGGGGTCGTGTTCCTCTTTGAGAGTTTTTTTAATTTTTTTTAACGACTCAAAAACGAGTCAACGGGAAAATTTGTGGCAGATGTGTCGAATAAAGCCTTCATTGTAATCTCCAAGTCCAGGAGTCCATACAACACGAATTAAATTGAGAATTATATAATCGCGGTTGTAAATAAATAAAAGGTAATTTAATATAGAGTCAAATAGTTCTGAAATGTGTTTAAATTGATTTGTATACGTGAGTAATGTGTGGGTCGAAAGTATGTACGCAGTTTGTTGTGGATGTGGAGATGGGGAGAGACGCGGGACCAAGGTGCGAAGGAAGGAGGGGTAGGATAAAAGGTGGGGGCGAGCTGTGTCGAAGTGCACATGCTGTGCCCAGAGGCGTGCTGTGTCTTCACTCGTCGGTGAACGAAACAATGACATCCAAGAACCAGGACAAAGACATTAGGCAAGCTGCAGAAATGCTTTTGGGGGAGATGACTAGTGGTCTTTGAACACGCGGCCATTGCGGGCCTTGTCACGGAGCATTAATCCTCTGCCTGGCGCGATCAAGTTTTTTGTATGAAAGCGGACAGAGGAGCATGTTTGTTGTCCTTATATGAGCCTCTATCTGTCAGGATAAATTATTTGGATTAAAATTGACCATAAAAGCGGGTTATCGTGCTAAATGTGTTGGTGCCCTGCTGTGAAGTGCGGGCTGTGCGCGATTTTTGCTTGGGAGAGTCGGGCTGCGTGAAGTTTTCCTGAATACGGGAAGCTTTGGAAAAGAATTTTTTTTTAACCGAGTGAGGCACGGAAAATTATCAACACGGTTGGTTGCATCATTATTGTGAGGAGCTCGGTTTTACAATCAATTGTGACAGGCATCTGTGGTTGAATGTACGAAGTAAGCCGTGTGTGAAGCCCTCGAAGGAGGGAGGGCTATACGGGGTGTGGGAGATGGAGCACGAAGCACGAGTGTGGTCAACATCTGGGCCGCATTGAAATCGGCCATGCCGAGGGTGCTGTGTAAATTTTCGAAGCAGTTCATCCTGGCCTTGTAAGTTTGCAAGTACACATGTGCAAATGGACAAGACCATTGTGTGCTGGACCCTGAGTAAATTCCACAATGTGCCAACCCCCTACAGCCCCCTGCACCTCCGAAGAGTCTGGAGGTATGGCTGCCCTTTGAGCTGTGCAGCCTCGGTTCAAATCTCAACGCAGCTCTAAAACTGCCATCCTGGTGTTTCACATGCACTGTGAGATCTGCTAACATCGGTTCGTGGACAGTAAAGATCCCACGATGCTTTTTGCGAAGAGTTGGCAAGTTATTGCAGGCACCCTGAACATTAAGCTACAAAACTGCTGCTCGAACGTGCAGGGGCACAGCTGCTGTCAGGATGGGCATGGGTCGGGACTCGAGTCGTCAGTTGTGTGCAGTACGTGGCGACAGATTAGTATCAATTGTCACAAGGACGTGTTAGTGCAAATGATGCAGTGTCCCTCCACCGATACACACATTGGAATAAATAATCTCACTGACCTGGGAGGAATGACAGGCTGAGTCAACCTCAGGAACCAGGGATACTGAGAGTCAGGAGTCGCCAAGAGCTACAAACAATTGACAGTGTGCTCTGACGGTTTGAAAGAGGAAATGCGAATCGTGCAAGTGAGGTGCGGAGTGTGTGTTGGGATTTACTTTAGGCTCATGTAAAAGATAATTGAGAATTTGACAGATTTTAAAAACAATTACCATGACATGTTTTGAATGAAGAATGAGTTAAAATCGCAACTGTGGTTAAAATCGTTAAAATCGCAACTAAAATCGCAACGCAATGTGTATATATATATATATATATATATATATATATATATATATATATATACATATATGTATATATATATATATATACATATATATATATATACGTATATATATATATATATATACATATACGTATATATATATATATATATATATGTATATATATATATATGTATATATATATATATATATATATGTATATGTATATATATATATATATATATATATATATATATATATATATATATATATATATATATATATATATATATATATTCTCCCTTGTTGTTTATAAAAATTATATTCTTGTTTTTTTGTTCATAAAGAACACGATAAAAGCAAAAAAAAATTTATAAATTCTTACTTGTTGTTTATAAAAATTATATTCTTGTTTGCTGTTCATAAAGAACCGTAGTTAGTTAAAAAATATATGTATTTATTTTTTTTGTTGTTGTTGTGTGTGAAATAATTCTTTCTGTGTGAGTTGTTTTTGAAAGGTAATTTTTGCTTCCTCATGACCTATATTCAAGTCATAATTGTTGAAATGTATATTCAAGTCATAATTGTTGAAATGTATATTCAAGTCATAATTTTTTAAATGTATATTCAAGTTATAATTGTTGAAATGTATCCATTATTCTATCGAAGGGTGGGGTATTGGTGGGCCGGTCGGGATGGTGGAGGGGGGGGGGCTTTTCTATGAGGCTAGATTCTATGGCACAGGTGTGCCAATTTTTTTTTTTATCTTTTATATCATATTTTTACTGTACTTTTTCTAAGTTTAGATATGTTTCGATACACAAATACTTACCATTGTGTTAAATTGCCTACAGTATTCAGTACAGTAACATGCTGTACAGGTTTGTAGGCAAAAAGCAATAGGCTATACCATATAGCCGAGGTGTGTAGTAGGCTATACCATCTAGGTTTGTTAAAGTGCACTCTATGATGTTTGCACAATGACAAAATCGCTTCACAACACATTTCTCAGAACGTATCCCCGTCATTAAGTGGCACATGACTGAATATATATATATATATATATATATATATATATATATATATATATATATATATATATATATATATATATATATATGTCAATCTAACTCCCAAGCGGCCATGTGGCGCCAGTCAAGGGCATGGATAGACAACAAGTGAAGATGGCAGCCTTGTTATCCAGTGGATAACAGGATCCCCCACCCACAAAGTTGTTCTCAGTTTTATGTCGGGCGTGCGAGTGTGCTCACCCTTGTCGGCCAACCGACTGCGTAAACATCATTGATGGCTTGAAATGTTCAGCTGCATACAAGTTGCAAACTTTCTCCAACCTGGCCAATGATTACGAGGAGCCAGAGCATGACCAGCAGGACTCATCAGACAGTGATGACAAATGAAAGGACACCTACATCGGTATGCGAGTAATTATCGAAAACATGAAGAACAGCATTAAAGCTCGTACTTGCCTTATATCTGCATGTTAAATTTTTCTTATATCTGCAAGTTTAAAAAGTTAAATATAAATATTTCAGGAAGCATAATGCCAGGTGTTGAAAATTTTGTGTGAGAAAAATCCAAATTCTGACCTATTCTCTCAATTATTTCAGAATCCAATGGACCAATATTTACAAAAGGTATATTGGCATGTGCCAAATTATATCCAGAACATATCTTGTTGAGGATTGTATGTGCCTCAGATCAACCATTGCAAAGTTATAGTCAATTTTCAGAAATATGATCAAATGAGGCAGCCATTTTCCAAGATGGCCACCAAAATAGGTGTTTCGCGACTCTTTCGAGATGTCCATCACATTTATTTTATTTACTACAGACATTAAAGTAACTGGAAAATACAGTGGCTGTTAGTCCCCCTTTCTGGTGGTCAACTCCAAAATATTGATGGCTGGCTCATGGACGAGTCAAGCCACCATCACATTATTCCTCACAGTCACCACATTCCGTAACCTCCTTATTTTCTCCACTTCTTTCGTCGTTTTCTCCACCTTTTATTTTTCTCCCTCTACTGCCCTCTTTGCTCCGTCTAACTCTCCTACGACTCCCTTCTCCCTTTCTATCCACTCTTCTATCACTCGTCTCATTATCAAAATTATCTGTCCCATCTCCAGTATTTTCTCAGTTACCTCAGCACTTCTCTTTGCACAGTCTCGCATTTGTTTTCCCTTTCACTGCTCTCTGGGCCTTTTCTCCTGCCCCTCCTTTAGTTCTTTTATCTTTCCTATATTCTCTTTTATCCCCTCACTTAACTCCCTCTGTCCGCGTTTAACCCCACATTTAAGGTTTAACCCCAATCCCACAGTAATCATTCTACTTTCCCCATTTAGCCAGTTTACCTCCTCCTCTAACCTGGCCTGTCCGACTGCCATCTCCTGCTGTGCATCCTGCACACCTGTCAGATAAGCCACCATGCTCTCAGTTTTCACTTGCAGCTCAGCCTGAGCCACCTCCAGCCTGTCCTGACGAGCCCTCAGCTCTGCCGTCATGCATGTCTACATGGCGATTTGGTCGGGGCTGTCCCTCTACTGCTGTGGTGACACCGGCCCGCTGCTTATTGGTGTTTCCAGGTTTATTGGGGGTTCAGGGCTACCGAGTGAGGAGGTGACTCCACCACACCATCTACAGGTCTGACCTCCATTTCTAGGGACTGTGGTGGTGTCTGTCCAGTGTTGCCCCTCCTTGTTCTGATTGATTTGGGTCTCCATTGTGGTGGTTTAAAATCTCAACACTTATGCTGACTCCGCAATTTTGCCTCGAGGTACGAGAATTCACACTTCACGTCTAATCCAACACTCCTCCACACCAATGTTACGGTCATCAGACTCATCCTCGTTGCCCGGTTTGAATCTGATGGGTCACATTAAAGTGACCGGATTGGTTGACCGTTTGGAAAATCGCCCTGTCAAACCTGTGTCTGAATGCCATGTTACTGTACAGATTGGGAGCTCCAAAATGGTCCAGGGTCATCGCGATAGGGGGAAGATGACTGAATCTAATTAGACCGAGCAAATTACGTCACGTGACGTGGTCGGCGAAGCGGTGTGAAAACTGCAACCAATTATTCACTTAACAGGTACTGTAAAACCACCAAATGAAGCAGCCACCCTAGCTAGAATCACCCCAAAATCAGGTATATTTAACAAGAACAGCAATGATGGTCATGGGGAGGGAATGCACGAAGCAATGCAATAATCAAAAATAAAGACACCTTAACCCACGAATGAATATGCACCCACAATACTAACAAACGATCGAGATTCCGAAATTATCTATCTTAAGGCCTGAGCCACACCACAAGAGATAAACATAGAGGGTACAGGCAGGACAGAAATACCCCGGCTGTGCCCAGTGGGACACAGCAGGAACCGATTCCGAGAGCACAGATATTCGCGTTCCTGATACAGATCACTGGTGTGATAGAGTAGGCAGAAAGGTGTGGCTGGCTGCGTGGGGGAGTTGCGCAGCGTGGCAGTCTTGCAGACGCTGCAGCCTTTGCAGAGATTCAGTCTGGGCAACACCTCATCACTGTCCCCGCTGTGCCCGCCTTTATCGTCTTTACCCCCACCTCACACCATGATGCCACACGTCCCTCCCCCGCCTTGACCTTTCCCCGGGCACCTCAGGGGCAAACCGTGGTGATTGCAACGCTTGTTTTACTTTGCCACCTGGAGTTGAGCGTGGTGGCCGAGCAAATGCGAAAAAGACACATAAATGACAGATAACAGAGGAGAAAATGTTAAAAATGGGGTCAAAAGGGTTGATAATTTTTGACACAGACACAGCCATGGGTAGATGGCATCTACCTATCACATAAGCGATGTATATTTCATATCACAATTAACTCGTTTACACTTATGCTAGACATTTACTTAAAGGAAACAACTACACTATATTAAGCATCTTTAACCCACCAGGAGTCATTTACACAATAGTATCAACCAATGAACTATCACATGAATGACAATGGCCCCAGCTCCAGAGAGTGTCCACGAAGAGCATTGATTTTAACGGTGTGAATACTCATTGTGAAGGTGGGCGAGGCTCATGACATGGGTCAGATTTGTCTTGCAAGGATTTATGAGGGTATACGAACTGTAAAAATTATACATGATAAAAAATTATTGGGACAAAGAACAGTGCGTTCGATGTTAATGGGAGTGTTGATGTTGACATAAATAGATAAGTCTAAAATGCTGGTGTTTTGTTGCATTCAGTTTATTTTTCAGGCTGTCTCCACTTATCTTAAACCACTTGTCGTATAATTTACATTCAATAGTTGATACATATGATTCTATATTGTGAAATTTCTGTACAGGTGTGATGGTAGTTTTGATTCTTGTAGTCTGTAACAACCATTGGGGGCATAGAACCAGCATATTTCGCAATGTTTGACCTTTATATTTTAATAGGTTTGGCGATGCAATACTGCAGTATGACTGCACACGAAACAATTGGCTTCACAAGGCTTTCGTAAAGTGTGACGTGTCTGATGCAAAATCGAATGAATTTGGCATTCAATTCTGATTATGAGATGCTTTATTAATGCTGGTTCAATGTCCAAGAGCAGATCAAGGCCTGATATCTGGGCATATTTCATCAGAGACATCCAACTCAACAGCTGGTGGATCAGCCTGGTACAGCCGCTCAAAGTAACCGGCCCAGCGGGCCTTCACTTCAGACTCCTCTGTTAAGAGCCCACCCCCCTCCGCTCCAACTGCAGTACACCGAGGGATGAACTGAGAGGAACGCAATGCACGAATTCCCCTGCAAGCAGGACGAGAATCACTTGACCACAGGTGATGCTCGACCCCCTCACAGATTCCTCGCACATAGGCCTCCTTGTCCACCCTTAGCGCACATACAGTTTTACGCCTCAACTCCCTGAACAACTCGGCTCTGCCATTCAGCCTGGCCCTGCGACTCTGGGCAATGGTATCCAGTGTCCCTTGAGAGACAAAATTCTTCTTCGCTCTTCATCGAGTTCCAAGACATCCACTGGCAAGATCAAGGATGGTGGTCTTGAAGGCACTCCACAACTCTTCAGGATCCCTCAAAGCACACAGACCCCCCAAATCTCGAGTCAGTCTGTTCGCAAACTCCTCAGTGACCCTCTCATCCTTAAGCTTGCAAACATCCAGCCTCGGCTGGATGGTATGATTCTCCCAGATTAAAGCTGCAACTTAAGAGTTGCTACCACAAGCCTGTGGTCAGTATTGAGGAACTGAGTGCTCTGGTAGACCCTGCAGTTCTGGATCATCCTCCGGCGACCATCAAAGAGCATATGGTCAATCTCCTTTGCATTGGAATACCAAGTATAGCGATGAGCCTGTGGGCCCTGAAACCATGAACCAGCCACCCGAAGTCCATGACTTCTTGTGAAGTCAAGGAACTTAGTGCTATTCTGGTTCACAGTTCCAGACCCATGTGGACCAACACATCTCATAAACATCCCTATCAGTTCCAGTCAATGCATTGAAATCTCCCAAGACTGGAGTATCTTGCCTGGGGTCATGATCAACCACAGACTCGAGCGTGATATAGAATGCATCCTTCACGGTGAGATCACTTCATGGAGCACATACAGAGATCAGGGAAATGGCACCTAAGAAGTGATGAATCCTTCGTCTCATAATACGCTCGTTGACCGGTGTTACCTCAATTATCATTGGAGCTTGCTTATTGGACACAGTGACAGCAACTCCGTGGGCATGGTAATCATCAGAACGACCAGACCAATAGTAGGTGTAACCATCCGCCATGATCTCACCACTATCCGGTCTCCGAACCTCAGAGAGTGCTGCAATACTGATGTCCAAACGCTTGAGCTCAGATGATAGCATAGACAGGTGATCATCATCTCTTAAGGATAGGACACTCCAGGCACCCACTCAAAGGGACCGCTTCAGGTTAACCCAAGGGAGACCGCCGTCTGGTGGATGACACCTCAGCACGTGGTGAAGCATCACTTCTCTCAATGGTGAAGAATCACTTTTAAAAATTTGAATCCTGATCCGGTTCATCGAATCCCGATCCGGATCTTCACCAAAATCTAATCAATTCGTCCTTATCACACACCGAACCTGTACAACAAATTTTGGCCGAATCCGTCCAAAACTTTGTGAGATATCCTGTTCACAGGCAAACAGACAGGGGTGAAGACCTTTGGTGGCAGAGGTAACAACTGGCAAGATTTCAGAATTAAACTTTTCACACATGATCAGGCATGTCATCTATAACTCTAGTACATGCCCGTAAAAAAAAAAAAAATAAAAAATAAAAAAAATAATAATAATAATAATAATAATAATAATAAATAAATATTCAAACCGCGAGCAACAAACAACAACCACGCAGGCCTTTTCTTCGCTCTCGAGTGCCCGTACGTGCGTGGCCCGGAAGTTCGAATATTATTCGCAGTTACGATTATTCGCAATTTAGTTTTAATACCCAATTATTCAATTCGCGACAACGTATTTTACCTTTCCGCAATGTCGTGGCAAGGAAAAACAAAAAGAGACGAGAGAGAACAAAAATTACTTCCTGGTTCGGAGCATACCAGCACTCTGATGTTACCGAAATTTATACACCGTCTAATATGAAAACGATCATAACTTGGGGCATTGTGTTTATCTATAAATGCGCATAAGAAATCGAGAAATTATTAGAATACACGAAGTCATCATTATCCGGAAGTCGTACGTTGTAACCCGTAATGGATCCGGAAGTCCGTACGTTGTAACCCGTAATGGCGAACGCAGCTGAGCTTCCCTTTCCCATCGGCCACGCCCACGCAACAACGTGTCTATCATTGGTTTGGTAAATAAATGGCCATAACTTGGGAAGCACTTGTCCCATTAATATCAAACGTTGAAAAGGCACATCCTCAGGTCCCCAGCAATATACCTGGCAAGTTTCAATTAGATCGGACCAGCGGTTGTCGAGAAACGGCAGTCTCACACACACACACACACACACACACACACACACACACACACACACACACACACACACACACACACACACACACACACACACACACACACACACACACACACACACACACACACACACACACACACACACACACACTGCTGGAATTATGGATAGACGCCATATAGAAGTAGTAGTCCCCCAAGTTCAGAAGAAAGCTCGGTTTTTAGCAACATCAGCAGGTTTCAGCTTGCAGCCTAATTTGAAAGAAGGAAGAAAGAGCAGACATCCTCAAGTGGTTTCATTCTTGGTCCACAAACTGATTCAAGCCTATACTCCAGCCCCGGCAAACAACCGTTTCTTAGCTCGCCTGTTCGAAGAACAGAGAGCTATAGCGATACCCCCGGCGTGAGCGTGAGCGTGAAAATGTTAAATTTTTTGCATTACGGAAAAAACTCCTCGACGGATTTCGACGAAACTTGGTGGGGGGGGGGGTTAGGTATGGTCCAAGGATCATGCCATTAGATTTTGTACTTGGTCCCCCCCCCCCAAAAAAAATTGTTGGAGAATTTTTTTTTTGCATTTCTACATGTTTTAAGTGATTTCCAACCCCCCCCCCAAAAAAAAAAATTGTTGGAGAAAAAAATTTTTTGCAACATTTTTTTCAACAAAATTTCGATTTCTTTTTTTTGCATTTCTACGTTTTCAGTGATTTCCAACCCCCCCCCCCCCCAAAAAAAATTGTTCGAGAAAATTTATTTTTTTGCATTTCTACATGTTTTCAGTGATTTCCAACCCCCCCTCCAAAAAAAATTGTTCGAGGAAAGAAAATGTTTTTGCAACTTTTTTTTCAACAAAATTTCGATCTCTTTTTTTTTTGCATTTCTACATGATTTAAGTGATTAGGATTTCGACGAAACTTGGTGGGGGGGGGGGTTAGGTATGGTCCAAGGATAATGCCATTAGATTTTGGACTTGCCCCCCCCCAAAAAAATTGTTAGAGGAATTTTTTTTCTTTTGCATTTCCACATGCTTTAAGTGATTTCCAACCCCCCCCCCAAAAAAAAATTGTTAGAGAATTATAAAAAAAATAATTATTACTCGTCTTTTAAAAATCGATAAATGTATAAACAAGGCGAGCATTGGGGTGGCTTTGACACCAACTCTGGTATTTCTGGCCAAGAGCCGAAGCATTGAATTTTTTTCGGGTGTCAAGACAAAGCCACACCATTATCAATGACCAAACTCTAGTTGTAATGTTACTACCAAATTAAAAGGCCAAATTATAGCTTGCGATAAATTGGGAACGATATATCGCACCACCTGCAAGGATTGTGGTAAAGCGTTTAATGGTGAAAGTAGGAGAACTTTCAAATGAAGATTGGATAAACATAGAAGGGTGATGTGGTTAGGTAGGACAGGACAGTTGGCATTTGCACATCATTATGTGCAATCTGGTGACTAGTTTGACCTGGGCGGAACCCACATACTAGGCGTCATACCCAATAAACACCGGTGATTAGTGCTTGAAGCTTGCTATGCAAAAGAACAAGGAGGTGCTTTTACCAGTGAACCAACTGACATCTCTACACAATACAACCCCCTATTAAATGTGGCAATAATGGGATGGTGTAAAGCAGAAAGAAAAACAAACAAACAAACAAGAAGGATGTCATGCATTGCACGATACTTGTGAAATCTGAACAAACAATAGTTGCCATGGAAACAGCAATTTGGCAATTTAGAAAATTTGAGTGATCAAGTGTTTTACATGATTGATTGTTATGCATAACAAATTTGGCTGATACATTGTCTAATTGAGGCCTAACGGGCATTTTGCATGTTTCGCAAGGCCATGAACTTGACCTTTAACTAATGTTGACCAAATTTTACACACATACACTGCAAACATACTAATAAGCTGTGTACGTTTCCATTTGATATCTTCAAAAATTATTGAGGGAGAGCAAAAAGAAATTCACAAAAAAGAAATTTGATTATTATGTTATGAAATTGTTGTCGTGGAAACCAATGATTTTTTGGTGAACCAATTCTGTTACCGAATACGCAAATCCTGTTCAAATTTCAAGTCAAAAAGGATGAAAACTGATGATTTTATGTGACCTTGAGCTTTGTCCTTTTGACATCAAACAATAGGCTTCAATGAACCAATAGGCAAACTGTTCAAATCTCAAGTCAATCGGAAGAAAATTGATTTTACGCAACCTTGACCTTTGACCTCAAAACCAATATGCTTCTATGTTTTGATTGGTGAACCAATTCAGTGAACCAACATGCAAATTCTGTTCAAAATTGCAGAGCACCTTCCCTCTGGGTGTGTGGAGTTTGTACATTACTTGCTGATAAAAGTGTCGTCTATACATTGCAAGAAAACGACAGTATAGATGTTTGAATGGCATGTGTCGAAAGATATCAAACGGGTCTGGAGCATCTAAAGGTCTACAGGTGTAAAGGGCCAAAGTGGTCCAAGGGGTCTATAAGGGTCATAGGGGACTAAATATTATTTTCCAATTGTAGCTGGGGTCTAAAGGGTCTGAAGGGGACTAAAGGGTCATGTGGTGTTCAGGGGCTCCTCAAGGTCTAAGGACTCTAAATGTGTATAAAGAGTCTAAATGTATAAGGTTCAATGGTTGAAAGGTCTTATGGAGTCCAGCAGTATGAAAGGAGTCAAGGAGTCTTAAGGGTCAAGGGGTCTCAAGGGTCGAGACTGGTTTTAAAGGATCTTAAAGGGTTGAAAAGGTACATTACAAGAGTACGTAATTAATACACATACTAATGTGGGTTGACTGAGGCTTCACCTTGACAAGGATTCACTGTCCGCCCACGTTTTTCGTTTTCATACGCATTGATATCAAGTGAATCAGCTGAAAAAGCGCCAATTTGTGACCTTGACCTTTTGATGTATTGACCTCAAAAACAATCAGCTTGGAGCTTGTGACCACTTCTCCCAAGTGGTTACGTTTTGTGAAGATCAGATGTAAATTGTAACCTGCAAGCGATTGACATACAAACAAACAAACAGACAGGCAGGCAAACACCCAAACTGTCCAACAATTACAAAGACAGACAGACAGAATAACAGACCAGACCAACCAAACAGCTGCTCCACCGCTGCACCATGCTCACCCACAAATACCACAACCAGCTTGCCAACACATTCTACCTACTGTACATACCATTACCAACGAGAGAACCCGGAAAAGGGGGAAATCAGAAGATTTTGGTTCAGGTCCAGATGCAGATACGGCCTATCGGTGGACAACAAAACATAATCTGTTCAGCTGGGCAGAGGTATGCACTCTACCGAGTGGCCGTTTTATATGTGTATATATCCAATATAAAAAAGCCCATTCTAAACACTCCCTGACTGACTGACTCACTAATATTAATACCTTCCAGGTGACGGAGAAAACTGAAATTTTGCGTGCCGCCAGACATTGAAGCCGATACACCGTGAAAAATCACAGAACCATCGGAAAGCATCCGTA
Organism: Eptatretus burgeri; assembly: GCF_056783735.1. NCBI lineage: Eukaryota > Metazoa > Chordata > Myxini > Myxiniformes > Myxinidae > Eptatretus > Eptatretus burgeri. The sequence goes on from NC_140961.1 coordinate 124,619,547, forward strand.
AATGAAAATATCAATAAATGAAAAAAATTCAGGTGAGCGACCCGAGACAAGGGGGATGCACGGTAGTTTTGTGTGCCGACGGACATCGAAGCCGATAGACCAGGAAAAATCACAGAACCTTTGGAAAGTGTCCATAAATGAAAATATAAATAAATGAAAAAACAAATGCAGGTGAGTGACCCGAGACAATGGGGAAGCATGGTTCGTTATTGCTTACAATGTGTAAGCATACCCAACTAATATATATATATATATATATATATATATATATATATATATATATATATATATATATATATATATATATATATATATATATATATATATATATATATATATATATATATATACACAGGGTGGCCATAAAGTCTGGAAACATAGATAAATAAACATACACATTAACACCTATTTTAACCGGGGTATACACCGGCCCAGAATACTGGTACTCATTTCGCCGACCTCGGAAGGATGACAGGCTGAGACAACCCCCTGGTGTATTAATTCAGTGGCCCAACGGGGCTTGAACTCAGGACCTTTTGGATCCCAAGCCGCTGCCCAAACCACTGCGCCAACACCAGGCTCCATCCTGTGTGTATATGTATATGTATGTATGTATGTATGTATGTATATGTATATATCTTCTTCTTCTTCTTTCAGCTGCTCCCGTTAGGGGTCGCCACAGCGGATCATCCGTATGATCCGCATTGTGATTTGGCACATGTTTTACGCCGGATGCCCTTCCTGACGCAACCCTGGTCGCCTCTTAAGACACAGGGATATGGTACACCTATTTTAACCGGGGTATACACCGGCCCAGTATACTGGTACTCATATCGCCGACCTCGGAAGGATGACAGTCTGAATCAACCCCCTGGTGTATTAATTCAGTGGCCCAACGGGGCTTGAACTCAGGACCTTTTGGATCCCAAGCCGCTGTCCTAACCACTGCGCCAACACCAGGCATATATATATATATATATATATATATATATATATATATATATATATATATATATATATATATATATATATATATATATATATATATATATATATATATATATATATATATATATATATATATATATATATATATATATATATATATATATATATATATATATATATATATATATATATATATATATATATATATATATATATATATATATATATATATATATATATATATATATATATATATATATATATATATATATATATATATATATATATGCCCTTCCTGACGGATGCCCTTCCTGACGCAACCCTGGTCGCCTCTTACGACACAGGGATCAGGATTTGGGTTTCGCCATGATTCCGGGCTGCTCTACACCCTGCCCAGTGCAGAGCCCCCGTCCTCAAGCGATCCTCCAACCCAAGCCTCCGAGTCGCCGGATTACAGGCGCACGCCGCTACGCCCGGTTAATATATACACATATATATATATATATATATATATATATATATATATATATATATATATATATATATATATATATATATATATATATATATATCTGTAATGTTTGTTGAGGCAAGATGTTAATTGGAGAAAATGAGCAGATTAAAAGGTGACAAGTGTCAATATCATAGTTAGATTATTGGGTGGTCGCGAGACGACCGTTAATCTCAGGTTTTCCGTCTGCCTGTATGTTTGTAATGGACAGCTCTGGAGGCCAGAGGAGCCAACCGATTTTGATGAAACTTGACTGGAAGGTTCATACCAGGATCTCGTTGTATGCTTTTGAGCACCATTGCTATGGACGCCACCGTTGCCTCGCAACGGGACTTTTAAATTTTTAAAAAATCCGAAAAATATTTTTATATATATTTTTTTCGAAAATCAAAATTCGGCTTCCTTGCTTTTATGCGCACTATAATCAACCTCTGTCAAAAATTTTCAGCCCGATCCGTCAAAAACTATATGACTAGTATGCAATTATATAGCGACCACCCATGTCGCCTACTGGCTTGTCGAGCCTGTGTTAAGATTGTGAGTGTTCGAAGGAGGTCAAGCAGCTTCCAGATATGTAACTAACGCAAAGCATCGTGCAGTTTCTGGTTCCATCTCATATTTACGAGCTGTTTTGAAAAGGAAGGAGCCGATTTTTTTTTTTCCAACAAAAGTGAGGCTCATGAAGACCTTTCGTGTGTGTGTGTGTGTGTGTGTGTGTGTGTGTGTGTGTGTGTGTGTGTCAGAGCAGATCTCGTAGGGGTAGAGCGGAGAACGAAGAAAAAGGCCAGTCAACTTTTGCTTTGCTGTATACAGTGCCATCATTGCTTTGGTTTTATCCTTTAAAGTTTAAATAAATGCAACTTTGGACAACGCCAGACTACTGCTTGGACATTGATCAATCAAGAACCTCAGGTTTTGTGACATAGTTTAAGCAATGAAGTTGCTCACTCACACCTGTGATGTAGAGAAGAGCAACTGAGCAAACTTTTCTGTTTTTCAATTACTGAACAATCAACGATCATAACAAGTAAATCTCACCAGCCAAGTCACGTGTATACTGATCTTTGTAGCGGTCCATCTGCCCTTTGTGGTTGCTGATTATCTTCTTAACATTGTCCATCAAGCCAAACTGCTGGACCACATTGTTTAGAATGGCCACGTCTGTAAATGATAATGAAAGCTAACGCACATGAAGGTAAAACATGTACACACCAGACGGAGAAACGTCCACATATCCACGCAGTATGCGGGACTGCACACGAGCTCTACCCTCTTCCCCCCTCACCAAAACGAAAAATAAACATAATCTTCTTCAGCTCGTACCATTGACCTGTAGTGGAGATTGCTGTATCCTCTGTCTCAGTGATTTCAGTGTGTCCTGGATCTCCTGCTGAACCTCACTTACCACCTCCCCAAGGAGACCAACCTCGGAAATGCCGCGCCAAAGAGCGAAAACGTCCTCTGTGGTGGTTGCAAATAAACACCAATGATGACAAACCATGTGCTACCACAAACAACAAGAATGAAGATCAAATCTATTAAAACTCCTTCCTGCACAATCACCTTTTTCTCAAAACCACTTTGCTATACATACCTTAAATAAAATTCTAGTCTGCCTGAAGGTAACGGACTGTTGTTTTTGTTTTGTATGCAGCCTGTGCCTGCTGGCTGCATCATTTTCTGGGGGCACAGCTGTGCTGCTGATGCAGTGTTCCTGTTACCAGCAAGCTGGTACTCATTTTGCTGATCTCGGAAGGATGACAGGCTGAGTCAACCCGCCTGGTGTTATTTCAACAGCTCAGAGACTCAAACTCAATACACTAAGATCTTCAGCCAGCCACGTCGACCGTTAAGCTAACATAAGGCTTTAATGCAACAGATAATAAAATACGAATGTAACGGATACTGACAATTGTAAAGTGACCGCATGTTACAAATCGTAAAAACAAAAACAAAAATATTGGAAGAATTTAGAAACAAATGAAGGACTGTTTGGTGTTTCTATCTGAGCCCTTCATTCATAATGCTGGAGGTTCAAACCCCATATACTGTGTTGATTTGCCCAATATCTAATAATGTCATCATAATTCATGTCAAAGTACAATGATATCTCCTACATATCCTAATTCTCTTGTGTTGCATACGATATATGTGAGTACAAGCTCCTTCATGAGCCTGGGACACCGGATATGAAAAGACAAAAGGTTCTAACAGAATGCGAGAGTTTAAGATAATACCAGGCACATCTTCTGTGTAGCGAGACTTGCAACTTTCACTTGAAGGTGTGGAAGGTGTGAGAAGCCCGGTTGGTGTCGAGCTCAGTTCACCGCACTCTCTGCTTCCTTCTTCCCCAGAACCCCCTTGAGTACCATTTACTGCCAATGGCAAGGGACAACATTTCCCAATCAGCGTAAGAATATGCAAGATATCTCACCACTTTTTAAAAAAAAAAATTGAAATAGCATCTCAGCTTCATTTAACCTTTTAAAGTTAAAATACCATCTGTGGGCGTAGAGCTGAGCATGTATTCCCCCTGTGAACCGATGAGGTTTGAGGAGCGTACGTTGTTGATGAGGATGTCAAACTTGGTGCTGCGGCACGTATTGGTGCACACCTTTTCATGCTGGTAGAAATCCAGCTCTCCCGAGTCCATGACCTTCCTGCACGAAAGACATTCTCTTAGAGTGGGTTAGGCTCCTCACGTTAGTGAAGTTTTCAAGGGCTCCAGCAATGCTTCAGGACAACAAAGTAGGTGTTCTTCACTTCGTTATATTTTGATCCAACTGAGGATGCTTCAAATTTGACTAAGAGTTTTGCTTATAAAAGGTAGAGTAACATGCACTGCCAATAGAAAGTCTGCACCCCCTTTCAAAATTTTCACCTTTTCGTGCCTTACAGCCTGGAATTAAACTGCATTAAATTACACCTTTTCCACCTTTACTTACACATCGTGACCCACAAGTTCCAAGTGAAAAACAAATTCCACAAATTTCCAGAAAAAATTAATTTAAAATACAAAATTAGAATATCTTGGTTGGACAAGTATCCAACCCCCCCCCTCTTCTTGGTGGCCTCTCTGACTCCTTCCTTGGTCATCAGGTTTAGAGGGACGGCCTGATCTCGGCAAGGTCTTGGTGGTACGATACGCCTTCCACTTCTTAATGATTGTCTTGACTGTGCTCCAAGGGATATTCAAGGTCTGAAATATTTTTTTGTCTTTTGTTTTTGAAATATATTTTTTATCCTGGAGGTCTTGTGAAATTTCCTTGGTGCTCATGGTTGAGTCTTTGCTGTGAAATGCACTACCCAGCAGAGGACACTTATAGGAACAGCTGATTTTATTCTGAAATAATCAGAAATCACTGTAATTTAACACAGGTGGAGGGCAATTAACTTGGCATGCGATTTTGAACGTGATTGGTTACACCTGATATAATTTACAATTGCTATTATAAGGGGGGTGGACACTTATCCAACCAAGATATTCTAATTTTGTATTTTTAATTAATCTTTCTGGAAATTTGTAGAATTTCTTTTTCACTTGGAAGTTGTGGGTTATGATGTGTAAATAAAGGCGGAAAAGGTGTAATTTAATGCAATTTAATTCCAGATCATAAGGCAACAAAAGGTGAAAATTTTGAAGAGGGGGTGTAGACTTTCGCTAGGCACTGTGTGTAACTGCATAATTTTGAGAGAATTTGATTTTATAGTGTCAGTAAGGAATACCCATAGTCACACATTTCCTGCTTTAATACACGTGCTGAAAACCAAAATGGCAGGAAGCGAGATAACGAGGGTGGAATAGTGAATAATTAAGACATTTATAGTCATCGAAAACAGAAAGCCCGTAACAATTTACAGAAGACTGGTTGCACAGTATGTTGATGATTGCCTCGAAACAAAGGCCGTATTTTGCAAATTACTTAAAGATGGATGTGAAAATATGACGAAAGAACCCGATCCTGCAAGAGCAACAGCCTCGATCAACAATGTGAGCCAAGCACCTCATTTTGACTAACGAGTTTATGTTTATCATATCCAATTACAAGTGAACAACACCGTTGGTAGCGCTGAGTCGATCATTCATGCATGACACATTAGTTAGAGCATGAACAAAAGTCCAGATCCAATTCAAAACAGCAATGTATAATGGACTCCCTGTGCAAATGGTGCATTAAAAAATAACGAATTATATGACATTCAACCCAAAAAGAAAGACTGCTTTGGAATAGGTCAGGATAAGCCGAACCAAAATCTCCTTGATAAATTTTACAATTCTGCACATGATGGATGCACCTGTCTGCTTTGTACGAGCAAAGGAATGAATGCAATGCACATTATTTCAGAAAGGTTGTGTATCTGTAGACCTTGTGGAACTGGAGAGGAAACATAACACGCATACATTATCTTAAAGTGGCTGCGTAATTGTTAATTTCACTTGAAAACAATCCTTTTAAAATATATCTATTTCATTGTTTGGTAAAATTCGCCTGTTCCTCATGAGAAGCGTGTTGTAAAAATACACGTCAGCAGTTTCAAACCGAAAAGAGCGATGAGGTTCCAGAGAAAAAACAAACAAACAAACAAATAAACAAATAAATAAATAATCGAGCAGCACATATCGATTTGAACAAAACAAACCTGAGCATGACGCCTCGCAAGCGAATCGCTCTCTTCCAGTCCTTGAGCGTTGACTTTCCGGCCATGTTCACAAACTCTTTGGGGCTGATCATGTCGTTGTGAAACTGCAGGATGACAAATTGTTTGATGAACAAAGACTGACTCTAATGTCATGAAAAAAACCAAGAAACCACCAAGAAAAACAATCACTAGACTTCCCTCTTTCTTCTCAAACTACCGAACCTCTGTTGATTATAAAAGGACATCAAGGAAGATCGCTCACCTTTACACACTTTACATTGATTCCCGGACAAACAAATTTCTTCCAGATGAGACAAGCTTTGGTGTCCCCACAGGTTATCGGATAGATAGTGTTTGAATCTTCACTGGAATCATCTGCACCTTTATCTACCAAAAACAAATAAAAGTATATATGTATTCAAAACGTCAGCTTTGGAAAGGCCGTGCTTCCTTTACCAAATCATGAAACGAAAATTAAAGTTACATCGTCCAGCAAACCTTGTGTTTCTTAAACGAATAGATGAATGAAATAAGAAGCAAAACCAAAAAAGAACTCGTTCAAAAATGATGCATTTCAAAATAACACATTAATAAAACTCTCGGGATTGCCTGGTGTGGCTGACTTGCGACCTAAGGGTCATAAGTTCAAGCCCCTTTTTCCGTTGAATTAACACTGGGTGGGGTTCACTCAGTCTGTCATCCTTCGGAGGTCGGCGAAATGAGTACCAGTGTTCTGTGCTAATTACCATTCGGGGTAACCTGCGTCGGAGTGTTAACCCGTCCAGGACTGAACTCCTTGCCAATGAAACTGCCTCGGCAGATCTGTGTGCCTTTATGGCACCAAAGGAACGGTATTATTATTATTTAAACTCTCGGGGTGATTGGATAGCCTCGAGGTACGCACTGTTGCCTCCAAGTTGTCTACCCTGGGTTTGAATCCTAAATCCTGACAGCTATAAACTGTCATGCTGATTTATTAATGTGTGTGCCCGTCCCTCGGATGGACGTTAGACAGGCATCCCATCTGCCAGCACTTGTTGATGGACCTTAAAGATCCCATGGTGTACTTCACACAGTAGGCGAGCTTTGGCTGGCACCATGAACAAATTACAAATTCCTACCCCTATCCAGCAGAGGGCACTGTATCACCGGCACATCCACGCTCTCAGCCAATGATGCTACCCCGCAGCTTTGTACTGCGTAAGAGCAAAGATGAATAAAACCCCTGCACTGCCCCTCACCGAATCAGCAGAGTGAAGAACCCATCAGAGGCTTCCGCTTAAAAAAAACCTCGACCACGACCGAAGTGCACCAAAAATCACTCAACTCGACCTCAACGCAATTTAACGACCTTACGATGAGTCTTAAAATTCGTAATACCTCGTTCCCAAATTATGAATTGGAATGAATCACTCGTAAGTCGGGATTTGTACAACATTATTCTCCGGCATTGTAACACCTCTCGGTTACAATTTATATACTTTAAGTTGCATTAGCAGGTTACTTTGTGGGGTTCCCACCCTGAACATTGTGCAAGGTGAAATGCAAGTGTTGGGCAAATCCCTTTTCCATTTCATCCACGTTCACCGATTTATTTGACCAGATTCCATTCAGCCTATAACATTAGGCTGTGGAGAAAGAGTAGTTCATCGGCAAATCTGGGTCAGTGAATGGGAAAGAGGTCTTGTTCGGGTGTCCATTTTGGCTTTGCCTTTATACATTGCCATTCTCCATTACCACTTGAAATCTACCTCCCAAGTACACCATCACGGTTTTGAAGGTAAACACGTCGTTTTTGATTTTGTGTTAAATTTCTTGTTTGTATACAGTCCATCCTCATCACCATAAGTTAGTGGAAGCTCCAAATTTACCCCCAAGCCTATATGATTGCACACGAAAGTCGCATTAGCGAAGTGAGGATGTGGGTGTTAAATTGCCATCTGCTATGTACAGTTGGAGCAATGGCTCCAACTTAAGAAAGAAAAGAAAAACACATCCTGGGCTGATTTCAAGTGAAATGTGGAGGGTTGTCGACATAGAGCACCCAATTCAAACTGTTGAATTTGAATTGGAAAGTATTTGAATTGTCGAGGGTCCACTTTAGTCAGATCTAATGATTGCTAATGTTTGAAATCCAGCTTCACAAATGTGATTAAAAAAAAAAAAATTATTAATGAAACCCTCATTTCCGATTTTTATTCACGGAAAAAAGGTGCTTAATTAAAATGACTGCTTGTCCCTTTGTCCGTCATGTTTCCGACCTCCTCTCTCACCGCTTCACGGATCATCAAACTTCGGAAACATAACTGGCAATGGCTCACAATTCCGCTTACGGCATCAAAAAGTTCCTTACACCCCCTCCATTATTCCGTTTGGCACAGACATTTTCTCAAAGCATTTGTCATGTGGGACGTCGTCATGGCATTCTGATGGACGGCGTTTCAATTCTAACAGTCACATCATCGTGGTCTCAATTTATTCTGTCCGTCACTGAATTGTTGTTGTTCTGTGGCTGTCCAGTCCGATCAATCCGTCTTGTTCCAGTGATCCATTAAATTTGCTAAACTGTCTTCCCATGACCACGTTTCTTTCATTTATACCATGGTTTATTTCCTCCACCACTGAAGGTGGACAGAGGTTATGTTTTCACCCATTAACGTCTGTTTGTCTGTCTGTGAGCACGACATCTCAAAAACTTAAGGACGGATTCGGAGGAAACTTGGTGGACACACGCTGGGTATGTAACAAGGAAGAATTGATTCGATTTTGGTGAGGTTCCAAACCCAGATCTGATAATTTTTAAGTGATTCTTCACCATTGAGAAATAGGGTCAAAAACGATACAAAGCACAATATCTCAAAAATGTATTGTTCCCGAAATGTTCTACTGGATCAGGCATTGCGTGGCAAGGGTATGCGCTCTACCGAGTGCCCTTTTAGTTTATATCTGTTTTGTAGTTTGTTATGAATATCACCTTGGAAATGAAATTTCAAAACCAATCAAGTGAAATTTCCAAGGGGGGAGGGCGAGGAGGGAAGGGGCAAGGAAAACAGGAAAACAGAAAAACAGAAAAAACAGACCACGCCACAACCCAGGTAAAATGTGAAACACGATGACAGTCCCCCAATTAAGTCAACACGGGATGCAATGAAGTGGTCGACAGAAGCCAGCTCGAGTGCAGATGAAAACACGTGGAAACAATCAACATGATGGAATAGGTCACACTTGTAAAAGGGAACTCGATAGCCAACTGCGTGATCATCGATTCAAGGTTGAAGAAACCTAAGGCAATGGAAAAACCAACTCCACTCCAAGAAGTGAGAATAATCACCATGAGGAGAACCATTACTGGTAGCGTTGTTACTATGTAGTAACAGCAAAGCAAACGGCGAGTTTGGGCATCAGAGATTTCAGGTCCCACTCATTGCATGCAATAGTTTTTGTTCGCCTTTTGTTGTCCTAGCCATTTGAAAACTGCAAACAAATCAAACACACTGCAGATGTACAACTTTATCATTCATCGTTTTAAAATGTCTAAAAGATGTAAACTTCAGCTGGCCAGTTAATAATGTACTACGTTTGTGTTCTTCCTACAATTTTATTGCATGTAACAGGATACGTCGTGTAACCAACTGTTAAAGACATCTGAACAAAAATAACGACAAATCAAGCCCTGCGAATTTATCCTCGTGCGCATGTGCTCAACTCCACAAAGGTGTTGATGATGAGCTGCTTGGAATCCCAGCCCAATCAAAGGATACTTTCAAAGGGAACAGCCCCGGCATCAATCGCAATGGGTTATTCACCCCCAACCAGCATCTCCTTATCTTCGAGTGCAAAGAACACCCTTCCACAACCATTTATATAGGTTCGTTAAATCAAGGTCTACAATACTTACTCACAGGAAGGAGGACGTCTCACAGACCAAGTCAAAGAGTTGTACACAGTAGAGATCCCCATGTACAACCACGAAAAAGTGTGGTGGCTTTACTCGCACCTCCATTAGTTCCCAAATTTGGAGTGTTGGTTTATATGGAGGTGAGATTTGCATTTTACAGAAAGAGGAGACCAACTTGTTAAATAGCTTTGAAATATGGGTTTGGAGAAGAATGGAAAAAAGATCAAATGGACAGAAAAAGTAATAAAACATAAAGTGTTGACAAGAGTGAATGAACAAAAAATTAAATTTGTTGAACGTAATTAGGAAAAGGCACAGAAACTGGGCAGGGCACATCCTAAGAGGAAACGGGGTTGTAAGATACGTTATGGAGGGAAGATTTCAAGGAAAAAGAAGAAGAGGAAGGAAGAGAATATCAATGCTGGATGACTTGAAAATTGAAGGAAGTTGCTGGAAAATGAAAAGACTGGCACAGGACAGAGGGACGTGGAGAAGACTACGAGCCTCGGACCTGCCTTTTGGAAGAGCACGCATGATGGTGACCACTCAAAAGGGGCAGTGAACAATTGTCACATGGAATAAGAAAAGTTGATCTGAGCACCACTCCCGGACTGTGCTGTTTTTGCCTTTCAAATGGCTTCATCAGCAAGACAAAAATAACTATGTCGTCACTCGGTAGTGCATACTCTACCGAGTGACGTCACTCAGCTAGACAGCATATGAAACGTTTTTGTTGAATTTGGCTCACGATAGACAAGTTGGAAGTATCAGTTTCTCTTATGTCCATCATGTTTCATTCTCATTAGGGTTATATGTTGAGCATAGTATCGCAGACGAAGATGCATGTGTTGCAGTGTGCAAGTAAGTGCAGCTATTGAAATTGCAGGCAGATCAGGAAAAGTTTTACGAACCCAATGAAAGGAAGGCCTTTTAAAAACACGAGTCGGAGACTCGTGGTGGAGCTTGTCATCGGGTCACACGGAAATTACAAACATCAGCAGATATCAGCGTACTTCGAGATGAATTACAAGGGCATTAGTAGAAAATGTACAAATACTCATGGTGTCTGGGATTCGAACCGAGGTTGTTCACAGCAAGGTGGGTCAGGGATTCAGACGGGTGTAACCTCAGGCTAACATGAATGCAACATTGCTAAAAAAATTAATATATATATATATACACATACATAATTTCTTTTCACAAAAGACTTTCCTGGGAAATTACAAATCGAGGCAAAACACAGAAATAAGAGTAGGAATAGAAAGGCAAAGTAGGAGCATAGAGCTCATCAAACATAAGTACAGTTTACTCAGCCATGTATGTTTTCATGAGCTGCAGTGAGCACATTAAACAATCATCTAAAAGGACTAATTCAGACATCTTGTTGTTAAGGAAAATATAAAAAAAACAAATCCATATTTTTATTTTGGAGGGAAAAGGCCAATTACGGATTAACAATCAACACTGGTGAGAAGAGCAAGTTTTTGATAACTCTGACAAATTTGAAAATATTCTTCCAAAAGTTCACACGTCTACAAAAATGGATACTCTCCCATGATTGGGTGAAAGGCAATGAAAGGCCGATTTGAAGAAGGTGTTGGTACATAAACAAGGTAATGGCACATGATGAATAATTACATCAAAAGTGATCAACGGGAGCTTGAACAGCTTTATAAGGCAAGAATGAAAGGCAGCCGAGCAAAATTAGCACGAAACTGAATGGCATTTTGACAGGTTACCTACCGGTCTCTTCTGAGCTGTCATCCATCTTCTGAAGCAGAGTGCTCGCCGAATACACGGTCTCCATGCCATCCTGACTCTGTCCAGTACTGCGTGGGTCAACGGGATAACGTGGGTTAATTGTCATCTTCTTCTTCTTTTTTTTGTCAACGGGGCATTACAAGAACAAGAATAAACAAGGATGACCACGACTGAAGGAGCATACTGGATAATTTTCAATGCAGACAAATTTATCAATTACAAGCAACTGCGGTGAAACTTCAATAAAGGAAGAGGCTGCATGGGCACATCATGCCTGACGCCAAGGTTCTTCCGTATTCATCACAATACTACGGGGTCGATGATGCAATACCCTCTGTCGGTTAGGGGAGCAATTTAGAATTTGTTCATTGTGCTGGTGATAGCTCGCCTACTCTTCGTGAAGGGCAACATGGTATCTTTAACATCAAACCAACTAATGCCAGCAGACGGAACGCCCCTTTAACATTCATCCGATGGACGGCACACGCATCGATGAATCACCCTGCCAGCGAAACACTAGGACGACGGTTTCGAGCTGGGTCAAGATTCAAACCCAGGCGAGACAGCATAGTGGCGATTGTGCGTATCTTGAGGCTATCCTGCCAGCCTGTCCCAAAGCTACAAACCAGCACTCCCAACTACAACAAGTGGTGCTGATTATGTAGCTCACCCTTCAGAACATTGGGTCAGGGATCAGCACACAATGGCCTCCTCTTTTCAAAAGGTTCCAAGAGATCCTTAACGTCCACAACCAAAATGCAGATGAGATGGTTGGCTTTTACTCCTCCAACTGAGGGATAGTATCATCCGATAACGCACTGCGAACTCCAAGTTCTCAACCTGCTACGCTGAATGATGTGCTGCTTATCCAAGCATGTTTTGACAGTTTCCAACTGACAATTCAAAAGAAATTCAGCAAATCTAAGAACAATAGTAATAATAATGACATTAAGAATGCGTTTTCTGACAAGGAACTTTGATGTATGCATGGGAGGCCATTGGGCCAATCAAAGGCTGCACTATTATTTCCAACTGATGGTTGTTTGTCTACATATATGTACAAATATATATATATATACATATATATATATATATATATATATATATATATATATATATATATATATATATATATATATAGTTGAAAGTGTGTCTGTCTGTGTCTGTGTGTGTGTTTCTCTGTGACCAATGCACGCGAAAAGTACTGGACTGATCCTCACCAAACTTCACATGCTGACAGAACATGTACCCGGGAGTGTCCCGATGTAAAAGAATTGTACTTCCGACTTCCGGTTTCCGAATTATGACGTCATCACCTGATTGCGTAACGTTAATTTTTCAAGTTCAGCCGATTGACATGGGGCCAACGGAATTTGCTAGAGAATGAGAAATTAATACTACAGTCAATTGAAGACAATGACTTCCGACTTCCCGGTTTCCAAATTATGACTTATGCATTCGACACACTTGTAAAAATGACCGTATGTATATTATACCGTATAATGATATAATAGTCATCTGTAAGTCATATTTTATTAAGATTTTCTTTGTTCATTATTGTTATAACAATGGTTATAAAAACCATTTTTATTTTTACTGTATAACGTTTTTACGTCACTTCGGCCTGGATTCGGGATCAGAGATCAAATAATGTAAATCACGATTAAAAATTATTTTTTGATGATGTGGGAGTTATCTTTATTAAAATCAGTGGAGGAAATATACACCATGTCTGATATTTGGGTCTTTCATGTCTCCGACGATGCCTTTATTTCCAGGGACGCATCATTCCCCATGATAAAAACCGGAAGCAAAAGGGTCATAGCCGACGACACGGATTCCAAATTGCCATAGTATTGTGTTGTTGTTGTTGTTGTTGTTTACTATTCTCTCATGTGCACGCGTTGAGTATGAAGCTCACTACGTTCGCGATTAAATGCTGTGTGGTGTATAAACACGATAGGGTTTGATTTCTATGTTGCAAATATTAAACGCTGTGCGGTGTATAAACACGATCGGGTTTGATTTCTATGTTGCGAATATTAAACGCTGTGCGGTGTATAAACACGAGCGGGTTTGATTTCTATGTTGCGAATATTAAACGCTGTGCGGTGTATAAACACGAGCGGGTTTGATTTCTATGTTGCAAATATTAAAACGCTGTGCAGTGTATAAACACGATCGGGTTTGATTTCTATGTTGCAAATATTAAACGCTGTGCAGTGTATAAACACGATCGGGTTTGATTTCTATGTTGCGAATATTAAATGCTGTGTGGTGTATAAACACGATCGGGTTTGATTTCTATG
>NC_140961.1:124651114-124656114 GCF_056783735.1 Eptatretus burgeri
GAAGGCGGGCTCGGACCTACCTACCTGTCTCCCTCCCACCTATCGCCTTTGCCTGTCACTGTACATACCCACTCCCTTAATTTGTCCAAACCCCAATTTAGCCCCAACTTATTTATTTATTTTTTTATTTTTACTTCCCCACTATAAATCGTCCCCTAACCCCCTTTATCGTCCTTGTTCGGCTAACCTATTCTGTCACCTAGCTTACTCCCAACCCCTACGTTCCCTTCCCGGAGGGGAACAAGGGAGAGCTAACGTCCTGTGCCGAGGCCCAACTCAAGCCTCAGAATGGCCTCCCCAGAGTTCGGCGATCTTAACACCAAGTGGGTCCAGCGGCCCACAACGACAGCGAGGGGATGGATGGTGCGGAGGGGTACATCTCCTAATCTACCCTAACCATTTAACAGTTAAACTACCCCGGGGCTTTCAACAAGCGCCTCTCGCTTAAACTATTGGTTCTAACAACCCAGATTCCCGTCGCCTGTGCTGGTGTCCTTACAATTTCGGGCCTCGCCCCCCAATTTTCTCTCCGTGCCCTCACACGGTCTCCTGGCTGGGACACGTGGCTCCCTTTGGCAGGCACGACCCTCTGCCGATTCTCCCGCTATGGCACCCCCGGGCACTACACTGCCTCCGAGCCTACCAGCTCGGTAACCCCGGGGCGTGCGCCGGATGGGACCTCCCCTGAAACGCACACGTGGCAGGCCGGCCTCCCGGGCCCCTTTCCGAGGGTCACCCGTGCCCACTGCACTGCCCACGCGGCTAATGGCGCCCCGGGCCCCCGCACCAAGCAGGCGCACCCGTGCCCACTACTCTATCCCGGCCCCCCCATGGGCCCATGGCCTACCGCGGCCGACTAGCCTGGTGCCCGGGGTACCCACTCAGCGATACTCACCTTTCGCAGCCACGCTCCCAAGCCCGTCAACAGGGCTCCTGCACCCCTCCAAACGGGTTTCGAGCCTACACACCGACCAACAACAAAACGACCTCCATTTTTCAATTTGACTAACCCCCTAACTCACTTTACACTGACCCCGGGGGTCCCTTGGGCGGGAGTCACTCCTCCCCCCAATCACTCATCGCACCATGCATTCCCCAATCGCTCCACACACACAGACCCGCTGGCCTCACTCACTCAACAAGTACTCACCTCACAACTCTCCAACTCTTCAACACACACACCACTGAACTCTGCCATCCTTCTATCTGCACCCCCTAACTAACTCGTGCTCCCACGTCGTCCCTTAAACTACAGCACGTTCCATTTAACACTACGTAGCTGCTACGTCCCCTCTACACATTCACAAGTCTGTCTCTGTCTCCTAACTCAAAAATTCATTTTATTTCCCCACCTAAAGCTGGCTACAATCCCTCTAACTAATCCATTCCACGGACTCCATGAGGACTTACCCCTGCCCCATGAAGTCGGTCTAGCTAAGCTAACCCTTCCCCCTAACTAGTTTCCATCCTGTGCCCAGTAAGGGGGTCTTTCACCTCTTGCCCAGGAATCCTGTACACCCGAAAGTGAGGCTTGCTTTTTTTTTTTTTCCCATGCGCAGCACCTGCGCGGCAACTCAGAGCTCGCGCACTTTGCACCTGCCCGTGACGTCATGCAGCTGCACGTGTTCCTCGTCCCTCCTTGGACGGGACCATCCGGCAGAGATACCCCTCCTGCCGAATTCCAACCCCACGTGCAGCCATGACGTCACCGTGCGCATAAAAAAAAAACACAAGCCACACGTCTCGAGGGGTTCCCCACGCGAACACATGTGCTTTGCCCGTTGGAGCTTTACACACACGATCGCGTGGAGAACCCGTCCGGTCCAAATCCACTTACCTGCCTAAACTTTGTCCGTCCGCGGGATCGGCAAATCCACCGCGTGCGTTTCCGGACCGGGACTTCACTCTCGCAAGCGAGCACGTGGCGGTCTCGTGCGTTGCACAGCACGAACCGCGTGCTCACTGCTGGGTGAACCCGGCACGGTCCGCGAAACAACTACAGCCGCTACTCGGCTTTCGTTTCTCCCATGTCGCCGTCTCCGTCTCCATTCCACCCACGCATACCTGCGTGTTACGACGCACACAGTCCACACCATCACATTCACACGGGGAGACGCGGCTGCGTGCTCCCGCATGCCGACCGACATCTCCCTCACATACCGCTCTCTCACACACACGGTCTCCCTTGCACACAACGACCTTGCACACGGCCGTTCACTCACGCGTGCCTCACTACTCACACAAACCATACTACTCACACGTGGTGCTCCATTCACTCGCGCGGGGGCACTCACCCGCGGTGCCTCACCCACACACGTGAGGGCACTCAACCGCGGTGCCTCATCCACACACGGCGTGCTGGGAAGCACGTACTCCGGCACCATCGCCACCACACCACTCACACACGGGGTCGCTTCCACACACGGGGTCGCTTCCACACACGGTGCCGCACTCACACCTTGCACCACACACACAGGGACAACCACACTGGGGATTCGTGTCCCCACAAGGGTCTCCGGGGCCTCTATACCCCCCAAGCTCTCCGTGCACCCGTCCACAGCACTTGTCCCCTCAACCTCGCAAAACACGACCGAACTCACCTGGTCGTGACTCGCCTCAAGGGGGCATACTCCCTCCCCTTGTTCCTGGAGGAGGCCATCCAGCTGCTCGCACCGGGTCCCAACACGCTCCGCGAGCTCACCCCCATTATCCTCCACTACCTCCGTGTGTGTGTGTGCGTCACTTACCCCGTCCTCACCGTGCAGTCTCTCCTCTGTCGTTCCCTTCCCGGCTACCGTCACTGCCAACTCTTCACCCTTTACCTCCCTTGTCTCAACTATTATTATTTCCTTTGTCGTCACCTCGTGTCTCGTCTCACACGTTTTGGTCTCCCCATTTAATTTTTCCCTTTCGGTCATCGTCACGACCCTCGCCCAACACGTTCCACGAATTATTTTTTCACCCGCCTCCACCGCGGGCCTGTCAGCCGTTGCACCCCCACCCAGCTCGTTTGCTCCCACACGTGGAGTCGCCATTCCCAGCTCCCTGGTCACGGCCTTCATGCCCGCCTGCAGGCATCGGCCCATGTTCTGCGTCTCACCCCGCAGCTTTTTCATTTCTTCCTTCATGTTTGCTTCCATTCCGCTTATTTGCTTGTTCATTTCGTTTTTCATTTCATTTGTATTTGTATCCATCTTCTCGTTCATGCCTTTCATTTCGTTTTTCATTTCATTTGTGTTTGCATCCATTTTTTCGATCATTTTCGCATTCATCTTTTCGTTCATTGCCGCCAGCATGGCGCATAGCTGGGCCATGTTGGATGCACTCAGCTGAGCCGTTTCGGCAAGGGTTGGGGAAGGGTCTTGGTGGAGAGGGGGGGAGGTGTCACACTCCGCGGCCGCTGCCGCACCCACCTCGGGCCCTGGGTTCAGTTGGGCGAGTCCGTGTTCCTGCACAATCAACATTTCCTGCTCGGGGATTCCATCCTGGACCATGGACTCTACATTATTACACATATACATTTCTAATACCCCCGGCTCCCGCCGCCTTGAGACGCCATCTTGCTTCTCGTGAAGGGTTAATTTGCTCGCTCGTAATTTGGAGGGAATCGGGGTCGCTTCTCTCACCCCTGGACAGATTCCCGTGAATTTAGCCGGAGACAGGACAGCCCGTTTTCCTGTTCTCCGATACCAGTGCCGCGAGGAGGGCGATGAATTTGTATCCCACTCCTGACACCAGTGTTGCGGTCTTCGCGCCCGCCGGCGTGCGACGGCCACGTAACTCGAATCGCGGCACGTCGCCCACCGGACGGACAATCCAGTCGTGACCCTCTCGGACTAACGCCGGGAACCAGTCACGGGTGGACCTTTCGGTCTCACCGCGATCGAGCCAATCAGCCCCCGCGTGGGATAGGGTTGCTCGCCAAATTCGAACTACCTAAGTACCCACGCGGAGGGTAGACCGGGCGATCGCACCTCGCCGCAGGTCGATTTCTCGGACACGGGCCACTTAAGCGACCCGCTCCGTACTATCAGAATAACCGAGCGGTGTTATCGTCGACCTCGACGGTTCGATTAATTATCGGGCGTATTCAGCCCACTACCAACCCTTTACGTGAAGCAAGATGGGGGTTCAATGGGGAAAAGACGAAGCGAAGCGGGAGAACAGTTCAACAATAAAGCACATTTATTCTCGGCACACGGGAAGCACACAAATACAATTCCACCAAATGCACACAAAAAGAAAACACAATTCCATTTACACAAAAAGCAAACATAAAAGTGAAAACACAGTGCAGAGCTAATACCGACTACCGAGCACACGGCAACACTTATACAATTCTACTTCACAGACGGCGCCGACAACACATACCCAAAACCAAGGAAAAGAAATACCCTCAAGAATGAGGTAGGCCTGGGGCCGAGACCTGGTCGGGCCTACCCGTCTGGTGATGAGACGCGGAGCGGCGATGGCCCCGCAACCCGCGGGCCTCGTGGACAGTGCCTGGCAGGGGGTGGGAACGGGGCCCCCTTGGTCGCACTATCTCAGCGCGGGGGGAAACAGGAGGGGGGTTGCTGATGCTCGGGGCATAGAGGATCTTTATTATATGCGACGAGCGTCTCCACCTCGGCCAGGTCGCGCTGTCGGCCTCCCAGGGGTGCAGCTCCCTGCACGACGCGAGCACCCCCTCGTCGCCTCTCCACAGCTCGTCCCCTCCGTTCCGACTTCAACGCACACGACGAGCAGCTCCACCGCCCGCGAAGTCTTGACTCTCTGTTCCGACTCCTTCGCCTCGTTCCGACCTTTACTACTCTCCGACCCCTCGTTCTCTCTTGCGACTCTCCGACCCCTCGTTCTCGTTCTGCTGACTCTTTCGCTCCGACTTTTACGACTCCTTCTCTCGTTCCCTCTTGCGACTCTCCGACCCCTCGTTCTCGTTCTGCTGACTCTTTCACTTCTTGCGACTCCTTTGTCTGACGAACACCGTCCTTTTATCCCCC
>NC_140961.1:124661114-124763614 GCF_056783735.1 Eptatretus burgeri
TAGTTTCGTTCCAAAGGAAAACCCGCGATGAACCGGGGGCGCGATCGGTGAACCGCGATGAAGCGGGGGTTGACTGTATATATATATATATATATATACATATATGTATGTTTATATATATATATATATATATATATATATATATATATATATATATATATACATATATATAAGCAAATACCACCCCTGTCGCTTTGCTGATGGAAATACTCAAGGGGGAGGGAGAGGAGAGGGGAAAGAGGGAGAGATTGGTGGGGAGGGGAGAGGGAGAGAGGGGTGGGGGGAAAGAGGGAGAGAGGGGTGGGGGGAAGAGGGAGAGAGGGGTGGGGGAAAAGAGGGTGAGAGGGGTGGGGGAAAAGAGGGTGAGAGGGGTGGGGGAAAAGAGGGTGAGAGGGGTGGGGGAAAAGAGGGTGAGAGGGGTGGGGGAAAAGAGGGTGAGAGGGGTGGGGGAAAAGAGGGTGAGAGGGGTGGGGGGGAAAAGAGGGTGAGAGGGGTGAGGGGAAAAGAGGGTGAGAGGGGTGGGGGGAAAAGAGGGTGAGAGGGGTGGGGGAAAAAGAGGGTGAGAGGGGTGGGGGGAAAAGAGGTAGAGGGGGGTGGGGGGAAAGAGGTAGAGGGGGGTGGGGGGGAAAGAGGTAGAGGGGTGTGTGGGGGGAAAGAGGTAGAGGGGGTGTGGGGGGAAAGAGGTAGAGGGGTGTGTGGGGGGAAAGAGGTAGAGGGGGTGTGGGGGAAAGAGGTAGAGGGGGTGTGGGGGAAAGAGGTAGAGGGGGTGTGGGGGGAAAGAGGTAGAGGGGGTGTGGGGGAAAGAGGTAGAGGGGGTGTGGGGGGAAAGAGGTAGAGGGGGTGTGGGGGGGAAAAGAGATAGAGGGGGTGTGGGGGGGAAGAGGTAGAGGGGGTGTGGGGGGAAAGAGGTAGAGGGGTGTGGGGGGAAAGAGGGTGAGAGGGGTGGGGGGAAAAGAGGGTGAGAGGGGTGGGGGAAAAGAGGGTGAGAGGGGTGGGGGGAAAGAGGGTGAGAGGGGTGGGGGGAAAGAGGGTGAGAGGGGTGGGGGGAAAAGAGGGTGAGAGGGGTGGGGGGAAAAGAGGGTGAGAGGGGTGGGGGGAAGAGCTAGAGGGGGTGTGGGGGAAAGAGGTAGAGGGGGTGTGGGGGGAAAGAGGTAGAGGGGTGTGTGGGGGGAAAGAGGTAGAGGGGGTGTGGGGGGAAAGAGGTAGAGGGGGTGTGGGGGGAAGAGGTCGAGGGGTTGTGGGGGGAAAGAGGTAGAGGGGGTGTGTGGGGAAAGAGGTAGAGGGGGTGTGGGGGGAAAGAGGTAGAGGGAGTGTGGGGGGAAAGAGATAGAAGGGAGTGGGGGGGAAAGAGGTAGAGGGGTGTGGGGGGAAGAGGTAGAGGGGTGTGGGGGGAAAGAGGTAGAGCGGTGTGGGGGGAAGAGGTAGAGAGGGGTAGTAGGGGGGAAGAGGAAGAGAGGGTGGAGGGGAGAGGGAGAGAGGGGTGGGGGGAGAGGGAGAGAGGGTGGGGGAAGAAGTAGAGAGGGGTGGGGGGAAGAGGTAGAGAGGGGTGGGGGGAAGAGGTAGAGAGGGGTGGAGGGGGAGAGGGAGAGAGGGGTGGGGGAAGAGGGAGAGAGCGGTGGGGGGGGAAGAGGGAGAGAGGGGTGGGGGGAGAGGGAGAGAGGGGTGGGGGAGAGGGAGAGAGGGTTGGGGAAGAGAAAGCGGGGCGAGTGAAGAGGTGGAGGGGAAAGGAGAGAGAGGAGGGAAAGGAGAGAGAGGAGGGAAAGGAGAGAGAGGAGGGAAAGGAGAGAGAGGAGGGAAAGGAGAGAGAGGAGGGAAAGGAGAGAGAGGAGGGAAAGGGAGCGAGGAGAGTGGAGGAATGGAAGACAGTGTGAGGTGAGAGGAAGGGAAGGCAGATGTGCAGAAAAGCGTTAATTACAATTCATACCGTCTCATCAAAATGATTCTGCATCGAATAACACATGAAGATGGAAACAAAATAATGTCTGTAATCAATTTTCGACCGGTCATACGATGAGCATGGCCAGGTGACAAACTCCCATCCGGAGATAAATACCATCTGGACACGTGCAGAGATAAACCTTGTCCAGACAAAACCACCGTCCGGTATGTGCAGAGACAGACACACACACAGTCAGAGAAAGAGAGGGAGAGAGAGAGAGAGAGGAAATGTGGGAGGTGGGTGCTGCACTGTACTGGGGGGTGGGTCGAGCAAGGATGGGACAGAGAAAGAGAGAAAGCGAGAGAGCGAGAGAGCGAAAGTAAGCAGAGAGAACGTTTTGCTTTATGAAAAAATTAAAAAAAAACAAACACAAACACAACTTGAACTACGTTGTCGATGGCACACCATCGCATATTCCGGTGCGCACTGCTTTGTCCCATTAACGCTAGGTGAAATTTTATTCTTGCAAAATGGATTGACTATTCTTTTCTCTTTGATGTGCTTTATGACCAAAGACTTACTATGTTTACTAAATCAGAAGTCATTGCAAGCATGTCAACATTTCATGAAACATTAATTTAACACTGTTCAGCAATATAGAACTGTGCATCAATTTAATCATAGGAATGAACTGTGTATCATATTATTTATAATTATTCACAATCAATTATATAAATACAGTAAAACCTGAGACTGTTTGTCACTCATGGGGGCCACATAAGTAAGTTCTCGATAAAAGAATTTACCATGCACAATGGTAAATACACTTAAAAATATAACATCAGAGATGGGGAATCCCCCGCCATTGAATGAAAAAGGTCATACACATTCCAGATAATGAGGGAGGTGAATTGGAAACAAGACACCATTTGGTCATCATCTTGAAAAAGTTTCCCAGGGGTGAGGAACGTAGTAACCAAAAATTACCCCGGTGTGGGGGTGATGGTCATCTCTATAATACCACAAGTTCTCAATGTTCAGTTCAGGTAACCGTGAAACAGTCCAAACTAACCGTTTAAGGCCCTGTCACACCTTGACGTTTTAGCCAGCGATGGCAACGTGTTAAAATTTATGTAAAACGCTGGCTTACGTTGAACTTTTGATGTTTTTTTTTTAAGATTCGGACGTATTCATAGCGACTTGGTCTTATGTATAACGCATTGGTAACTACACAGAACGTTTCGTTGTGTTATAGATAACTTATACCAACGAATGCTGAACCTGTTGTCGGCCTACACAACCAATGCCCAACGATAGTCTAACTCAGGCATAGCGCGTTGCACGCATCGCCGACGATGTCGTGGCGTAGCCTATTAAAAGGCTGACGCACAACTATTCAAATCATAACTGCCGTAGAAATGGAAGGGTCAAAATCGCGGTCACACCTTGGCGATCTTGCCAGCGTATGCCGACGTAACAAAAAGTGTGTCTAAAACGTTGGGGCACGTCGAATACGGTATGGGTAAGTTTGGTATGCGCGAGTAGAATGCTAAATACGCTATCATAAGTCGTAGTAAGTAGAGTACGTCAAGAAATTTTGAACATGTTCAAAATTTTACGACGTACTCGGCGTATGACACACGTTCGCATGCGATGAGGATAAGTTTTACACACGATATGTGGACGCTTACACACGTCCACAAAGGCTACTTATAAGCTACTCATAAGTCGAAACACGTCGCGGTAATGTCTTTTTTACGCGAAACTTATTTCTAACTTATGTTTGACGTGCTTTGAACCAATTCTTTACGTAGTCCCAACACACATCGACGTATGTAGACGTATTCCAATGACGTCTTCCGGTCGACAAAAAAAAAAAAAAATGAATGTGTTTCTAGCTTACAACTGCCATATAAAGACGTGTTCCCAGCGGTTTTGGGAATTGGTATATAAAAATGGTGTTCATAAAAGGGGAACCCAACAGTGTTTTCGAGTTCCTTTTTGAGTCGATGTCCATGTCAGCAGTAACAGTATCAGTATCAGTATCAGTATTAGTATTAGTAGTAGTTTGTTCATGTTGGCAGTAGTAGGTGGGTGTGAGGGGGAGGGTGTGGGTTATGATGGATCGTCCTTGCGTCCGCGTGTCCACGGGTAGGTTCATAGGCTGCCACTCAACGATTTAAATGGCTGCATCTCCACTATTGAAAGTAGACGCTTGTGCTCAACAATTGGATTTTTTTTTACACTCAACGACTTTTAGACGGTACCACTCAGCTAGTTTCATTGTTTACAATGAACGATTTAAATTGCTGTCACTCGCCTTTGTTTTTTGACGCTGGGGTTTGGAAATTTTAATCGTTTCTATTGAACGTGCTCAATCGCTCAAACCCCACTATTGAAAGTAGACGCTTGCGCTCAACAATTGGATTTTTTTTACACTCAACGACTTTTAAACGGTACCACTCAGCTATTTTCATTGTTTACAATGAACGATTTAAATTGCTGTCACTCGCCTTTGTTTTTTTTTGTTTTTTTTTTTTGACGCTGGGGTTTGGAAATTTGAAACGTTTCTTCTGAACGTGTTAAAACGCTCAAACTCGACTATTTTAAATAGACGCTGCCGATGGACAATTGGAATCATAGCCAAGCTAGACATCGAAGTGTGAACATCCTCGTCATGCCGAAGAAAAGTTTGAAGAATGCTGCAAATAAGTGTCCTGGCCGTGGCCGTGGACGCTGACGCAAGGACGATCCATTATACCGACGTCTTTCAGCCTATGAGTAACTTAAAAGTAACGTCTGTCGACGTGTGGCAACGATCGCGTAACGTGCCAACAACACGTTAATCATAGGTTAGAAATAAGTTTCGGGTACGCTAAACATTACCTCGGCGTGTCTCAACTTATGATTAACTTACAAGTAGCATGTGTTGACGTCTGTCAACGATCGCAGACCGTGCCTACAACTTGTGGCCAGCGTAGCGGAACGTGTGAGTCATCCGCCGGCATATGTCGTGAAATTTCAAGCATGAAAAAATTTGAGGACAACCGAAAAGTACAACGTTTAAAGCCAACGTACAACGACGTATGGCAACGTACTACGACGTATGCCAGCGTGCTCTCAATGTTATCAAAACTTACCCATAACGTATTCAACGTGTGCCAGCGTTTTAGAAAAAAAATTCAAAAATCGGCATACGTTGGCTAAAACGTCAAGGTGTGACCGGGCCTTTAGATTGAAATCGTTCACAGAGATACACTAGCATAATACTACTAATGACATAATTAATAAATATGTATTGTTCATTTAGTACCCGGATTAACACATCAGCATCACCAGTAAGTGCAATACGTGGTTTTCGGGTCCGTCCACTCTCTGGGGACATTTCACTTCCGGTTGTAGAAAAAAACGAAAAAATAGGCTTAGCTCTCGGAGATTATGATAATCCTGTAGATTATTCTTCACTCATTATAATGCAACTTTCAGAATGAAAATTGGTCAAGTATTTATAGAGATATTGAGGTTTGAAAAATCATTAGAGCAAGCAAATTCATTAATTATTAATTCCACAGAAGTTTTGTGACACTGCACAAAGTAAATGTCAGGTATGAAAAAAACATTTGTATGCCAGATTCATTAATTATTAATTCATTAATTATGGAATGTACTCATTGATATATTAATCAGAAAGCCTGAAGCATGTAGCATAATTTATCACTTATCCCCTCATCCGGGATCCGTGGCCTCGCCCCACAGCCTGCAGCCCGATGTCCGCCGGTGATTATGTTAGATATCGGCACGATCGAGAGGAGCCTGCGAATCATCCCTGCTGATGCACTGAATTGATGCAATCGTTCGGCCAGAATATTCGTTGTCAAGATGTTGCGTGATTGAATCACCAATACAGTCAGTCAAATTTATACCGCCGACATACTTCTTAACAATCACCTTCGCCCCAGAAACCACAGTCAATCTGAAGGCCCGGTCACACCTTGACGTTTTAGCCAACGTATGCCGATTTTTGAATTTTTTTTCTAAAAACGCTGGCACACGTTGAATACGTTATGGGTAAGTTTTGATAACATTGAGAGCACGCTGGCATACGTCGTAGTACGTTGCCATACGTCGTTGTACGTTGGCTTTAAACGTTGTACTTTTCGGTTGTCCTCAAATTTTTTCATGCTTGAAATTTCACGACGTATGGCGGCGTATGACTCACACGTTCCGCTACGCTGGCCACAAGTTGTAGGCACGGTCTGCGATCGTTGACAGACGTCAACACATGCTACTTGTAAGTTAATCATAAGTTGAGACACGCCGAGGTAATGTTTAGAGTACCCGAAACTTATTTCCTACCTATGATTAACGTGTTGTTGGCACGTTACGCGATCGTTGCCACACGTCGACAGACGTTACTTTTAAGTCACTCATAGGCTGAAAGACGTCGGTATAATGGATCGTCCTTGCGTCAGCGTCCACGGCCACGGCCAGGACACTTATTTGCAGCATTCTTCAAACTTTTCTTCGGCATGACGAGGATGTTCACACTTCGATGTCTAGCTTGGCTATGATTCCAATTGTCCATCGGCAGCGTCTATTTAAAATAGTCGAGTTTGAGCGTTTTAACACGTTCAGAAGAAACGCTTCAAATTTCAAAACCCCAGCGTCAAAAAAAAAAAATAAATAAAAAAAAACAAAGGTGAGTGACAGCAATTTAAATCGTTCATTGTAAACAATGAAACTAGCTGAGTGGTACCGTTTAAAAGTCGTTGAGTGTAAAAAAAATCCAATTGTTGAGCGCAAGCGTCTACTTTCAATAGTGGAGATGCAGCCATTTAAATCGTTGAGTGGCAGCCTATGAACCTACCCGTGGACACGCGGACGCAAGGACGATCCATCATAACCCACACCCTCCCCCTCACACCCACCTACTACTGCCAACATGAACAAACTACTACTAATACTAATACTAATACTAATACTAATACTGCTGATATGGACATCGACTCAAAAAGGACTCGAAAACACTGTTGGGTTCCCCTTTTATGAACACCATTTTTATATACCAATTCCCAAAACCGCTGGGAACACGTCTTTATATGGCAGTTGTAAGCTAGAAACACATTCATTTTTTTTTTTTTGTCGACCGGAAGACGTCATTGGAATACGTCTACATACGTCGATGTGTGTTGGGGCTACGTAAAGAATTGGTTCAAAGCACGTCAAACATAAGTTAGAAATAAGTTTCGCGTAAAAAAGACATTACCGCGACGTGTTTCGACTTATGAGTAGCTTATAAGTAGCCTTTGTGGACGTGTGTAAGCGTCCACATATCGTGTGTAAAACTTATCCTCATCGCATGCGGAACGTGTGTCATACGCCGAGTACGTCATAAAATTTTGAACATGTTCAAAATTTCTTGACGTACTCTACTTACTACGACTTATGATAGCGTATTTAGCGTTCTACTCGCGCATACCAAACTTACCCATACCGTATTCGACGTGCCCCAACATTTTAGACACACTTTTTGTGACGTCGGCATACGCTGGCAAGATCGCCAAGGTGTGACCGCGATTTTGACCCTTCCATTTCTACGGCAGTTATGATTTGAATCGTTGTGCGTCAGCCTTTTAATAGGCTACGTCACGACATCGTCGGCAATGCGTGCAACGCGCTATGCCTGAGTTAGACTATCGTTGGGCATCGTTTGTGTAGGCCGACAACAGGTTCAGCATTCGTTGGTATAAGTTATCTATAACACAACGAAACGTTCTGTGTAGTTACCAATGCGTTATACATAAGACCAAGTCGCTATGAATACGTCCGAATCTTTAAAAAAAACATCAAAATTTCAACGTAAGCCAGCGTTTTACATAAATTTTAACACGTTGCCATCGCTGGCTAAAACGTCAAGGTGTGACAGGGCCTTTAACCACGCTGGCCACTGCTCAGACGCCATGCAGTTTGGTTAAAGATGACTCGGCATTTTGGCACGCGCACACGAAATTATATTATGAAAATAAATGCTGACGTTTCCATTTCGGGTTTTGAAACTTTTGCACCTTCGGCGGAAAATGTATAAATATAAAAGGCTAAAAATGTGTTTTATAGCGAACGAAGTGAGCTTAATACTTAACGCATGCACGTGAGAGAATAGGAAATAACAACAACAACAACAACAACAACAACAACAACAACAACAACAACAACAACAACACAATAGCCCTGGCTATTTCGAATCCGTGACGTTAGCTATGACTTTTTGCTTCCGGTTGTTGTTAAACGCTGTGCGGTGTATAAACACGATTGGGTTTTATTTCTATCTTGTGAATATTACTTAACGCGTGCACATGAGAGAATAGGAAACAACAAAAACAACACAATACCTTGGCAATTGTGAATCCGTGTCATTGGCTATGACCATTTTGCTTCGGTTTTGTTTTGTTGCTGGTTTTTTTTCATGGGGAATGATGCATGCCGGGAGATCATGACCGGAAGTGTTTATTTATTTATTCAATTATTTTTTTCCCAAAGTTGATTTTATACTTCCGAAGGTGATTTTTTTCATGACAGGAAGTGTTTATTTAGTATTTAACATAACCGGGAGTGATTTTGAAACTCTTTCCGGAACTTTTAATTTCTTTTATTCTTGACCAGAAGTGATCGTTTATTTATTTATTTATTTATTTAATTCAATTATTTTTTTCCCAAAGTTAATTTTAACCAATATATCTCCCGCATCATAAAAAAATATTTTTTAATCGCGATTTACATTATTTGTTCACTGATCCCGAATCCAGGCCGAAGTAACCGGAAATTGCGTCAAAATCATCAGCTGTGCGGCGCTTACACGTACCACGGTATAGTTGGCAAGCATACAGTTGTGAACAAGTTTTATGTAAAGTCATAAGCGAATGTAAGAAGAATTCTACGTTCGCTTCTCGGCTTTGCCTATTCCATATTATTTATATTTCATTTCTCCTTCCTTCCTTCTTTGAAAATCGCATCTGCGTTTTTGGCCATCTTCCAGATCACGTGACGATCAAACGGGAAGGAAATTCAAAAATATGTCCGGTTAGATACAAGATAATATTTTTTACTCTCATAATCAATAAACAGTTGCCGAATATCTTGTAAAATGGCAGACTAGATAGGTTTTAAAAATGGTGATTTTTATAACTTACGTGACCTCGTCCCTGACCTTGAACCTGGACAAAAGTTATATCGTTGTGCAACACTCATCGACCTCTACCCACATACGAAGCTTCATCAAGATCGGAAAGAAAAATTGTTGACGGACGGACATTTTGTCCGGCTTTATTTGGTCATCTTGGCAGAGATGACCTAAAAATAATTGAAATCAGATAAGCAGTTTTCCATTTATTACAAAAAACATTTTTTTCAAGATGGCCACCCCAGTCGGCCATCTTGGATCCGGCCACGCCCAAAATCAATAGGGTTCTTCCTTTTCAGGTGGTACATGTGTGACCCAAATTTCAAATCGATATGGCGAACAGTTTATGAGTTATCGCACTCACAGTATAAATATGTTGACGCCCAGCCAGCCAGCCGGATGAACGGACGGACAGACGACCCAGGTGACAACAATATCCCCCTTCCGCCACGCGGCAGGGGATAAAAAAAAAATCAGCCCCCATGACCCCACCCCCTCTGGCCCAGCCCCTAGGGGTCATATAAGAAATCCGACAGTGTTGTGCACTTCCCCATACATATATCTACTATGTCCCAAAGTTTCAAGTTCCTATTTCAAACGATGTAGGAGGAGTTACAGGGTAAGACAGACGGACGTACAGATGGCCGGACGGCCGGACGGACACAATCACAATATTCCCGCTTTTCTTGGAAAGCGTGGGAATAAAAACACACCACACACACACACACACACACACACACACACACACACACACACACACACACACACACACACACACACACACACACACACACACACACACACACACACACACACACACACACACACACACACACACACACACACACACACACACACACACACACACACGCAGTGCTTGGCCGATATCGGCAACTTCTTGGGAATTGGCAGGTTGGCGTGTCAGTGTGATTACCAACAGCAGTAAGTACTGCATACAACCAAAAAAGTTTGAGTGGCTTTCACCAAAAAATAATGTTGCATTTTTTAAATGTTTCAGGAATATGTTGACAAACATTATTCTTGATAAACAGCTGCGTGTGGCGGGTGGAAAAGAAAATTTGGCTCGGTAATTTAGAAAACACGTGAATACAGCAAACGGTTTGGAAATTGGGTGATATGTCACAATAACGCGCTCTGGGCGACGAAGCACGAACCACTCGCTCAAGGTGACATAGCGTGGTACCGCGATCGACAATGGTGCTCGGAAAGTGGCTTAAACACTCATGCAAGCACTCCATTTCAATGGTTGATAAAGAACAGTTAGCCACGCCATCTCGACATACCATATAGGATCCCTATAACTTTAAAGCCGGTCTTCACCACGCATGCTGCAGTTAATGAAATAAAATTAATAAAATATAATGACTTCATCCACAAAAGAGTTGCTGCTTAATGCAGAGCAAACCTGGAGACCTCAGAAAGTACAATTGCCTGTGAAATAAACATTGCAGAAAATTCACCACTTTGCCTGCTTGTCTGTGCATGTGTCATGTGGTACATCGGTTTGGGGTTCGCACAAACGTTCCAACTTTTTTTTTTTTAACGTCCATTTTTTTAAAACCAGATATGCTTTGATTCCCTGTGGAGCACCTCATGGAACCTCCGGAAATATATACAGATCTGGCAGACGCTATGGATCGGCAGTCCCTCTGGGGGACAGGGCATTTTGCAAAATGAAGGTGGCTAATTTTGGCACATTCCTTAATTTTTTGTTCACTCAAAATAATTCTCCAAACAGCAGAAAAAGATAAGTTTTATGCTTTGGAAATTTCAAATTTTCTTGTGTATGTATGGAGGAGGAGGAAACATAGCCTTGCTTACTTAAAGTAACTAGGGGTATCGGCTTAGTTAAAAAACTCGCTATTTATTTAAATTTTCACATTTCACAACAGATTTCGACACTTATTTAGTCCGGACGATATCCGATCCTCAAAACTGAAATAATATTTTGATGACGCACTTTAATTAGTAGGTGAGAGTAGGTCGTGGAAAATCGTATCGTATAATACGTGAAATCGCTCCAAGCTCCTAATTTGAAAACTATAGTACGTACAAAAGCGATGTATACAACGATTCGTAGCTATGATGAACAGGCGTTCAATAATATGAGTGAGGAATGTGAAAAAAAACTTTATCGTTTAAGAATTTGTTGTAGCCTGTTCCAAGTCAAGGCATGGTTGAGCAGGCCAAAAAACATGGTGACTTCAGACCCCAGCGAGTTAACCCAGGAAATGTCTTAAGACCCCAGAGAGCGAGAGGTGGCTGAGGATCGCCTGATGAAGGATATAATTAAATAAGGCCGTTATTTGTCTTCAAAAGGGGGGTTTAAATTAACCCAAACACCCAATTTTCAGTCATGCACTTCCTTGGAGTTTTCTTCATATGCATGCAAAGTTACATTGAATGGAGACGAGGTGCTGACACATACAACATTTGACTGGGTACACTCCACCCACAGAAACAACATGATGACATCGCCTTTGGATCAAAAGAGACTAAATCCAGGCCAGGGCGACCAAGACCAGGGTTTGACATGAATGTCTTGAACGTGCAAACGGAGACGAGGTGCTCGATTTCTTGCAATATCAGTTGGATTTCACACTGGAAGTTTTAATCTGGCATCAATTAGGGACAATGAGAAAAAGCTATTCCAAGATTATTGCTGCAAGAACACTTGAGGATAGTTCAAAATTGAAAACATTGCATTTGAACGTCATGCACGTGGACTTGAAGCATGCACATATGGTTGAGTGCTACCATGGATATTTAAAATAGAGAAAAAAATTATTACAATTTTATTTTTTAACATAATCTCATCAGGTCAATTGGAAACCCCCTTTAATCTGTCTTCCACTTTTTGGACAATTTAATTATGTCGCAACAGGAAGATTCATCATTATATTCCACTCTGTCAATTTTGATGACCATACACATCCACATTTCTCAACCCTCGGCCCTAAATAATATGTCAAGGCAATGGCATGATTACCTGGTATCAGCCGCTTTGAAATCCACCACAACCGCAGATTCTGTCCCAACACAGGTGTCATCTGCCGTTGGCTGGTCAGAGATGGTAACCACCACAATTTCATCTTCCTCTCCACCAGTCGCCATTCTTGCAGTTGCTCTTGCACACAAGTGGTGGGCTCCACAAGGTCTTCACACTGGAGACATTAAGCCAAAAATTAAATGAAAAAGCAAAGATAAGCCAAAACACTGGGTTGAATACCTCTAAACATGGTTAAGTGTGAAATCAGAAAACACATCCCTCCTTTCTCTTCCTTCCTCCAGGAAATAAGATAAAGTTTTGTGCAGCAATAACCCTGCTTTGATGATGGACCCAGATGGCATCAGTGCCAATGTCTCAAATCCTGCTCTGCTGCCCTTGCTTCTCCTGTATGCACTCGTCAGACTGTCCTCCTTTGACCCCCTCTTGTCTTTCTGAAGTCAGAAAATATGATTCCCATTCACAAGTAGGGTTCAAAAACATACACTATCAACTGCAGACCAGTAAGCTTGCTTCCGATTGGAAGCAAGGTCAAGGAATTCATGCTCGTGATGGAAAACATCTCCAGTTCTCAAAAAGCCTGATCTCTGACCATCAGTTTGGATTCTGTTCCAGTGACTCAAATTTGGATATGCTGGAGTTACTCTCTCAGCAATTGTTAGAGGTCTTAAATCACAAAAAAAAACAACAAGCGTTTGGGATTGTCTCCCTGGATATATCTCCTGGCACTGGACACATTCTAGTATCCTGGTTTGCTTGCCAAGCTCTCTGCCTGAGGGATATTATGCCACCTTCATTCCTGGATTTCTGACTTTCTCCACTCAAGCAGTCCATGCGTTGCAATCAATGGAAACCTCTACTCCTTTCCCATAGGAGGCTAGCTAGTTCCTGCCCCATGGCTGTATGTTGGGCCCAGTCTTTTTTCTCATCAACGTAAAGGGCCTCTCCGATGGTCTGGATAACCCTCTCCAATTTTGCAGATCATTCCGGATTGTGTCTTGGAGTACCCCCATCCAACTGAGAGGCAGAGCAGAGCTGTCACCATCTGCTGATCTGGAAAAGATTAGATACTTGCCAAGTAAACTGAACCCGTCCTTCAATCCTGGAAAAATCTCTCACCATGTCATCCTAGAAGGATGGTCAAACATACTCACCAATCTCTCCTAATGGTCAGCCACTTGAACCACGAGGCCTCACCTTAAGCCATAACCTCTCAGGGCTGACCATATCAGAAAGCTGGCCTCAAAAGCCAGCCACAGATAAGGCATCCTCTGTCATTATAAGCAGATCTACGCACAGTTTAAAAAGCCGTTGGATGGTCCAATATGGGAACCACCAAAATCTCATCTTCAAGGAGTAATGATCTCCTTTATGGAATGGGACCCAGGAATCAGATAGATGTCTCCTGGATTGTGTGGAGTCCATAATTCAACGGAGTACTGATCACCTCTTTCAGATGGCACCCCAGGATCATATCTATGTCTCTTGGATTATGTGCAAACAAAAGCTTTCATCATTTTGGGAATCTTCCACGAAGAGGTTGAAGCACGCGGTTTGTTACTCTCACAATGCGACCATGTTGGTGGTGATTTTTCCCACCTCCTTACTAGTCTGGCCTCTACTTTACTCTCTCAGCACCTCCAACCATCACTACCAACTCCAGGATTCACATATATTTTTCTTGCAACCTGCTCCTTATTAAACTCCCCAAAATTCAGGCTTAACCTCACAACTCAATTATTTTGGTTCGATGGACCATGCTCCCAGAGGTTGTTCTATCCAAATCTGACTTTTCTCTCGACTCTAAAGCTCGGGGATGAAAAACAGGTGATGTGCCATCATCTCAATGTCATCCCCCCATTGGTATCCACAATCTTTATTTCATCCATTAACTCTTCATAACTCAACCCTTCCCTTGCATGTTGTTTCCCTCCCCTCCCCCCGCTGCCCCACTCACAGTTCATTCTCCCCAATGCCATGCTGTTCCATGAGCCTTGATCTTGTAAATATATTCTTTCTTTTTTATATACAGTCAAGGCTCGTGGAAGAATGAGTACACCGAACATATCAGGACGTAACATTCAAATACAGGACGCAAAACACGCATGCATGGAAAAGGAAACTCCAAGGAGAAAAAACTGGAAAATTAGGAGGGATTTGGGCGGGATTAACGAGGGTAAAAAAGATCACGGTTCTGGATTGGGGACGATGTGAGATGGTAGTGAATAGCTGTCTTAAAGACCTGGAGGGAAGAATGAGATTGAAGTGAATGAGGAAGTTCAATCCACAGGTTGGGGGGGGGGGAGGAATAAATGAATGGAGGAGAGCGGTGATCCGAGATTTGGGCAGTTTTATCAGAAGAGGTTGATGGTGGACCATGAGAGCCTTGCAGAAACCTTGGGAGAGGGGGAGGGGTGAAGGGGGCGGGGGCAAAGCAAGGAAAGAGCAGAGGGTGCAAGACCATAAAGGAGGCGGTGGAAAACAGAAAGACCGCCAACTTGTCTGCAAAGGTGACATGATAGGCCCATAGACAGCTTCAGTGCAGGAGATTCCAATGATCTTGAAGGCCTTGGTTTCCACAGCGACAAGCTGAGAAAGATGTGAAGCAGGGGCACCAGCCCAGAGGGGAGATTAGTACCCCATCAAGGTATGAAGGCCTTGTAGGTGGATAGGAGTTCAGCTGTGCCAGAGAAAGACTTTGTACGACAGAGAAAGCCCAATCGTCAGCTGGCCTTGGAGGCCAACTTTGAAATGCAGCTTGTCCAAGAAAGATTGTGGCTGATATTGAGACACGAGAGTTTGAATGACTGAACTTCCTCAAGAGGATTATAAAAAGGTAGATGCGGTTGTGGGGGGAGGGGAGGTTTCCAGATGGTTCTTAGAAGAGAGATAGTGAATGTGTGAGATTTGTCAGGATTGACAGCCAATTCCAAGTGTTTGACCATGTTGTGATTTTCTGAAGGTCTGCAGAGAAGGAAGAGGTTGCAGCCTGCCTGTCTGAAGGATGAGGAATGTAACAGTAGAGTATGGAGTCATCAGCAAACAGATTAAGGTGATTTCTCCAAGTCAGGGAGATCATAGGAATGTGTTGAGAGCCACACACGTTGAGAGGGAAAGCCGAGAGGTGGTGGGACGAGGGGGAAACCCAGAGGGTGGAAGCATTGAGGGGATGGATTAGTGGGGGGAAGCTTTGAAGAGGTAGTGTGAGGGGGAAGCTTTGACGAAACCGGCACCCCTCACTGGCTTTGCGAGTGGGAAAGGTGACTGACACCCTGCTAAGACTAAAAACAACACCTGACAAAGGGCAGATGAGCTCCCTTCGGGAGCCAACGACCATCAAGTAAGGAGATGGTGTATCCTAAAAAACACAACCATCTGGATTGGACCGGTTTGTGACAACTCGGGATGCCAAGAGGGGTAGTGAAACCCTAGATGTGAGGCAGATTAAATAGTATTAGCCAACAGCAATCAAAAAAACTACACCTGTGGGGAAGAGGGTGGGTACACAGTGTTGCCAAAGCCATGGAAGACATGTTCCTCATCCGGTGGTTGACACTGCATTTCAATTCTTCCCCAACTACTTTTGTACCATTTTATGGTATAAGTGGGCACTCGTATTTGTCGTCAGTACTTATTCTGTTGAAATATTATGTATAATGTTCATGTTTCTGTCTGTCTGTCTGTGTCTGCAAACATCAGTTTATGATTGAGGAACAACTGATTTAAATTCAATGTTTTATTTTGAACATGAATCGGAACTCGGAAACTCGGAAAACATATCGGCCATAACTCGGAAAACATATCTGCCATAAAACAGTACTTTGGCGTTGTATTTGTCCCGATCGCACATGCGTAGAGAGAAGTGAGGTCATATTTTTACTCCGTCTGCCTGTCTGGCAGTTAAACAAAATTGAAAATAATTCTAAACAGGAATCTTACTGCTTTTAACGATGTCATAAAGGACACAGACAACAGGCATGAATAACTAATGTGACGTGTTAGATAGGGTGGTGTAATAGACACTGTGTCAACGGCGGTAAATTCCGGAATCCATTTATTCATATGACTTTTACAATCTTTATTTTATGTAAATTTAATTTTTACTTGAACACTGCGGAAAACAAATCGCCTTCTTTGTACTTTCAAAACACTTCAGTTTAGCAGTACTTGGACATGTTAAATATAGCGATGTATAAGACTGCTTCAAGAACACAAAACCTTCGGAATTTTTTAACCATCTTTAAAAATCATCATTTTATTTAAATTGAAGTACGTGCGTGAACACTACGTGGGGTAACGTGCTCTATGGCCTCTCTAATTTGAGTTTGTGCTCATATCTCAAACCATTTGACAAAGAAATGAAAAAGCAAAAATAATATCAAGAAAAGGCGGCTCGATAAATGATAGCATTACAAGAGAGATAGAAAAACCATAATAAATAAGAGCACAAATTCTAGTGAGGCAGAGGGTTCCACAGTTGAGGAGCAAAAAGCTGTGTAATGCTCAATACTAAAAGTCTTCATCCTTCCGAGGAAGTACCAGGATTTGTTGATCGCAGGTTTCTTTACAGGGGTGAAAGGTGCGATTTGGTCGGAAACGTCGGCAGGAAATATTTAAATTAGGCTTTACAGATCATCAATGATGTTTTAAAATCTATAAGTTTGTGGACTGGAAGACCAAGTTGCTTTGAGAATTGGGCAAATTTATGAGCTTGTCGGCTGTATTCTGAATGAGTGTTTGGCAGAAGAAGCAGGTAAGCCTGTTAAAACAGCGATTTGTAGTAATGCAAGCATGATGTTGAGTGAGAGCATGAACCAGAGCTTCGGTTGTCCTCCGATTTAAGCAAGAGTGGATTTGGGCCGCAACGTGCAGACGGAAGGAAATGTATTTACAGATCGTGTTGATGTGTGCGTCATAAGAAAGGATTGGGATCATAGTGACACCTAGATTTAAAATGATGCAAACAAAGGTCAGGTTGTGATCCCCAAGTTTCATTTTCTGGGATTCAAGTTGTTTGGGGGTTTGATAAGGAGCCAAGAAACAGCATGAGAGAAATTGGGATAAGGTGGTTGCAGAATGATGAGGGAAAATGGAATAGTGATTGAAGAAGAGAATAGCAGTTGGGATGAGATAGAGTACACATCGTTGTCCAACATTATTATTGTAACACAAACACATTGCGACAAACTACAACAACATAATTACATAATCACACATGGTGCCCACAAGTGCCTTACTCAGGTG
Source organism: Eptatretus burgeri (assembly GCF_056783735.1). NCBI lineage: Eukaryota > Metazoa > Chordata > Myxini > Myxiniformes > Myxinidae > Eptatretus > Eptatretus burgeri. Next base: position 124,678,443 of record NC_140961.1, read on the forward strand.
TCTCACAGGAGGGCGATTCAGGCTATTATTTGTCCCCCCCCCCCACCTCCACTGTTTCCTGTTTCCTAAAGAGCAAGATACTTGAAAATCAAGTACTGAATTTCAAACTGACATTTTTGAAAAAAACAGAAAGATCAAAGCAAAGCATGCCAATTGCCAAATGTGCCTGAACATAGAACGCACAGTAAACTCATCTTGACACTCCCCCTCCCGCCCCCCAAAACTACCACCAATTTCTCCACCACTGCTCTTTCCCTCTACCTCCCCAATTCTCTCCAATAACCCCCATTCCCACAATATGGCCTCCTCCGTTTTAGGTTTTATCCCTCCAATGGCCTCTAAATTTTACACACAGACGTAAACATAATATATAGTACTTTCGATTATTTCTGGGACAGTTTTGATGAAAACCTTGCAATGTGAGGGTGGAAGGGAGAAAACGAGGTGGAGGGCAAGAGGGAGGGGGAGTTCCTGATTCGTCAAACCATTGAAAAGCAACATAAAGTTGGTGACTTCTAGGACATTCCGGTCGAAGGACTTGCATGAAAAGCCACCCGATGTTGTGGAGAAACCTGTGAACCAATGTTTAAATCCCACATACTGTACAGATTTGCACATTGCCTTTGAATGTATTAAGGTATAGTGAGGTATGCACGCTCGCCTCTTCGCTGTCTTGCCTGGTGCCATCCCTCGGATGGAAGTTAAATGGACATCCCATCTGCCGGCATTCATTGACGGATGTTAAAGATCCTGTGGTGTCTTTCGTGAAGAGTAGGCAAGCTATTGCCAGCACCATGAACAAATTCCAAATCCCTTCCCGAACCGGAGGGCATCAGTGGCACAGTCACATCCTCAGCCAATGATAATACCCCACAGCCTTGTGCTGCATAGGAACGAAGATAATGAGCCAAAGCTGGTAAAAATAAAATAATTATCCAAACATGATGGTCGATTAATTAGTGTAACAACCAACTGAAATGGGATACCTGCCACAGTGTAAAGATCCAGGTAACATGCTGCGGAGCTTTTCCTATTAGAGCTCAGTAAGGGGTGTAGACAGTGGTGTTTTTGCAGCGGACTACGACTTGTGAGATTAGGGGAGAATGCATTTAACACTTCAAATTTATACATAAGTGGATTAATGTCCTACCAGTGAACAAAATGAAAATAACCATATATGGCAAAAATATGTCATCGGTTCTATTAATTATCAATGAGGACGTAAAGTAGAGTGAACTCCAGGCCTGATTTGTTGCTGGAATTGAAAGTCTTGTTTCAAATTGACACAAATTCCTCGTAAGAGCGTAAAATGAGAGTGCCGGCTTACAGTTTAACTCCCCTCATCAGGTTCCATCTTTCGACCCACCTCAATTATTTTGTTTCCCTTTTATCTCGTCTAAAGAATCAGCTCGGCTAATCTGTGAGACGTATCCAGTGGTTTATGCTGACACGTATCGGGGGGGTGCTGTTGGGGGGGGGGGCAGAACAGTGAGTGACGTGAATACATTACTTGCTCTCCCATCCAAATGTTCAAGACTGCTGTCGCCAAGCATCTCATACCACCATCTCCTGTGCATGCCAGCAATCACTTCCACTCTCATTAACCCTGGCCCTCTCTCTAACTGTTAGCTCTGCTTGGCCACAAAGATGTTGTTCATGTCTGTGCTTTATCCGGCTGCGCCCTTTCACCTTGCCGCCTGCAACTCTTGCATGATCCTTGAACTCTGGTATCAAGAAAGTGCCAGAAATATAACTCAAATCATATATATATATATATATATATATATATATATATATATATATATATATATATATATATATATATATATATATATATATATATATATATATATATATATATATATCTCAAGTGCCAGAAAAAATAGGATCACTGGACCTGGAGTTTATATGGGTCCTGGCCGAATGTTGAAATCCAAATTTGGTATCATTCTGACTGGTGGGTTTGGAGAAGAAGATTTTTGAAGGAATTTACACGATTTTCCCAAAAATTGACCAAGTCGGCCGTTTTGACACACTTCCGGCATCATTATCATAAATGTAGATCATCATTTCCTACGCAGCCTCTGGCTGCTGGCTGCATCATTACTGAGACCGTGGCTGTGCCACTGATGCAGTTCCCCCTGCTTCCAGTTCCAGTAAGCTGGTCCTCATTTTGCCGAGCTCGGAAGGATGACAAGCGAAGTCGACCCACCGGGTGTTAGTTAACGGCACGACAGAGGCTTCAACTCAAGACCCTAAGATCTTAACCGTTAAGCCAACACCAAGCTTAGGAAATGTAGATGTCGGAATGGACCTTTCTCTGAGAAAAATGGCGACACACACACACACAAACATCTCTCTTCTAGTATAGATACAAGATCGATGGATTGGGCTATTGCTGCTGAATAACTAATCCAACACTACAATACCATTTTGACATATCCATGCTCAGTCCTCGTGCAGGAGAGGTACAAAGATCGGTGAATCCACGAGAAGGTCCATTTCCTAATAATTTGGCAAAAAAATTTTTTTTTAATAATGCGAAAGGAGAGCACTTGAGCAACAAGAATGAACAATATTTGAATACACAATATTTATTTGCTTTCTGCTGATAAATAAATATGAATAACAAGTCAGAACAGCTCATCGAAAAAGATAACAGTGGAATAATAGGTTTGAGGACACACCTTTCGCTCAGCACTGTTCAAACAGGTTCAGGAATCAGTGGGAACTTCGATGACCTTATGAGACCAAGCAATATCTTATTCTTTTTCAACTCTTGGCTTTTGCTTATCGGGTTTTGAAGGAAACACACGTGACGTAAATATGCATTTCACAACCCGAAACCAACAAATGCAAGGCGAGCGAGGATTCCCTCCCAAGAAATTACTGGCAAATTAATCGTACGTGCGTTTATCGCTCAACGATTCATTCGATTTTCATACAACGGTGGAACATTATCAAGTTGGGGTATTGCTCTCCCTGAAGGGCTGGTGCCCCAGCATCGCCTCCATCTCTCCTGGATTCTTTGGAAAACAAAGCTATCAAGATTATTGAAATTAACTGCGGTGATGCCAAAGCACAAATCCTGCTGATCTCACATTGCAGTCCGCTCTTTTACCCCCCTCCCCTACTCCTCCTATGGAGAAGACCCTGCTCATCAGCCATCTAAATGGTCAGGAGCTGTTCCAGGACACAACTCATACTCTCAGCAACCCCCTGCTGGTTGAACTCCAAAGTTTAAGCTTTCTGCACACCTCAACTCCTTTTTTTTTCCAAGATATGGAACCACCTTCAAGAGAATACCCCCCCCCACAACACCCCGCAACCCCCTCCTCCTGTCAACATTATGAATGCCCATACCATGTCACAACTCTCAGATTTGGATCACTTATTAATGTTCCCATATACCCTGGCTCACGTGCAGGGAACCTAGGAACAAATCCCATATAGGCCTACAATGCGATTTTCTCCTTTGTCTACCTGGGTCAGATTGACTGTCATGAGTTGGGTGAACACAACTTGTAATCAAAGTAAAACACACTGATTTCTACCAATGTCCTCGTTACCTCCGCCAGCAAAGGTGGATGGAGGTTGTTTTCACACCTGTCTGCTTGTTTGTCTGTCTCTGAGCAGGATATCTCAAAAAGTTATGGATGGATTCGGAAGAAATTTCGTGGAGAGATTGGGTGTGTGACAAGGAGAAATCGATTAGACTTTGGTGAAGATCTGGATCCAGACACGAGTTACCTCCGCCACTGAAGGTGAAGGTGAAGGTGGTTATGTTTTCACCCCATTCTGTCTGTTTGTCTGTGTACAAAATATCTCAAAAAAGTTGTGGACGGATTCGGTTGAAATTGTGTGGACAGGTTGGGTGTGTGACAAGGACAAACTGATTAGATTTGGTGAAGATCTGAATCCAGATCTGGATACGAGAATTATTTGATTTTCAAAGTGATTCTTCACCATTGAGAGATAGTGCCAAAAACGATATATTACTGTAAAGCATGATATTTCAAACATGTAATGGGCCCGGTATGTTCTTGTGGATCAGGCATTACGTGGTGGAGGTATGCGCTCTACCGAGTGCCCTTCTAGTTTTAATGTGATTCTTCACCATTGACATTTCGGGCCAAAAATGATATGTTTAGTCGCATTATATCTCAAAAAGTTGTGGTTGTATTATGACAAAAATCGTTGGAAACAAGCCGGTTAGATTTCGGTTTCGGTCCAGATCCAGATCTGGCCTTTCAGTGGGATACAAAACGTAAACTGTTCGGCCTGGCAGAGGTATGTGCTGTACCGGGTGCCGTTGTAGTTCTTCATGCAATTTATTCAAGCTTCTGCATGAGCCGAAGATCACGAGAGGATAATTAAAATGTAATAAAATTAAATAAATAAATGAATAAATCAATCACCCAGCTTCAAATCCCATCTTGCCCACCAAAGCGCCTGCAATAAATGCAAAAGTACTCCAGGTCTCCTAATGTCATTGGCCTGCATGTTGTTCATGTGCAGAAATTTTTTTTTTTTTTTTTTAATCATCCAGGTTCAAATCTCTACTCCAAACCTCACCGTAACGTTGGGTTGAAACGGGTGAATGTTTTCTCTACACCGCAAGCAAGACAAGCCCGTCTACTCCAGTCGTCAACTGGATGGCGCACGTGACTCCTTGCTTCCTATTGATGAGTTTTTTTCATCACTACGCTCTTTCGGGAATGTTCAAGGCTGTCGTTATCTTTTTGAAGTTGCTCTTTTTTTTCCAACTAAATGCTGTTCAGTTAGAATGTTGAGCGAACCCGACCAAGACGCACAGGGACCGTTCGCCCTTATAAAAAGGTTTTGCCCCAGAGGAGAGTAACCGGAGGTTTCTATTTCTTCATCCATCAATTTATATGAGAGAGATTGAAGGTTAATTTTAACAGGTAGTGGTCAAGGCATAACCCTGATGGAAAACATCCAGCATGGGTTCACCCGAGATGCGAATCCCCAGATACAAAAGGCCTCCAAAAGACAAGTCACGTTCTGGCCTTTTAAGGACGACTGAAGGGTTCTTTTTTAACCCCCAAAAGATAAATGTTTGGTTGCTATAAACAGAGCGCCGAAAAACATTCAAAGCATGAAAAAGAATGCCTGGAGACTAACTTTGCGACCGTTATGATCAAAAAGCCCGGTCAAAACATTTGAGATTCCACTTGTAATGAAGGAACTGCAGGAAGCTCGGAGGAAACAACATGTGAGGAGGAAACATGCTTGTCTAACTCAGCCTGTGCAACTTTAGTTTGCTGTAATTCCATGAAAAACACAAAACACTGTTACATACGCACTCACACATATGCGATGAACACAGTTGCCATCTACTGACACCACTGCCACCTCCGCTCAGCTGCAAAACCCACCGACATCGCTGCAAAGCTATAGGACACAGTGAAGTTCAATCACTTTGTAGACGCACTAAAAACCACTACCGCCTCCGCTCAGCGGTTTCACAAGTCACCGCCACTGCTCAGCACGCAGGACACCCTCATGCTCAGCATCCGTTTAACCACATGACAAACCACTGTTGCCTCAGCTCCGCCACACAACACAATGCCGTCTCGAAGCTGCACGACACGCCACCTCCGATGCTTAGCTGTATAACACAACGCCACCGCTCAGCTGGATGACAAACTGCCACTGCTACAGCCACAAGGACAGAGGACACCACCCACCATCACCACCTCCTACTCCTCCCCTGCTCTCAGCCACATGACACCGCAGCAGCTCAGCCAAACAACATACCGCCACATCCATTGTTGCCACCCACTCACACACGATAGGCCACCGCCACCGCCTACCAGCCACGTGCAACACACCGCCACTGCAAGCACTGAACCACACACTATAGCCTGCAAGTCTAGCACGACACATTGCCACCCAGCTACACATGATGTGCCGCCGGCACCACCCAGCCATGCGCATCACACCACTGTCACCTCTGCACAGCTGTGCGTGGAACACTGACACTACATTCAGCCACACAGCATGCCACTCGTTCAGGCGGAAAGCGACCAACGGCACTCAGCAAGCCCTACACGCCACCGCTACCACTCAGCTGCTCGACACATCACTATGCCAAGTGTGACACCACCGCTGAGCCTCAGCCACCCGACATGCAAACACCACTGCTCAACTGCCAGAAAATCCAATGTCACCACTCAACTGCCCGACAAACCAACACTGCCTTCATAAGGGATCCCGACCACACCAATACTGCAACTGAGCCACCAGACATGTCACTGAAGCGTCAGCCGCACGACATGCCACCACTACCACTCATCCACCCAACACACAACCTAAGCCACTCAGTGACCTGATATACCACCATATACACATGACACACTACCACTTCCACACCAATGCGGAGATATCTGACACGCCACTCAGCTGAGTGTGCCACCACTGCTGTCACTCAGCATGCTACTTCCGCCAGACAAACCACCACGCCGCCACTGCAGCCACAACCACTCAAATGCCCGCCAAGTCACTGCCACCGCTCAAATGACCAACATATCGACACTTCCTCCACGAAGACTCCCAACTACGCCAAATCCGCAACTGAGCCCCCCACCACGCCACTGAAGCCACTCATTCTGAGGGCACACCACAGCCACCATGCAGCTGCACCACCACTCAGCAAAGCGATATGCCACTCAACCACCATACACTGAACTTCCGCCACTCAGCCGACAACCCCCGAACACGGCACGACCTCCACTCAGGCATGCTGCTAGCCGTTGCTCAATTGCGCGACGTGTCCAAAACCTCAAGACATGGCACAGCTGCCAAACAGCATGCCACCACGACCACACCACAAATCAACCATGCAGCCGCCACCACTCAGCCACTTCCACTCAGCAGCCCTAAGCACAATCACACCCACACCACTTAGCAGCTCAACAAGTCATACCTGACAATCAGGCACCTGACACACCAAATGCCACCGCCATTCCCGCAACACACCAACCACCACAACTGCTCAGCTGCCTGACACCACCACCACACAGAACACAGCTGCAGGACACATCATCGCCACCACTCAGCTGCCCAACTCCACACCACCACTCACTGCTCGACACGCAATCGACACCATTTCGCCGCATGACTGTGCAAACGCTCCGCCATACGACTCCGCACAAACGCTCCGCCGCACGACTCCGCACAAACGCTCCGCCGCACGACTCCGCACAAACGCTCCGCCATACGACTCCGCACAAACGCTCCGCCATACGACTCCGCACAAACGCTCCGCCGCACGACTCCGCGAAAATGCTCCGCCATACGAATCTGCGCAAATGCTCCGCCACACAAATCCGGGCCACCGCTCCGCCGCACAAACGCGTAATCTCTTGGCTTTTGCTCTTCATAGCTCCGCCGCGCAAACGCTCTGCCGCACGACTCCGCGAAAATGCTCCGCCACACGAATCTGCGCAAACGCTCCGCCGCACAAATCCGGGCCACCGCTCCGCCGCACAAACGCGTAATCACTTGGCTTTTGCTCTTCATAGCTCCGCCGCGCAAACGCTCTGCCGCACGACTCCGCGCAAACGCTCTGCCGCACCACTCCGCGCAAACGCTCCGCCGCACCACTCCGCGCAAACGCTCCGCCGCACGAATCCGGGTCACAGCTCCGCCGCACGAATCCGGGTCACAGCTCCGCCGCACGAATCCGGGTCACAGCTCCGCCGCACGAATCCGGGTCACAGCTCCGCCGCACAAACGCGTAATCTCTTGGCTTTTGCTCTTCATAGCTCCGCCGCACAAACGCTCCGCCGCACGACTCCGCGCAAACGCTCAGCCGCACGAATCCGGGTCACAGCTCCGCCGCACGAATCTGGGTCACAGCTCCGCCGCACGAATCTGGGTCACAGCTCCGCCGCACGAATCCGGGCCACAGCTCCGCCGCACGAATCCGGGCCACAGCTCCGCCGCACGAATCCGGGCCACAGCTCCGCCGCACGAATCCGGGCCACCGCTCCGCCGCACGAATCCGGGCCACCGCTTCGCCGCACGAATCCGGGCCACCGCTCAGCCGCACGAATCCGGGCCACCGCTCCGCCGCACGAATCCGGGCCACCGCTCCGCCGCACGAATCCGGGCCACCGCTCCGCCGCACGACTCCGCACAAGCGCTCCGCCGCACGACTCCGCGCAAGCGCTCCGCCGCAAGACTCCGCGCAAGCGCTCCGCCGCACGACTCCGCGCAAGCGCTCCGCCGCAAGACTCCGCGCAAGCGCTCCGCCGCCAGACTCCGCGCAAGCGCTCCGCCGCCAGACTCCGCGCAAGCGCTCCGCCGCCAGACTCCGCGCAAGCGCTCCGCCGCCAGACTCCGCGCAAGCGCTCCGCCGCCAGACTCCGCGCAAGCGCTCCGCCGCCAGACTCCGCGCAAACGCTCCGCCGCCAGACTCCGCCCAAACGCTCCGCCGCCAGACTCCGCGCAAATGCTCCGCTGCATGACTCCGTGCAAACGCTCCGCCGCCAGACTATGCGCAAATGCTCCGCTGCCCGACTTCGCACAAACGCTCCGCCGCCCGACTATGCACAAATGCTCCACCGCCAAATTTGCACAAACGCTCCGCCGCCCAAGTCCACGCAACCACTCGGTCGCCCAAGTCTAGGCAACCACTCAGCCGCCCAAGTGCACATAACCACTCAGCAGCCCAAGACCACGCAACCACTCAGCCGCCCAAGTCCACGCAACCACTCAGCCGCCCAGGACCACGCAACCACTCATCCGCCCAGGACCACGCAACCACTCATCCGCCCAAGACCACGCAACCACTCAGCCGCCAAAGTCCACGCAACCACTCAGCCGCCAAAGTCCACGCAACCACTCAGCCGCCCAAGACCACGCAACCACTCAGCCGCCCAAGTCCACGCAACCACTCAGCAGTCCAAGCCCACGCAACCACTCAACCGACCAAGTCCACGCAACCACTCAGCCGCCCAGGACCACGCAACCACTCAGCCGCCAAAGACCACGCAACCACTCAGCCGCCCAATTCCACGCAACCACTCAGCAGTCCAAGTCCACACAACCACTCAACCGTCAAAGACAACGCAACCACTCAGCCGCCAAATTCCACGCAACCACTCAGCAGTCCAAGTCCACACAACCACTCAACCATCAAAGACAACGCAACCACTCAGCCGCCAAATTCCACAGCACCACTCAAGCGTCAAAGTCCATGCCACCACTCAACCGACCAAGTCCACGCAACCACACAACCGTCAAAGACAACGCAACCACTCAGCCGCCCAGGAGCACGCAACCACTCAGCAGTCCAAGTCCACGCAACCACTCAGCCGCCCAAGTCCACGCAACCACTCAACCGTCAAAGACAACGCAACCACTCTCTGCTGCTCAGGTCCATGCCACCACACTCTGGTGCCTGGGTCCATGCCACCACACTCTGCTGCCCAACTCCACGCCACCACACTCTGCTGCACAACTCCATGCAACCACACTCTGCTGCACAGGTCCACAGCACCACTCAGCCGTCCGGGTCCACGCCACCACACTCTTCTGCCCAACTCCATACCACCACACTCTTCTGCCAAACTCCACGCCACCACACTCTGCTGCCCAACTCCACGCCACCACACTCTTCTACCCAACTTCACGCCACGACACTCTTCTACCCAACTCCACGCCACCACACTCTTCTACCCAACTCCACGCCACCACACTCTTCTACCCAACTCCACGCCACCACACTCTTCTACCCAACTCCACGCCACCACACTCTTCTACCCAACTTCACGCCACCACACTCTTCTACCCAACTCCACGCCACCCCACTTTCCTACCCAACTCCACCCCACCCCACTTTCCTGCCCAACTCCACACCACCACACTCTGCTGCCCAACTCCACGCCACCACACTCTGCTGCCCAACTCCACACCACCAAACTCTTCTGCCCAACTCCACGCCACCACACTCTGCTGCCCAACTCCACACCACCAAACTCTTCTACCAAACTTCACGCCACCACACTCTGCCGCCCAGCTCCGCGCCGCCACACTCTTCTACCCAGCTTCACGCCACCCCACTTTCCTGCCCAACTCCACACCACCACACTCTTCTGTCCAACTCCACGCCACCACACTCTTCTACCAAACTTCACGCCACCACACTCTGCTGCCCAACTCCACGCCACCACACTCTTCTACCCAGCTTCACGCCACCCCACTTTCCTGTCCAACTCCACACCACCACACTCTGCTGCCCAACTCCACAATCCCGTTTTTCTCCTCATCATGCACATCTTCCTCACCACGAGCTGCGTGTGTTGATAAGCCCGTGCACAGCTGTGCTCCGCACAATAACCAAGGAAAACGATATCATATCCATTCACAGACGCCAATGTCGGACCTGAAAAATTCCAAAAACAACATCAAAATGCACACTCGAGATCAGGGACATCGGCAATGGCCGCATGATGGCGGCGGCCCTGTGGAACGACCGGCGGAAAGGAGGTAAAAAACAAACAAACAAAAGGAAACAAACATGTACGAAGGTCCTGAAATTGAGATGATCGCACAGAGGGTGGTAGAAAAACAGGGGAGGAAAAGGTGGTGGTGGTTGTGGTCGTGGTGGTTGTAGTAGTGGTGGTGGTTGTGCCTAAGGATAAACGACGTGTTGGTAGGAAGGCGAACGAACTGAGGAGAGCCGCGTCCAACGGGTGAGGAGGATAAGGTGTGTGAGATTGTCCTGTGTATGACGAGAGAGATAGAGAGGGAGAGAGAGACAGAGACCCGCGATGGCGCGGTTACGTCGTGCGGCGGACGCGGCCACGCAGGCACGCCGGGAGGAGGAGGAGGAGGAGGAGGGGGGTAACCGTGGGGCCCGGTGAGGATCGGGTCCGACCCGGCTCGGACTACCCACCAGCTCGGCCGAGCCCTGGGGCTCAAACGATCTCCACTGGACCCGGACTCTCAGAACGAGCGCTGCCGCATCGCGGCCTCTCGACAACACCGTCTTGGATAGGAGAAGGGGCGCGATGGCGGGCGGGCCGAGGTGGGAGGGCAGGGAAGGGGAGGGAAGGCCACTGGGTTGTGACGTGACGTCACACGCTCTGTAGAGGGCGCTCGAGGAGAGGCCACTGGGTTGTGACGTGACGTCACACGCTCTGCAGAGGGCGCTCGAGAGGAGCTGCTGCCTTGTAACTTACGAAATCTAAAGATTTCGGAAGTATATTGATGCCTTCCGTTTCTGTTTGTTTGTTTGTTTGTTTGTTTGTAGGCACGATAACTCGAGAAGGGAAGAAGCTACCAATGTAAAATTACACCACGTGATTCAGGAGGGTGATGGCTAGTGCTGATTATATTTTGGTCAAAATCGGTCAAAGGTCAAGGTCACGGTGAGGTCAAATATTCGATTTTTGATGGTTTGGTACAGATAACGCGAACGGAAGAAGCTACTCATGTCAAATTACACCACGTGATTCAGGAGGGTGATGGCTAGTGCTGATTAGATTTTGGTCAAAATCAGTCAAAGATCAAGGTCACAGTGAGGTCAAACATCCAAAAAATAACTCGAGAACGGAAGAAGCTTCCAATGTGAAATTGCACCACGTGATTCAGGAGGGTGGTGGCTAGCGCTGATTAGATTTTGGTCAAAATCGCTCAAAGGTCAAGGTCACAGTGAGGTCAAACATCCAAAACATTCGATTTTTGATGGTTTGGTACAGAATCATCGTAGACATTTCTGGTTTGCGTCGCTACCTTCCCAAGAGACAGCGTTTATTAGACAACGTCAGAGGTCAAGTTGAAGATTTCGTAAGTACCAGTCTATGACTGCTTGTTTGTTTGTTTGTAGGCACGATAAATCGAGAACGGAAGAAGCTACCAATGTCAAATTACACCACGTGATTCAGGAGGGTGATGGCTAGCGCTGATTAGATTTTGGTCAAAATCGGTCAAAGGTCAAGGTCACAGTAACTTCAAACATCCAAAAAAAAGCTATAACTCGAGAACGGAAGAAGCTACCAATGTCAAATTACATCACGTGATTCAGGAGGGTGGTGGCTAGCGCTGATTAGATTTTGGTCAAAATCGGTCAAAGGTCAAGGTCACAGTGAGGTCAAACATTCGATTTTTGAGGTTTGGTACAGAATCATCGTAGACACTTCTGGTTTGCGTCGCTACCTTCCCAAGAGACAGCTTTTATTCAACAAGGTCAGAGGTTAAGTTGATGATTTCGTAAGTACCAGTCTATGACTGCTTGTTACTTACGAAATCTAAAGATTTTGGAAGTATATTGATGACTTCCGTCCTCCGTGTGTTTGTGTGTTTGTTTTGTAGGCACGATAACTCGAACGGAAGAAGCTACCAATGTCAAATTACACCACATGATTCAGGAGGGTGATGGCTAGCGCTGGTTAGATTTTGGTCAAAATGTCAAATGTCAAGGTCACAGTGAGGTCAAACATCCAAAACATGATAACTCGAGAAAAGCCACCACAGGTATTGTTGACGGAGCGTGAGTTGGGAAGATCGAGGTAAGTTCGGCGGAATTTGTGTGTCAATTCATCGAGTTATGGTTGTTTTAAAAATTTCAGTGTTATAAAATAATATTAAATAATTCCGTAAATTCCTGTGGAGAAATGGAGTATTTTTGCTTCGGTCGACGTTTCGAGTTCATTTTAACTTCAATTTTAATTTTGTCTTCGGTTTTTGCGATCGCATAGGACGCTTAACATTCGATTGTCGAGATTCTGGGAAAAATCGGATGTTTTGGAGACGTTTTAAGATTATTTAAGAAATATTTCACCCGCCGCGTCATGGCTTGTCACATGGCGCAGCGCGCTCGAGCAGACGTGTCGGTGAGTCACGTAAAGGTTTTGCGTGTGTGCGCTGACATCATCGCGCTCGCCCCGACGTCCTTTCGAGTTGGGGGGCCGTCGAGTGTGACCTTTACGTTACGTTAATCCTCGGTAACTCGAGAACAGAAGAAGCTACCAATGTCAAATTACACCACGTGATTCAGGAGGGTGATGGCTTGGGCTGATTAGATTTTGGTCAAAATCGGTCAAAGGTCAAGGTCACAGTGAGGTCAAACAATCGATTTTTGATGGTTTGGTACAGAATCATCGTAGAAACTTCTGGTTTGCATCGCTACCTTCTCGAGAGACAGCTTTTATTAGACAAGATCAGAGCTCAAGTTGACGATTTCGTAAGTACCAATGTATGACTGCTTGTTTGTTTGTTGGTTTTCCTTTCCTGTGTGGAGACTGTAAGTGCTTCTTAATTATCGAATGGTCGTGAACCCAAGGTCCTGAAGGTTGGACAACAACGAGCCGAGCACAACATGATCTCTTGATGTGGTAGATTGGTCGGTTGAGGGTCATTGAATGTGATAAAAACCATCATGACGCCGAGGGTGGTCAGAAGGATCGAGAACCCAGGCTGTTGATTGGTTACTCGGAGCCTCGACCCTGACTCATTAACATACAATCAACTGTGGCAGCTTGCACTTGCCATTGGTTTCATTAACTTGACGTGGTTTTCTGTTCCAGGGTATCATCCGCAAGTTTTCTCTGTCTGCAGTTGTGGGTCTTGCTTGCCTTGACCAACATCATCAAACTCCTTGGGGTGAAGGTGCAACAACCCTCATACTGCACGTGGGCCGAGTGGGCAGCGAACTGTGGTCGTGGATGGAGGTGACCCGCTGAAAGTGTGTGTGTGTGTGTGTGTGTGTGTGTGTGTGTGTGTGTGTGTGTGTGTGTGTGTGTGTGTGTGTGTGTGTGTGTGTGTGTGTGTGTGTGTGTGTCCTCTAAAACCATGAAACCGAGCAGCCTGAAACTTTTCATGCATACTGAGGGAACTCCATGGGAGTGCATGAATGACAATTGGGTGTTTGGGTCATATCAATTTAAACACCTCTTTTGAAGATAATTAACGGCCTTATTTAATTATTCTTCAGCAGGCGTCATCCTTGGTCAGCCCTCTGTCAGCTTCTTGGGGCCTTAATTCACCATTTTGTTCGGCTGATTCAAACACGTATTCTCTCTATCGAGTGCAGCTTGTGGCTGCTGGTTGCATCATTGGTTGGGACGCGACTTTGCCGCTGATGCAGTGTCCCCCTTACCAGTACACACTGGTACTCATTTTGCCGACCTCGGAAGGATGACAGGCTGAGTCAACCTCCTGGTGTATATTAATTCAGTGGCCAACGGGGGTTGAACTCAGGACCCGAGGATCCCAAGCCACCACCCTAACCACTAAGCCAACACCAGGCTTGCTCAAACATGTATTGATTTGGAAACCCAATCTACTCTCATGGACTAATTATTAAGTGTTCAATCAAAATAATATGGAATAGGCAAAGCCCAGAAGCGAACTTAGAATTCTTCTTATATTCGATGCTGCAATTTCCGGTTACTTCGGCCTGGATTCGGGATCAGCGATCAAAGAATGTAAATCACGATTAAAAATTATTTTTTGATGATGCTGGAGATATCTTTGTTATAAAATTAGGTAAACTTAAAACTGCTAGAGTATGTACTCTCTAGTTTTGATGTTAATTTTTCAGACATAAAGGTGTGATTGGGTATACTATAGATCAAATTAATTATTTGTGCATTTCTAGAACCGTGATAACACTACTGCATATTACCTCAACATTACCTTCACAACAACAACTACACCGCCTAGAACAGGATCTCATCTGAAAAAATAAATATTACCTCAACATTACCTTCACAACAACAACTACACCGCTTAGAACAGGATCTCATCTAAATAAAAAATATATATATATTACCTCAACATTACCTTCACAACAACAACGACACCGCCCAGAACAGGATCAAATCTGAAAAAATATATTACCTCAACATTACCTTCACAATGACAACTACACCGCCTTGAACAGGATCTCATCTGAAAAAATATATATTACCTCAACATTACCTTCACAACGACAACTACACCGCCTAGAACAGGATCTCATCTGAAAAAATTAATATTACCTCAACATTACCTACACAACAACAACTACACTGCCTTGAACAGGATCTCATCTGAAAAAATAAATATTACCTCAACATTACCTTCACAACGACAACTACACCGCCTAGAACAGGATCTCATCTGAAAAAATTAATATTACCTCAACATTACCTACACAACAACTACACTGCCTTGAACAGGATCTCATCTGAAAAAATAAATATTACCTCAACATTACCTTCACAACGACAACTACACCGCCGAGAACAGGATCTCATCTGAAAAAAATAATATTACCTCATCATTACCTTCACAACAACAACTACACCGCTTAGAACAGGATCTCATCTGAAAAAAAAAATATTACCTCAACATTACCTTCACAACGACAACTACACTGCCTAGAACAGGATCTCATCTGAAAAAATAAATATTACCTCAACATTACCTTCACAACAACAACTACACCGTCTTGAACAGGATCTCATCTGAAAAGTAAATATTACCTCAACATTACCTTCACAACAACAACTACACCACCGAGAACAGGATATCATCTGAAAAAATAAATATCACCTCAACATTACCTTCACAACGACAACTACGCCGCCGAGAACAGGATCTCATCTGAAAAAAAAATATATTACCTCAACATGACCTTCACAACAACTACACCGCCGAGAACAGGATCTCATCTGCAAAAATAAATATATTACCTCAACATTACCTTCACAACGACAACTACACCGCCTTGGACAGGATCTCATCTAAAAAAATTAATATTACCTCAACATTACCTTCACAACGACAACTACACCGCCGAGAACAGGATCTCATCTAAAAAAAAAAATATTACCTCAACATTACCTTCACAACGACAACTACACCGCCTAGGACAGGATCTCATCTAAAAAAATTAATATTACCTCAACATTACCTTCACAACGACAAGTACACCGCCGAGAACCGGATCTCATCTGAAAAAAAAAATATTACCTTCACAACGACAACTACACCGCCGAGAACAGGATCTCATCTAAAAAAATTAATACTAGAAGCGAATGTAGAATTCTTCTTACATTCGCGTCTGACTTTACCTATAACTTGTTCACAACTGTATACGCAATTTCCAGTTACTTTGGCCTGGATTCGGGATCAGCGATCAAATAATGTAAATCACGATTAAAAATTATTTTTTGATGATGTGGGAGATATCTTTATTAAAATCAGTGGAGGAAATATACACCATCTCTGATATTTGGGTCTTTCATGTCTCCGACGATGCCTTTATCTCCCGGCATGCATCATTCCCCATGACAAAAACCGGAAGCAAAAAAAAAAAAAACCGGAAGCAAAAAAAAAAACCGGAAGCAAAAAAAAAAAACGGAAGCAAAAGGGTCATAGCCAACGACACGGATTCCAAATTGTCAGATAAAAATTTCCCAAATGGGTAAAAAAATGATTCATTTATATATTTGGAAAACAGGTTATTTAATTTTTTATTGGCTTTTTTGGAAACTATGTTTTATCTGAAGTTCAGGTTTAATTTCAAGATAATCCATTATTTTATTTATGCAATATCTTGTGTTGATATTTCCCTGAAAATGACAATCGTTGATAATATAAATCATCAATCCACGAAACATGGTCATCATTTCTTCAGTATCTTCTCTTGTAATCACCTTGTAATTGTAATTAATCTTGTAATATGAGGTGTATTATCACCCTCATACTTTATATTCATTTCTCGAATCAATCTTGTAAAGTAATTCATTTTTGGTGTAAATCTCAAAGACTTGTATTCCTTTTTATATTTTTTATTATCATTAATTAGAAGATAATCACAGAACATATTGTTTATAGGCTTTTGACTCTGTGTTTAATCCC
Source organism: Eptatretus burgeri (assembly GCF_056783735.1). Taxonomy (NCBI): domain Eukaryota; kingdom Metazoa; phylum Chordata; class Myxini; order Myxiniformes; family Myxinidae; genus Eptatretus; species Eptatretus burgeri. Next base: position 124,695,324 of record NC_140961.1, read on the forward strand.
CCTCTTTCACATGCAGGACAATTCTCAAATTTGTCATGTGGAGAATCAAGAAATTCAAGAGGGTCAAAATCTAGTAAACTATTCATATTTCTAAAGTAAAACTTTACTACAAACAAAATTCATCTTCGGTACTTTCATTGGTGCTTTCACAATCATCTATAAAACTACTTTCATAACTATCGTTTGAACACAAACTCTCAGTATCATAACTGTCTTCTGTTCCAACAGAGATACTATCATCACTCTCATAATAAACATCCGTCTGTGATTTATGGTGATTTTGAAAGTATCCTTGAAAAGATAGATACGGTTTCTTCAAATCCAAATAAATCATACACAAATAAATACCGAAAACGTACTCCTTGTGGTTTCTGTTATTATATCAAATCATCTGTTGGTGATGAATACAACAAGTTAGATCTTTACAGAGAAGAAGATGCCTCAGAGGAGTTTGTAAGATGATTGGAAAAAGACTGCATAAGACAAAGATAAATAATGGTTGAAACCTATAAACCAATGTCATTAACAAAGGGAGAGAAAAAGGAAGTGAGAAAGAATAGTATCTGTCATATTTGTGAGGAGAAAATTGAGGGAGAGGTCAAAGTTCGGGATCATTGTAATCTTACTGGTAAATATAGAGGTCCAGCTCATTCCCGTTGTAATCTTAATTACAAGCCCCCAAACTTTATTCCTGTCTTTCTACACAATAACGCTCATGAAGACATCTATTTATAAATTAACTTTCAAAGACATCTGGAGATATTTCTGCCATTCCTAACACAGATCAAAAATACATCTCATTCACAAAAACAATTCATACATCCCCCATAACCCATATCAGATTTCTTGACACATACAAGCTTATGGCAAGTCCATTTTCTAACTTAGCATCAAATATTAAAAATGTACCGGATCTTAAATCACATTTCTCAAATCAAGAAGAGATTGATCTCTTATCACAAAAGGGAATATATCCATGTGACTACATGGATTAATTTGAGAAGTTTAAAGAAACACAACTTCCTTCAAGGGAAAGTTTCTATCGCAAGTTGAATAATACTCATATTTCTGATGAAGATTATACACAAGCTAAAAAGGTTTGGGAGAAGTTTAATATAAAGAATCTTGGAGAATATCATGATTTGTATCTTAAAACTGATGTATTGTTATTGGCTGATGTGTTTGAAACTTTTAGAACAGTCTGTCATAATAAAAATTCTTATGGATTAGACCCCGCTCACTATTACACAACCCCGGGTTTGGCTTGGAATGCCTTGTTAAAAATGACAAAACAGGATTTGGAATTAATCAGTGATAAAGATATGCTTTGAATGATAGAGAAGGCAAAAAGAGGAGGAATATCAAGTGTGTTCCAAGAGATATGCAAAAGCAAATTACAAATATCTTCATGATTATAATAAGAATGAAGACAACTCTTACCTGATGTATTATGATGCTAACAATTTGTATGGGTGGGCGACATCTCAATCTTTACCTTATGGAAAACTTAAAAGGGTTAAAGAAAAACAATATGAAAAAGTTTTACAAGACATTGTTGTCTCCTCTCAAAAAGAATTGGATGAAGTTAAATGAATGTAATTTTGAGGTTGATTTAAAATATCCAGAAGAACTTCATCACAAACATAAAGACCTTCCTTATGCCCCTGATAAAGAAAGTCCAAGGAAAGAATGGTTAAGTGATTACCAACAGTCATTTAATATAAAAGGTAAATCTCCAGAAAAAAAACACTTACTACATTAAATGATAAAGAAAGTTATGTTTTGCATCAAAGGAACTTGAGACAATATTTATCTGCTGGGTTGAGAGTGAGGAAAATTCATAGGATTTTGAAATTTAAACAGTCATTGGTTGAAGAAGTATATTGATTTTAATGCAAAAATGAGAACAGAAGCAAAAACAGATCTTGAGAAGGACTTATAAATTAATGAATAATGCTGTATTTGGAAAGACGATGGAAAATGTTAGGAATCGACAAAACATAAGACTTGCTGCATCTTGGAAACAGGCTTCAAAGTTAATTAATAGACCAAGTTTTGAGCGAGCGGAGGTGTTTTCAGATAACTTTTGTGCTATTCATTTGAAAAAAAGAGCGTATTGAAATGGATAACCTATTTATATCGGAACATCAATTCTTGACTTGTCAAAGTTGTTAATGTATGACTATTACTATAATAATTTAAAATAAAAGTACAAGGATAATGTGTCATTGTTATATATGGATACAGATAGTTTTATATTAGAAATTAAGACAAGTGATGTATATGAGGATATGATTGATAATGTATATATTGTCGCGGATTCGCGCCCGCCGGCGTGCTGACGGCCACGTAACTCGAATCGCGGCACGTCGCCCACCGGACGGACAATCCAGTCGTGACCCTCTCGGACTAACGCCGGGAACCAGTCACGGGTGGACCTTTCGGTCTCACCGCGATCGAGCCAATCGGCCCCCGCGTGGGATAGGGTTGCTCGCCAAATTCGACCTACCTAAGTACCCACACAGAGGATAGACCGGGCAATCGCACCTCGCCGCAGGTCGACTTCGGACACGGGCCACTTAAGCGACCCGTTCCGTACTATCGGGATAACCGAGCGGTGTTATCGTCGGCCTCGACGGTTCGATTAATTATCGGGCGTATTCAGCCCACTACCAACCCTTTACGTGAAGCAAGATGAGGATTCAATGAAAGAAATGACGAAGCGAAGCGGGAAAACAGTTCAACATAAAGCACATTTATTCGCGATGAACGGAAAGCACACATATACAATTCCACCAAAAGCACATAGAAAAGAAGAAGACAAAAAGCAAATGCGACAATGCAGATCTAATACCGACTACGCGAGCACACGGCAACACTTATACAATTTTACTTCACAGACGGCGCCGACAACACACATTCCCAAAGCAAAAGAAAAGAGAACCACCCTCCAGGATGAGGGGGTAGGCGGGCCTGGGGCCGAGACCGTGTCGGGCCTACCCGTCTGATGATGAGACGCGGAGCGGCGGTGGTGCCTCAACTCCGCGGGCCTCGCGGACAGTGTCCGGCAGGGGTGGGAAGGGGGCCCCCTTTGTCGCACTATCTCAGCGCGGGGGGAAACAGGAGGGGGTTGCTGATGCTTGGGGAAAGGAGGATATAACCCTGTCTCGGGTCCCGCGGCGAGCGTCTCCTCCTCCACCTCGGTCGCGTTGCTGGCCTCTCTGGTGTGCAGCTCCCGGCACCGACGCGAGCACCCCCTCATCTGCCTTCGCCGCCGCCGCCTCTCCACAGCTCCGTCCTCTTCACTCCGACTCCGCGAACTCCCAACTGCACTCAGAACTCAACTGACGAACGCGGTCGCTTATATAAGCCCCGTGGCTTCGCCTTTGACCCCCTGCCTTCGACCTTTCACCTCGCTCCCCATTGGCCCGAGAAAAAGTGGGCGTGAATGCTTTTTGATCCATGAATTTGCATATAGCGACCGCCCTCCAACGCCCTGGAGGCGGGGCCAAATCGCCCCTCGCTCACCGATTGGACGGAACAAAAGTGGGCGTGAGTCGTTTTTGATCCGTTTTTCTGCGGAAAGTCCGTGGTTTTGTACACGCTGTTTGGCGCGCGCCCTGCACGAGTCCAATACCGGTACCCACAAGCGGCGCAAGAACGGTGGCGATGCGACGGTTGCGAGGTGTGACGGTAAAGGTCATGGCTGTTGTGGTGAAGCGGCGTTGTGGTGGGTGGTTGATGTGGTGATGACTGTTGAGACGTGGTTGGTGGTGGTAATAATGGCGGTTGGTCCAAAATAAAGATAGTAAAAGAAAAACGGCTATCCTGAAGAGTCGCAGCACGCATGAATGACATGTATTCCCACTAGACAACGGGTTTGGGCCTAACTACACATATACTTACGGAGATATCTCACCTAAGGGACCTGAATGGTGGTGTGCGAATTTCGTCAACCACAACACTACCCCCTCCCCTTTTTACAGACTCGTCCCGAGTCGTCAAATTTTCGTGTGCCATCATGTGTAGTTTTCCCCTAGTACATTTTACCTACGGATCCCTGAGTGCGACATTCATGGTATTCGTGTCCCCAAAATAAATAACCTGAGGGCTGCGTAACTACCTAAACAAACTCACTCACACGGACGACTTAAATAAAATTGCCGGCGCTAGGACAGACATGCCGGGGGCGCACTCATATTTACAGTACATCTTAACCTTAACTTACAAATTTTACACTAAACCATGGCCCAGGATCAATGAACTCTGCAAAAGAAAAGCAGTTAGCAGGGAGCCAGGCTGCCCGCATGCAGTCTCTGGCTCAAAACAATGCAGGTGACAGGGAACGTGGCTGGCTGCTCACACGCAGTCCAAGGCCTTCCCTTTTGAACTGAACGCAGTGAACCACAACGGTGCATGGGCTGCACAACGCAGTCTCCGTGCCAGCTCAAGTGGCACACGCAATGAGCACAACGAATGGATGCATGAACACAAACACGGTGCACGGGCCACCACTGCAGGCCCGTGTTGTAGCTGCCAACAGGGCAGTTCTTGCAGCTTGCAAACTGTTGTCTTGATCCTGGCGCACATGGCAATGAACAGGGGGGGCAAAGCAAAAATTGAACGGGGGCTGGTGAGCAGGGGCAGTGGGCATGGCAAAGGCAGCAGGCAAACACAGCCCGCAGAAGAAGGCCGCTGCAGGCAAACACAGCCGGCAGATGAACTGGCCGGCACAGGCCTTGCAGCACAGCAGCTGCAGACGATCCAGCCGGCACAGGCCTTGCAGCACAACAACAGCTGCCGATGAAGTGGGCCGGCACAGGCCTTGAAGAAAAACAGCCAGCCGGCAGATGAAGTGGGCCGGCACAGGCCTTGCAGCAACACAGCCAGCAGATGAAGCTGGCCAGCCTTTGCCGTTCAGTGGAGGTTGGTGGAGGGAGTGCGGTGGTGCTGGCCACTCGGAAGGCGGGCTCGGACCTACCTACCTGTCTCCCTCCCAACCTATCGCCTTTGCCTGTCACTGTACATCCCCACTCCCTTAATTTGTCAAACCCCAATTTAGCCCCAGCTTATTTTTTTTTTATTTTTACTTCCCCCTATAAATCGTCCCCTAACCCCCTTTATCGTCCTTGTTCGGCTAACCTATCCTGTCACCTAGCCTACTCCCAACCCCTACGTTCCCTTCGCGGAGGGGAGTAAGGGAGAGCTAACGTCCTGTGTCGAGGCCCAACGAAGCCTCAGGATGGCCTCCCCAGAGTTCAGCGATCTATAACCAAAGTGGGTCCAGCGGCCCACAACGAGAGCGAGGGGATGGATGGTGCGGAGGGGTACACTTCCTAATCTACCCTAACCATTAACTGTTAAACTACCCCGGGGCTTTCAACAAGCGCCTCGCGCTTAAACTATTGGTTCTATAAACCCAGATTCCTGTCGCCTGTGTTGGTGTCCTCACAATTTCGGGCCTCGCCCCCCAATTTTCGCTCCGTGCCCTCACACGGTCTCCTGGCTGGGACACGTGGCTCCCTTTGGCAGGCACGACCCTCTGCCGAATCTCCCGCTATGGCACCCCCGGGCACTGCACTGCCTCCGAGCCTACCAGCTCCCTAACACCGGGGAGTGCCCCCTATGGCACCTCCCCTGAAACGCACACGTGGCAGGCTGGCTTCCCAGGCCCCTTTCCGAGGGTCACCCTTGCCCACAACACTGCCCACGCGGCTAATGGCGCCCCGGGCCCCCGCACCAAGCAGGTGCACCCGTGCCCACTACGCTATCCCGGCCCCCCATGGGCCCTTGGCCTACCGCGGCCGACTAGCCTGGTGCCCGGGGTACCCACTCAGCGATACTCACCTTTCGCAGCCACACTCCCAAGCCCGTCAACAGGGCTCCTGCACCCCTCCAAATGGGTTTGGAGCCTACATTCCCACCAACAGCAAAACGACCTCCATTTTTGTTAATTTGACTAACCCAGCTAACTCACTTTACTCTGACCCCGGGGTCCCTTGGGCGGGAGTCACTCCTCCCCCCAATCACTCATCGCACCATGCATTCCCCATTCGCTCCACACACACAGACCCGCTGGCCTCACTCACTCACCATGTACTCACCTCACAACTCTCCAACTCTTCAACACACACACCGCTGAACTCTGCCATCCTTCTAACTACCTCCCCTAACTAACTCGTGCTCCCACGTCGTCCCTTAAACTACAGCACGTTCCTTTGAACCTTCGTAGCTAAGCTACGTCCCCTCTACACATTCACAGGTCTGTCACTGTCTCCTAATTTCTTTAATCAATTTCCCCACCTAAATCTGGCTACAATCCCTCTAACTAATCCATTCCACGGACTCCATGAGGACTTACCCCTGCCCCATGAAGTCGGTCTAACTAAGCTAACCCTTCCCCCTAACTAGTTTCCATCCTGTGCCCAGGTCAAGGGGGTCTTCCACCCCTTGCCCAGGAATCCTGTGCACCCGAAAGTGAGGCTTGCTTCCTTTTTTTTTTTCTTTACCTGCGCAGCACCAGCGCGGCAACTCAGAGCTCGCGCACTTTACACCTGCCCGTGACGTCATGCAGCTGCACGTGTTCCTCGTCCCTCCTTCACGGTACCATCCGGCAGGGATACCCCTCCTGCCGGATTCCAACCCCACGTGCAGCCATGACGTCACCGTGCGCATAAAAAAACACAAGCCCCACGTCTCGAGGGGTTCCCCACGCGAACACATGTGCTTTGCCCGTTGGAGCTTAACACACACGATCGCGTGGAGAACCCGTCCGGTCCAAATCCGTTTACCTGCCTAAACTTTGTCCGTCCGCGGGATCGGCAAATCCACCGCGTGCGTTTCCGGACCGGGACTTCACTCTCGCAAGCGAGCACGTGGGGGTCTCGTGCGTTGCACAGCACGGACCTCGTGCTCACTGCTGGGTGAACCCGGCACGGTCCCCGAAACAACTACAGCCGCTACTCGGCTTTCTTTCCTCTGTCGTCGTCGTCGCCTCCATTCCACACACGCACTCCCGCGTGTAACGACGCAAACACTCCATTCCATTACATTCACCCCGGGAGACGCGGCTGCGTGCTCCCGCATGCCCACCGACATCTCCCTTACATACCGCTCTCTCACACACACGGTCTCCCTTGCACTCGGCCGTTCACTCACGCGTTCCTCACTACTCACACAAACCATACTACTTACACACGCGGGGGCACTCACCCGCGGTGCCTCATCCACACTCCGTGCCCCACTCATACACGCGGGGGCACTCAACCGCGGTGCCTCATCACACACGGCGTGCTGGGAAGCACGTACTCTGGCACCATCGCCACCACACCACTCACACACGGGGTCGCTTCCACACACGGGGACGCACTCACACCTTGCACCACACACACAGGGACAACCACACTGTGGATTTGTGTCCCCACAAGGGTCTCCGGGGCCTCTATACCCCCCAAGCTTTCCGTGCACCCGTTCGCAGCACTCGTCCCCCCAACCTCGCAAAGCACGACCGAACTCACCTGGTCGTGACTCGCCTCAAGGGGGCATACTCCCTCCCGTCGTTCCTGGAGGAGGCCATAAAGCTGCTCGCACTGGGTCTCCACCCAGTCCGCCAGCTCCCCCTCATGGTCCTCCACTACCTCTGTGTGTGTGTGTGCGTCACTAACCTTGTCCAATTCACCCTCTATCTCCCGTGTCTCTATACATTTTATTCTTTCTGTCGTCTCCTCGTGTCTATTGGTCTCTGCTTCTTTCTGGCGTCTTTCCCTTATCTTTATGTAGGTCAACCTTGCTTTCTCCTTCAGTCGCTCCCGTCCTTCCCTGTTTTTCACTCCTTGCTCTTTCACGATCTCCGCGTACCTCATCCTTGCTTTCCGTATTAATTGTTCTTTTCTCTCCCTCGTAATTCCTTTCACCTCGTCTCTTGTCTCCCGTGTCTCTATACATTTTCTATCCTTGTTCCTTATTTCTGTCTCTTCCTGGTTCCTCTTTCCTTCCCATCTGAGTCGTTCTTTCTCTCTGAGCCCCATTAGCTGTTCGTTCTCCCTCCGGAGCTCCTCAATCTCCGTTGACTCCAATCTCGCTCTCCGTTTTAGTTGTTCAATTTCACACTCATATAGTTGTTGTTTTCTCTCCCACTGTTCCTCCTGCTCTTTGTTTTCCAATCTCAATGTTTCTTTCAATTGGCTCATTTCCTTCCTGTGTTTCATTCGCTGTTCTCTCATGACTCTTCCTCGTTTCCTCTCCTGTCCTTCCTTCTCCAGTTTCATGGTTTTCTTCATTTGGTTAATCTCCTTTTTGTGTTTCATTTGCTGCTGTCTAATTACTCTTCCTCGTTTCCTCTCCTGTCTTTCCTTATCCAGTTTCATGGTTTTCTTCATTTGGTTCATCTCCATTTTGTGTTTCATTCGCTGTTGTTTGTCTATCTCCTCGTACTCCAGCCTCAGCTTTTCTTTCAATTGGTCAACCTCAGATTCATGTTCTTTTTGTTTTCTATTCCATTGTTCCTCTCGTTCTTCCCTCTCCAATCTCCTTGTGTCCTTCAATCTCCTGATTTCTCCTTCCTGCTTCATTCCTTGCTCCTTCAACTTGTCCTCGTATTCCAACCTATTTTTTTCCTTTTGTCGTTCAGTTTCAAATTCACACTCTTTCAGTTTTTCATTCCACTGTCTCTCTTGTTCCTCGTTCTGCAATCTCATCGTTTCCTTCAATTGACGGATTTCTTTCTCCTGTCTCATTCCTTGTTCTTTGTATTTCCTATTCCACTGTCTTCCTTGTTCCTCATTCTGCAATCTCGTTATTTCTTTCAGTTGGCCGACTTCCTTCTCCTGTCTGATTCGTTCTTCCATCATTACTCTTTCTTGCATCTCATTCTGCAATCTCGTGGTTTCCTTCAGTTGGCTGATTTCCTTCTCCTGTCTCATTCCTTGTTCTTTCCGTACTCTTTCTTGTTCCTCATTCTTTAATCTGGCCTTCGCTTCCAGCTGTTCGATCTGTACAGTGTGGTTCCTTAACGTTTCATTCTCTGCTGTCGTTCTTTCTTCTCTCACCATCCTCAACTCGTTTTGTAATTCCCTCTCTTTGTTTTGGTGTTTCTGTAACTCAGAAGCTTTCTTTTCCAATTGCTTTCTCATCTCCGCACACTCCGACTTTGCTTTGGCTTCTAATTGTTCAATCTGCTCAGTGTGGTTCCTTAACGTTTCATTCTCTGTTCTCTTCCTTTCCTCTTTTAACATCCTCAGTTCGTCTTGTAATCCTCTTTCTTTGTTTTCGTGTTTCAGTATCTCAGAAGTTTTTGTTTCCAATTCCTTTCTCAATTTGCGTGCTTCTTCACTCATTTCATCTCTTCTTTCCACCGCTTCCCTCCTCAATTCGTCCCTTTTTTTACTGTATTCATTTAGTTTTTTCTGCCATTCCTTTCCCATTCTTATCTCCCCTTCCAGGATTTCTCTTTTAAACTGGCTTGCCCTTACCTCTCGCTTCAGTAGTTCCAATTCTCCATCTTGTTTGCGTTTTTCCTTTTCGAGCTTTGTTTTCCTTTCTCCTTCCTCCCTCAATTCTCCCTGCAGTTCTTCGAACTGTTCTGACTTTTCCAGCAGTTCCTCCGACCTTTCCTCGAGCTGTCTCTCTCCTCTTTTTATCTTCCATTCTAGGCTTTCTCTTTCCTGATTGCCTGTTCTTATCTCTTCCTTCAATTGTTCCAACTCCCCATCGTGTTCACATTTTTTCTCTTCCAACAGTATTTCCCTCACTCTCTCCTCCAGTTCTTTGAACCGCCTTGCTTGCTCCAATAATTTTTCCATTAATTGTTTTACTTCCAAGTCGTGCTCCTTTTGTTTCTTTTCGAGCTCGGTTTTCCATTCTTCCTCCCATTGTTTCCTTTCCTGGGAGATACCAATCTGCTGTTCCTCTATTCTTTTGTTCAGTTTGCTCTTCGCATATTCCAACTGACGGGTATAAAACACTACCAAATTCTTTTTCCCACGTAATTTGTCGACTCTAATGGCCAAGTCATGTTTTTGCCACCGAATTCGTTCCAGTAAATCGTCCAATCGCTGTGTCCCCCCGTACACGTAATTTTTCTGAAGCGCATCTGCGTGCCGTTGTGACTCGTCCACTCCACGTTGCACCTCCTCGATATATTCTTCATAACGCTTCACCTTTTCCAAGACATCCCCCAATTGTGCCTGAAGCCTGCCAATGCTCGCATAGTCATCCTGCCACGCCTGCCATGGCACATGCCGTGACCACGTGCCTTGAACCGGTGACTGGGAGCTCACGCCTCGTGCTGTGCCATTAATATCAGTCCGCTCCGTGCTGCCATTGTGCGACTCCGTTTGCCGGCAAAGTTCGTGCTCAAGCCGCTCCCACTGACCACAGTTACAGCAATGCCAACCCTCTCGATTTCATCGGGAGGCTTCCGAAAATTCACCCAAACTCCCGCCCTTACGATCACTATCCTTATCCTCCCGAAATTGATATTTTTGCACTGTTCACTAATCAGAATGTACTAGTATGAGAATTGAATGAAAAGCATCGTCTGCTACGTATAGCATGTGGTAACTCCATAACGTTCGCTGCTACCAAATTGTACGTAAAAAATTGCAAATTCAAATGAGGAGCAGCGAAACATTGGGTCTGGATCTCGCTTATGCGATCATGCACTGAGATTTAGTGCATGCGGTATGTGTGCAATACAGTGCATGCGGTATGTATGCACAGTGTATATGCATGCGATACGCTCACTGCATGCAGCTGGGCCCCGTACCAGCCCGGCGGTCGCGACCACCGTGCGGTGTTTAACAGCCGCTAGAGTTCTACGAGTCGCGCTGCAGCTGTGGAACATCGACTTCGAAGTTACCGATGCTTCAAGCCCTCGATGTTGATTACGAAATGGCAGAAAAGAAGCTTACGAAGACCAAGAAATGGTCTCAGAAGTACAAGACCGAATACAGTCTCCAATACCCGTGTATTCGAAAGTCTGAAAGAGGAATTCATCATGCGTATTGTACAGTATGCAGCGTTGATATTTCAGTTGAGCACGGAGGTCGCGATGATATTCGGAAGCACGTTGGAAGCAAACGGCACACGGACATTGCAAAGGAGAGATCTTCGAGCACGAGTACCGGTACACTTCTGAATTATTTCACCAAACAAGGGACAAGCGAGGAAGAGGATGTTACCCGAGCGGAACTTCTCTTTAGTGGATTTATTGTGGAACATAACTTGCCCATATCAGTCTCAGATCATGCTGGACCTCTATTTCAAAAGATGTTTCCAGATTCAAAAGTTGCTTCAAAGTATGGATGTGCAAGAACAAAAACTTCAGCAATAATTGGTGAGTTGTCAAATGTTACTGCTTCATCTATTGCCGATATTGCTAGACTAGCTCCATTTAGCCTAGCTACAGACGGTAGCAATGACAGTGGTGAGGCCCAGCTATATCCTGTCCTGATTTCGTACTATGACAACAGTGCTGGGATTGTGAAGCAAGGTTTGCTAAGTTTGCCTGCGTGCAAACAAGATTCCACTGGAGAAAACATTTTCAAACTGCTTGATCATGAGTTCAGTGACAGGAAAATTCTGTGGGGAAATTGTGTTTCCTTTTGTGCTGATAATGCCTCTGTCATGGTGGGCAAGCACAAAGGAGTCGCTGCTTATATCCACAAACAAAATCCAGAGTGCTACATCATGGGATGCCCTCGCCATATGATGCACAATACGGCCAAGAAGGCGGCTCAGGCCTTACCCATTGAATTAGATGACTTTCTCATCGATATTTACTACTACTTGGACAAAAGTAGTAAACGCGTCAAAGGAGTGAAAGCACTGCAAGAACTCTGTGATGCCCCGACACACAAGATTCTGAAGCATGTCGCAACAAGGTGGCTGTCCCTTCGTCAGTGCCTAGACAGGCTGATTGAACAGTGGGAGCCACTTCGCCTCTTCTTCAAAGAAGAAGTACGAAGAAAAATGCAACCAACTGTAGCCAAGACTCTAACAACGAGCAAGAAGGACGGCACTGTATCTACTGCCAGTACTGGCACTGCAGGATCAAGCACTAGTGGAGCAGCATTCACCACTACCACTGCAGTATCTGCTGCGAAGAAGACAGCAGGGACAGCACCAAAACCAATGCTGAGAGCAGGTAGCATCACCGGCCCTTCATCACGTTCATCTACAAAGCAGATCCCTTCAGAGTCGAGAAAGACTGTGATAGTCCCATCTACAGGCAAAGAAGGACCCAAGTTAAGTTCTGCTTTTGCCAAATCACTTGATAGAAGCTCAGCAAAACCTTCGAATCAGAGGTCTTCTTCCTTGGCTGCACCTACCTCAAGCTCTCTCCTCAAACGTAAAATTGGATCTGGTACTACGAGTCTGACCTCTTCTGCTGGCAGTAAACGCAAGTGTGATCGCCCTGCGGCTAAGTGTACTACGAGTTCTACAACTAAAAGCGCATCTTCCTCAAACACTGTGCAGGAATCTAGAGAAAAACGTGTCAACAGGATGTTCTTGTCTCCACAAACAAAACTCTATTGTTTCTTCCTTCGATATGCTAACAAGCTTTTTGAGAAGGGGAATCTTCTGCTCCAAAGAGACGAACCCTGTATTCATCTCCTGCACGGAGAATTGAATGGTCTTCTGAAAGATATCTTCGTACGGTTTTTGAAACCATCGGTGTCATCGGTTGCTCTGGTAAATGTACCCTTCTCTGACAGAAATCATCAGAAGAATGATGAGGACCTCATGATTGGGAACGATGCCAAACTGTATATAAGGGAACAAAGGAGTCTCAAGAAATCCACCTTCACTCTGAGTGAGTCAGACATCCAAGGTTTCTTCAGTGCAGTTCGCTCATATTATGTGAAAGCCTGCAATTACATCTTCAAAACCTGGCCGCTAGATGATGAATTAGCCAAGCATGCTCAGGTGCTGGATGTTAAGCTACACCAAGAAGTGGGGTTTGACTGTGTGGAGTTTTTCATCAAGAAATTCCCCTGTCTGTTCAGTGGCGGTGATAGTGACATAGACAGTCTTGAGAGTGAATTCGCTCACCACCAGGCAGACGCCTCCATAGCTACAATTGCAACTGAGACAGTGAGAGTGGACGAGCAGTGGCATCGGATTTCACAGCTCACAGATCCCTGCACTGGTGCCAAGAAGTATCCTAATTTGAGCAAAGTGATGAAGGGAATCTTGGTAATTCCTCATTCGAACGCATCATGTGAGCGGGCACTCAGTCTTGTACGGAAGAATCATACTGAATTTCATCCCAATTTGAGTGTCAAAACCCTGGAAGCTCTCTTAATTGAAAAACTAACTCATAGCACCCCTTGCTACCAGAGAGAATACAGCAAAGACATAATCAGAAGGGCTAAAAGAGCCACACAGCTGTCACTCAGCAAAGCTGCCATGGAAAAAGCAAGCAGCAGTAGTACCAGCCAGTAAGGTAAGAAAATATTGCTTCTTTTGTGCTTTTTGTTAATCTTTGATTGTCCCCTAACTTACTAATATTAACATACATGTAACATTAAAAAGTGCACAATTTTCCCCTTTTTTTGTTCAAAAAGTGGGAATTCTTAACATGTTAAATGCTCCAAAATAGGGCTCAGAGGGCACGAGAGAGCGTCTAGAACCCCAGAGCTTCCAGGGCCCTAAGGCGGGCCCTGGACCCCACCGCAAGGGTCGAGCGCTCCGCGCTCGAGATGTGCGCTTCGCGCACATTATTTGGTGTCGGTTGCAAATCCTCCCTAATTCTGATTTCCAAAAGTTGGCATCTCTGCAGTTAGTGGTGGGGTTATAATTTTCAAAAGAACCGACCTGGGCCATGGATCCTACATGACGACACATACCTAATACCCCCGGCTCCCGCTCGCCTTGAGACGCCATCTTATTTCTCGTAAAGGGTTAATTTAGCTCGCTCGTAATTTGGAGGGAATCGGGGGTCGCTCCTCTCACCCCTGGACCGATTCCCGTGAATTTAGCCGGAGACAGGAGAGCCCGTTTTCCCGTTCTCCGATACCAGTGCCGCGAGGAGGGCGATGAGTTTATATCGCACGACCTGACACCAGTGTCGCGGATTCGCGCCCGCCGGCGTGCTGACGGCCACGTAACTCGAATCGCGGCACGTCGCCCACCGGACGAACAATCCAGTCGTGACCCTCTCGGACTAACGCCGGGAACCAGTCACGGGTGGACCTTTCGGTCTCACCGCGATCGAGCCAATCGGCCCCCGCGTGGGATAGGGTTGCTCGCCAAATTCGACCTACCTAAGTACCCACACGGAGGGTAGACTGGGCGATCGCACCTCGCCGCAGGTCGACTTCGGACACGGGCCACTTAAGCGACCCGTTCCGTACTATCGGGATAACCGAGCGGTGTTATCGTCGGCCTCGACGGTTCGATTAATTATCGGGCGTATTCAGCCCACTACCAACCCTTTACGTGAAGCAAGATGAGGATTCAATGAAAGAAATGACGAAGCGAAGCGGGAAAACAGTTCAACATAAAGCACATTTATTCGCGATGAACGGAAAGCACACATATACAATTCCACCAAAAGCACATCGAAAAGAAGAAGACAAAAAGCAAATGCGACAATGCAGATCTAATACCGACTACGCGAGCACACGGCAACACTTATACAATTTTACTTCACAGACGGCGCCGACAACACACATTCCCAAAGCAAAAGAAAAGAGAACCACCCTCCAGGATGAGGGGGTAGGCGGGCCTGGGGCCGAGACCGTGTCGGGCCTACCCGTCTGATGATGAGACGCGGAGCGGCGGTGGTGCCTCAACTCCGCGGGCCTCGCGGACAGTGTCCGGCAGGGGGTGGGAAGGGGGCCCCCTTTGTCGCACTATCTCAGTGCGGGGGGAAACAGGAGGGGGTTGCTGATGCTCGGGGAAAGGAGGATATAACCCTGTCTCGGGTCCCGCGGCGAGCGTCTCCTCCTCCACCTCGGTCGCGTTGCTGGCCTCTCTGGTGTGCAGCTCCCGGCACCGACGCGAGCACCCCCTCATCTGCCTTCGCCGCCGCCGCCTCTCCACAGCTCCGTCCTCTTCACTCCGACTCCGCGAACTCCCAACTGCACTCAGAACTCGACTGACGAACGCGGTCGCTTATATAAGCCCCGTGGCTTCTCCTTTGACCCCCTGCCTTCGACCTTTCACCTCGCTCCCCATTGGCCCGAGAAAAAGTGGGCGTGAATGCTTTTTGATCCATGAATTTGCATATAGCGACCGCCCTCCAACGCCCTGCAGGCGGGGCCAAATCGCCCCTCGCTCACCGATTGGACGGAACAAAAGTGGGCGTGAGTCGTTTTTGATCCGTTTTTCTGCGGAATGTCCGTGGTTTTGTACACGCTGTTCGGCGCGCGCCCTGCACGAGTCCAATACCGGTACCCACAAGCGGCGCAAGAACGGTGGCGATGCGACGGTTGCGAGGTGTGACGGTAAAGGTCGTGGCTGTTGTGGTGAAGCGGCGTTGTGGTGGGTGGTTGATGTGGTGATGACTGTTGAGACGTGGTTGGTGGTGGTAATAATGGCGGTTGGTCCAAAATAAAGATAGTAAAAGAAAAACGGCTATCCTGAAGAGTCGCAGCACGCATGAATGACATGTATTCCCACTAGACAACGGGTTTGGGCCTAACTACACATATACTTACGGAGATATCTCACCTAAGGGACCTGAATGGTGGTGTGCGAATTTCGTCAACCACAACAATATATATATATATATATATATATATATATATATATATATATATATATATATATATATATATATATATATATATATATATATATTGTGACGTCCAAGGGACTTGAACGATCCCGCCAACGTAGAATGAGCCGAAACGATGGAGGCGGTTTATTTATTTATAACCCAAACATGGCGGTTCTAATCGCTCTACCGCAAACTTGACGAGGAAGGTGGCACGAGTCACTTTTCACTGAGTTGATGATGTTTATTTGTTTTTATTATTAACCAGAAATAACAAGACTCGGCAAGAAGAGGGATCCGGGGCGATTCGACGGGATGGTGTGGGATCGGGCGTGGGGAAAACACAGACAATTCCAATTGAATATATAGATCTCAAACCCTCTAAGGTGCCAAGTACACACACACACACACACACACACACACACACACACACACACACACACACACACACACACACACACACACACAAAACGTAGCTACTTCTGGTGGTCAGGCTGGACCGTGGTGTGGACGCAACTGTCCCTGGATCAGCGTCGGACGAGCTGGCCTTGCTCTCGTCGGGGGGGGGGGGGGGGGAGGAGAAACCGTGGTGCTGTCGACCTCCTGGTCCTGGCCCAAGTCCGCTCACAGCCGCCAGGGAACCAGTTCTGGCGCCAAATTGCGAGCAGGAGAGGGAGGCAGGTCCGCCCGCCGTTCGACCCTGTACTCCGAGTCAGCAGAACCCCAGAGCCAACCAAGGTGAGGCATGAGACTCAGCAAGGCTCCAAGACACGATCGAATCAGCACAACAACAAGTACGCTTCCCGCGCAACAGCCTCCACACCAAAAAAACACGATCTTTTTGTCCCGATCTTCTTCCTCTTCGTTTTCGACCCCGAACAGAACCTTTTTATCCTCCCGTCCTCGTCACTTCCAATCGAGCCGTTTTACTGGCCCACCGCCGTCGCCTTCCGCCAATCGTGATCACGGGGCGGAGCCATCCGCAGCCCTGTCCTGTGACGTCACGGCCAGCCTCCAGGAACTACGAAAAGGGGTTTACGCAGACACACTTACCCTATCCCGTGTCCCTATCTAATTACGTGACAATTATCATTTCCCCCTTGAAGAAATGAACATTTACTAGACAACTTATCACCACTGAATTGCTACTTATTACATCGAGATCCTGGTAAACCCGAACAGCATGGCATACCTAATTAAACATCCTAATTACCCTTTGAATGCATACCTCCCCCCCCCTCAAACGTAACAATATGATACAAGTAATTATAAGTCAGGTGATGTGTTGTTTTCATCAAAGAATAAAAAGGTTATTGGTAAGTTTAAAGATGAATTGGGTGGGAAGGTCATGAGTGAATTTATGGGATTGAGATCAGTCTTATGCTTTTACGTATATTGATAATAATAACATTGAAAGGTGTGATCAGAAGCTAAAGGGAATAAAGAAAAATATAATCAAGGAAACAATAAACTTCAAACATTATTACAACTGTTTAACCTTTAAGAAGGAATAGAACTGAAAAATGAATACAATAAGAAGTTATAATCATCAATTGTATACAGAAGAGATAAATAAGAAAGCATTAGGAGCTTTTGGTGATAAAAAAAATATTTTAGAGAATGGAATCAATAGTCTCCCATATGGTTATAAGTATAAGTGTTAAGATATTGGGTTGGGATTTTTAACGGGCTTCCGCCATCTTTTTACTTATTTATAAATGATAGAACCAAGCAATAACCAAACCAAAGAGTGGAGATGTAATCAGCCTTGGTATTTAAATGGAAAAAAACATAAAGCATGTGAGAAATATCAAATGTCTTATTGAAGAAATAACCGGGGTAAAAGTCGATAAAACAAATAAGCGGATAAATTTAATTACAAATAAGTTTGAGGATGCAAATAAAAAAATTAATATCCTTGAATGGACTGAAAACTTTGATGGTTATCAATTGAACAATGGAAAAACAACTTACTACAATCTCAAAATGATATGTGGTTCAGGAGGTGGTCAAATGAGAGCATTAAGAGAAGTTTATCATTTCATTTCTGCTCAACAAAGACACTTATACCAAGAACCAAGTTCCAATTTATTATTTGTGAATATACTCGATGGAAATGAATGTTATAAGAAAATGAAGTTATTCAGTCAGGTCAGGTTCGATCTGTGACCTGCTACAGGTACCATGTAAACCTGTACTAACCTGTTCCATGGTCGGGTTGTCGACGACTAAACCGTCTCCCCCACCAGGTTTTCTGGTGAGGAGGGTGTTTGGATATGGACACCCAGCAGGATTAAAAACAAAACCTGTCAAAGGGCGGAGGAGCTCCTTGTGAGCCAACGGCCATCCATATCTAGTGCCCAACTGTGTCTGCGGACGTCCTCCTGCAGTTGGGTCACTTCTTATTAGGAGGTTGGTGGCAGGATTTGCACTCCGGCCACCGTAAAACCCTTCATTCCGCAAAACGCAAAAACGCAAAAAAATCTGAAAACCCACTCCGTGGGAGTACCTCCTGTGCAGCTTCCCTTCGCAGGGCAGCTCACCGGATGACAGGATTGGGGCAAAGCCTTCGGGACCCCCAATCTTTGATAGGAGGGAAACCACGGGGTAACATCCATGGGTCAGATTGCGGGAGAGTGTGTCGCAGTGGTGCTGAGGTGTCGTCCACCAGACGGCGGTCTCCTTGGGTTAACCTGAGGCGGTCCCTTCGGGTGGGTGCCTGGAATGTCCTATCCCTAAGAGAGGATGATCACCTGTCTCTGTTATCATCTGAGCTCAAGCGTTTGGACATCGGGATTGCAGCTCTCTCTGAGGTTCGGAGACCAGATTGCGGCGAGATAATGGTGGGTGGTTACACCTACTATTGGTCTGGTCGCTCTGATGGTTACCATACCCAAGGAGTTGCTGTAGCTGTGTCCAATAAGCTGACCCCAATGATAATTGAGGTAACACCGGTCAACGAGCGTATTATGAGATTAAGGATTCGCCACTCCTTAGGTGTCATTTCCCTGGTCTCTATTTATGCTCCGACTGAGGGGAGTGATCTCACCGTGAAGGACACATTCTACGCCACACTCGAGTCTGTGGTTAATCAGTGCCCCAGACGAGATACACTTCTAGTCTTGGGGGATTTCAATGCATCGACTGGAACTGATAGGGATGGTTATGAGGTGTGTGTTGGTCCCCATGGGTCAGGAACTATGAACCAGAATAGCACTAAGTTCCTTGACTTTGCAAGAAGCCATGGACTTAGGGTGGCTGGTTCATGGTTTCAGCGCCTGCAAGCTCATCGCTGGACTTGGTATTCCAACGCTGGCGGTGTGGCAAAGGAGATTGACCATGTCCTCATTGACGGTCGTTGGAGGATGATCCAGAACTGCAGGGTCTACCGGAGTGCTCAGTTCCTCAATACTGACCACAGGCTTATTGTAGCAACTCTAAAGCTACACCTTAAATCCTGGAGAATGGTACCATCCCAGCCTAGGCTGGATGTTGCCAAGCTCAGGGATGAGAGAGTAGCTGAGGAGTTTGCGAACAGGCTGAGTGGACACTTGGGGGGTCTGGGTGCTTTGGGGGGTCCTGAAGAGTTGTGGAGCACCTTCAAGACCACCGTCCTTGATGTTGCCGGTGGATGCCTTGGAGTTCACCGCAGGGCAAAGAAGAATTTTGTCTCTCAAGGGACACTGGATACCATTGACCAGAGTCGCAGGGCCAGGCTGAATGGCAGAGCTGAGCTGTTCAGGGAGCTGAGGCGTAAAACTGTACGTGCACTGAGGTTGGACAAGGAGGCCTATGTGCGAGGAATCTGTGAGGGGGTAGAGCATCACCTGTGGACAGGTGATTCTCATCCCGCTTACAGGGGAATTCGCGCATTACGTTCATCCAAGCCCATCCCTCGGAGCACTACAGTTCGAGCAGAGAGTGGTAGGCTCTTGACAGAGGAGTCTGAAGTGAAGGCCCGCTGGGCCGGTTACTTTGAGCGGTTGCACCAGGCTGATACCCCAGCTGTCGAGTTGGACGTCAAGGGTGTTACAATCCCTGTTGCTGACCCTCGAATCAACTGTGGTCCACCATCGCTTGTGGAAACACGGGCTGCGGTGAACCAGTTGAAACGGGGCAAAGCTCCAGGGATCTGTGGCATCCATGCTGATCTTCTCAAGGCTGGTGGAAATGCTGCACTCGTGTCGTTGCATGCAGTTTTGTGCTCTGCCTGGAACACAGGCATCATCCCAACTGACTGGAAGAGGGGCCTTGTTGTCCCTCTCTGGAAAGGAAAGGGTGATCGCCAAGACTGCAACAACTACCGAGGGGTGACGCTGCTCTCAGTGCCGGGCAAGGTCTTTGCTCGGATAATTCTTGATAGGGTTCGCCACCATCTGCTTGAGCACCAGCGTCCAGAGCAGTCAGGCTTTACACCAAAGAGGTCAACGATTGACCGTATCCTTGCACTTCGTGTCCTCACCGAACGCAGACGAGAGTTTCGGCAGGGGCTGCTTGCAGCCTATGTTGATCTCTGTAAAGCATTCGATTCAGTGAATTGGGATGTCCTCTGGAGGATTCTTGGTCTTCGTGAGGTGCCACCGAAACTGATCGATCTGATGTCTGAACTCTACTCTGGTACTGAGAGTGCTGTGAAGTGTGGTGGTACCATCTCTGACTTATTTCCAGTTGTTACTGGAGTTCGTCAGGGATGTGTACTTGCCCCCACACTTTTCAGCACTTGTATGGACTGGATTTTTGGGAGGATGTCGGAGAGATCAAGTTGCGGTGCATCGTTTGGCAATGTCAAGATCTCGGACCTTGATTTTGCAGATGATGCAGTCATCTTTGCGGAGACTTTAGACATCCTCTTGGGGGCCCTCGAGGTGCTGAATGAGGAGTCGGAGCCGTTGGGATTACGGATTTCTTGGGTCAAAACTAAGATCCAGGCTTTCGGTGACATCTTGGATGCTGCTGTCCTGTCTGTGTCTGTTTGTGGTGAGGATGTTGAGGTCGTGGAGAGATTCACTTACCTTGGCAGTGATATTCATGTCTCCGCAGGTTGTGAGCCGGAGGTCAATAGACGTCTGGGTCGGGCCTGGGGAGTCATGGATTCACTGGATCATGGGGTGTGGCGCTGCCGGTACCTGTGCGGGAGGACGAAAGTCCGAGTCTTCAGGTCCTTGGTACTTCCAGTCTTTTTCTATGGGTGCGAGACTTGGACTTTGACCAAGGATCTGAGACGGAGACTTAATTCCTTTGGTACCAGGTCTCTTCGGAGAATTCTTGGCTATCGCTGGTCGGATTTTGTGTCCAACGAGCGGTTGCTGAGAGAGACTCGGATGAGATTTGTTACCTGCATAGTCCGTGAGCGTCAGCTGCGGCTGTATGGACATGTGGCTCGTTTTCCTGACGCTGATCCTGCTCACCAGATTCTCTCAGCGAGGGAGTCTCATGAGTGGAGGAGGCCAGTGGGCCGACCACATGCCTCATGGTTGCAGCAGGTTGACCATCATCTCAAGGAGATGGGGATGGGCCTCGCATCTGCCTGGGGGATGGCCAGACGGAGGCCCCTGGAGTACCGGCGGAAAGTGGACGCAGCGACGCGCTGTTCTGGCACATGCTCCCATACCTGACCTGAAGTTATTCCCTCAAGTCGAACATGGGCAAATATTCGTTGGTTCGCTCTTTGAGTGGAATGAAAATATAAAAGGACTGTGATTATGTTGGGGGGGGGGGGAGTGCTTTGATCAGTAAGTCTCAATCTTTCATAGTCTCAATTTTACATTTGCTCGTATGGGAGGGAAGGGGATAGGTGGGGAGAAAATCAGTCTCCTATTTTACGTTTGCTTGTGTGGGAGGGAAGGGGATAGGTGGGGAGAAAATCAGTCTCAATTTTACATTTGCTTGTCTGGGAGGGAAGGGGATAGGTGGGGGAGAAAATCAGTCTCCTATTTTGAGCTTTTGGGGCTTGATTCAGAAAGTTTTCCCCTTTTCCCCCATTTATTTGAATGGGTGTCCCAGAAGCCCCATTTATCATCAACTGGCAGCCGTATTGGATTGAAGAAAAATATTAAATTATGTTTTCTCTGGATCCGCTTTATCAATCGACATGAAATTTCACAATTATGATCTTGTAGTTGTGGGAAATACATTTTAAATTTCAACTTGATCAGACACATGGTCTGGCAGCCAGAATTTTTTTTTGATCTGGGTTCTTTTTTTTTTTTTTTTTAAATAAGGCTCACTTGGCTGTGCCTGGATCGGTTTGATAGTGGAGGAGTCGCAGCTGAAATGTGAATCCGATCCAGATTCCTCCTGATTTCATCTTTGCTTTTTGTTTGTTTGGGTTCCTTCTGACTCCAATGCAGGACTGTACCGATTTGATCTTCCGTTTGATTTGAATTGAATTAATTTTAATCCCATTCTAAATTCAATTGAATAATAATAAACATCATGGGTCAGGGTCAGGTGTCTGATCAAAGTGGGGTGTCTTGGTACCCAGTCATCACTGTCAGCAGTTAAGGGGCAATTCTAGTTATGTCTCTTAATTACGTAACACCAGTACACAAACCCCACACAAAACAAGTTTGGTGAGGGTCTGCAATCTCTGATTGCCCTTTCTAGCTTGTAATGTTGTTGGACTGCAAATAAATGAGTGAGCTCACCTGTCATTTGAAGTTGGTATTGTGACGTCCACGGGACTTGAACAGTCCCGCCAACGTAGAATGAGCCGAAACGATGGAGGCGGTTTATTTATTTATAACCCAAACATGGCGGTTCTAATCGCTCTACCGCAAACAGGACGAGGAAGGTGGCACGAGTCACTTTTCACTGAGTTGATGATGTTTATTTGTTTTTATTATTAACCAGAAATAACAAGACTCGGCAAGAAGAGGGATCCGGGGTGATTTGACGGGATGGTGTGGGATCGGGCGTGGGGAAAACACAGACAATTCCAATGAATATACAGATCTCAAACCCTCTAAGGTGCCAAGTACACACACACACACACACACACACACACACACACACACACACACACACACACACACACACACACACACACACCATAGCTACTTCTGGTGGTCAGGCTGGACCGTGGTGTGGACGCAACTGTCCCTGGATCGACGTCGGACGAGCTGGCCTTGCTCTCGTCAGGGGGGGGCAGGAGAAACCGTGGTGCTGTCGACCTCCTGGTCTTGGCCCAAGTCCGCTCACAGCCGCCAGGGAACCAGTTCTGGCGCCAAATTGCGAGCAGGAGAGGGAGGCAGGTCCGCCCGCCGTTCGACCCCGTACTCCGAGTCAGCAGAACCCCAGAGCCAACCAAGGTGAGGCACGAGGCTCAGCAAGGCTCCAAGACACGATGAAGAACACGATCGAATCAGCACAACAACAAGTACGCTTCCCGCGCAACAGCCTCCACACCAAAAAAACACAATCTTTTTGTCCCGATCTTCTTCCTCTTCCTTTTCGACCCCGAACAGAACCTTTTTATCCTCCCGTCCTCGTCACTTCCAATCGAGCCGTTTTACTGGCCCACCGCCGTCGCCTTCCCCCAATCGTGATCAGGGGGCGGAGCCATCCGCAGCCCTGTCCTGTGAAGTCACGGCCAGCCTCCAGGGACTACTAAAAGGGGTTTACGCAGACACACTTACCCTATCCCGTGTCCCTATCTAATTACGTGACAATTATCATTTCCCCCTTGAAGAAATGAACATTTACTAGACAACTTATCACCACTGAATTGCTACTTATTACATCGAGATCCTGGTAAACTCAAACAACATGGCATACCTAATTAAACATCCTAATTACCCTTTGAATGCATACCCCCCTCAAACGTAACACTGCCCCCTCCTCTGGTACCGCAGCTCCTGCAAGGTATATCACAGGCGCTACCGTACCAGCCTTAACACTTACTGACTCACACCTAATTAACCTAACGAAATAAAGTAGGAGGGGCAATGGGCAGCGAGTCGCAGCTAACTTACCTATCCTGCTTAATGTACTACCCCCTTATGGCCTTATCCTCGCCTAAACAATCATTCGTTTTTTTTGTTTGTTTTTTTGTTTATTTTATCACATGATAGCACTGAGCGAAGTTGCACTCCATCTTCTGGATCATCCCTCTTGCCCAACACTCTTCCAGTGATCTGGGGAGGGGAAACAAAAGGTTCCACAAAAACACAACACTTATACTTTACATTCCTACTCTAAGCCTTAACGACACTATTCACAGGATATTTACACTTGTCCGCCTCCCCCAGTGGATGCTAATAGACCCAGCGTTACCTGGGGAGCCAATTTTCAAATTTGCTTGCCCCAAAATGATGCGGACATCATGCCTTTGCTGCACATGTCAAGTTGTGCGGGATCGAGTGGGACTCATACATCTTCACAACACTCACACCATGGTCATCATCACATTTCTAGGTCATGGTCCTCATTTTAATCATGCAGGCTGAATCCCGTCGTGGTCGTGGGGTGGGTTACCACAAGATGATGGGGGCATCTCAGGTGCAACCATGCCCACAGGTAAGCTTTAATCCAACCCGGACGTTTCTCCGCCCCGCTCCCTTTGATTCCCTTCCCCCTGGTAGCCATCAGCTCTAATCCCGTACAACACTCTGGAAGGGGTCTCACTGGCTCCTCTGGCCTTCCTGGGTCGCCAAGGTCCTACCCGCCTTGGTCGCCCAACCAGACCCTCTCCCAGTTGCCTCCAGACACTGTCACCATTAGCCACCAGGTGGTGAATCTCCTTGAAGGGGGTCGCAATTCACGCTCACCGTGAGCTTCAGCAATCCCTGTGGACAAGCACATCATCCTCACCCACAAAACCCACATGACTCCCCCACCCCATCGGCCTTACATGTGACACCTGCATTTCTAACACTTCGCCGACCATGTCCTTCCCTATTACCACACCATGTCCAATAAAAAAATCAATGTGTGCACCATACATTTCACTTCTTAACTTGAAGCAACTCACACAGCACTTCTCACCCGATCCACGCACCAGCCATTGGACAGCCACTTGTGCCCGCTTTGTTACCAATTACCCACTGTCCCGATTGTCACTCTAAAACCCAGCAGAACTTACAAACCCATGCCAATTTTCCCACAATTCATTTTTTTCCACCAAAGGAGGGCACTTCGCCACAATCTCAGCAGCCGAGCATGGCCGTATATGCTCAGCCCAATCTAGTCTCCCCGACCCCTGACAGTGATCTCCGGACCCGACCTATGAAAGGGCATCTCGGATAGACCTGGCGGTTCAGCAGGAGGATTCACCCTCTCCGAGTCTAAAAGTCTATTGGAGGGTCCCTCCATCGCCGGGTACCGGCAATATCGTTGCACGTGTCCTCTTCGCCCGCACCGGAAACAACTTCCCATAAAAGGCCCCCGTGGGTATCTGTGTAATGTCTCTTCCAGTTCCTGACCCCCTCGGCCAAAATCGAATTGCTCTATTGGCTGGGCTGGACCCCGCCGCTTTGGCGCACTAATTACCGGATTACCCTTTATCAAACTTGACAGTTTCTGGCAAATTTCCTGAAACATTTGGGTAATGCCAATTTCTCCCAGCCTCCCTCCCTGATCCTGGATCTCCGCCTGTCGGATCGTCACCGATGGCCTCTCTGGAACCCGACCCGGCCGACTCCACGAGGCCAGCCTGGCCACGCACTCGGCCGCTCGGTGAACGGTGGGTGGATCCTGTAACTCCACTAGCGCTCGGACCTCAGGGTCAGGAAGAGCAGCTAAAAATTTCTCGAGTGCCAGTCTGTCCCACGCCTCCACTGTAAGGTCCCGATACGCGATCCTGACTGATTGGTAAATGTCCTGTGCCAGCTCCTGCACTGTCTCACCTGGCTTTATTCTGCGGTGCTGGAGCTGGGCCCGCACCAGATCACAGTTTGCTGCAAACCCAAACCGATAGCTCAACGCCTCGCAAATGTGGGAGCTGGTCAACATCCCCTCCGCGATCACGTTTAACACATCTGCGGCTGGTCCCCGCAACGTTGCCACTAAATTCCCTGTACGTTCCTGCTCATTCCACCCGTTTAGTCGGGAAATGCACTCAAATTGCGTCAGAAAAGCTTCAACGCTCCCTGACCCGTCGAAATTTACCAGGGGGATCACTTTTACGGTGGCCCGCTTCTCAGTTTCTCCCTTGTCCGAATCCAGCCCAGGGATCAAACACCCTTGTGGCTGCGTATCCAATTTCGGAGCCCACTGTGGCCAAAGATGTTTTGTGGTGAGGGTCTCATGGGTCAATTTTTCCTCCTGTTCCAAACGTTGAATGGACCGATTCACCTCTTCCCGCAGGATCTTCTGGGCCCGCACAACCTCCTCCAAGGCTCCGTCGCGAGTTTGTAGCTGCTCCTCAACCAACCCAGACACACTACTTACAAAAGACGACTCTACCAGGCCGTTATCCAAGACTTCATCTTGGCTCATAATTTCATCTTGTTCGTCCAAACGAGCCTCCAATCCTTTTACCTCCTCCGCCAAATTCATCCCTTACTTCCTCAGCTCTCCCCACTCTTCAACCTGCAGCTGCATACGAGCATCCACACAGGCACGATGACGTTCCAGGCTTTCATCCACTTTATCAACCCAAATGTTCGTTGCATCAATTTTATCTACCAATTTTTTTCGTATATTTTCCCCCTCCAATGTAATTTCTACCTTTGTTTCCTCCAATCTCGCCTCGAATTTACTTTGTATTTCTCCCAATTTAACATCCACACACTCCTGCATCTCAGTTTTCATTTTCTCCATCTTTTCCCCCAATTCATCCCTCATTAAATCAATCCGTGCACCCAACTGTACCCCCATTACCCCCAATTGATCTGTCATTTCTGCCCCCTGTGCCGTCATGTCTGCCCTCTGTGTCACAAATCGATTTTCCATTTGTGCCATCATTTCTGCCATTTGTGCCCCCTGTGCCGTCATTTCTGCCATTTCTGCCCCCCTGTGCCGTCATTTTTGCCCCCTGTGCTGTAATTGCACTCATTAAACGTTCCAACATTGTCCAGATCGTTATCGTGCCGGTTTCCGGCGCTGCCGGCTCCGTTACGGGCGATGAAGCACGGTCCCCGCTCGGAATGGGGGAGGTTCCGATCCTACCCCCGTCTCTCCCTTCTTCCCCCGACTCGCTGCCAGACACGTGGCCTTCCTCCTCAAACATCTGCACATCCACCATGGTGCAGAAGTCCCGTTTGCCGCCAATTAATTTAAATTTGAAAAATCCCACCAAAATTTTCCCGCGCTCGCGCACTTTTCTGTAGTAATTTTATATTCCAATTCGTGGCGAGATTTTAATCTTGGTATATTCTCCCGATACCAAATATAATTTAGAGGGGTTCGAACATCCAACACCCTGACACCAATGTGACGTCCACGGGACTTGAACAGTCCCGCCAATGTAGAATGAGCCGAAACGATGGAGGCGAAACCGTGGGAAACCGTGGTGCTGTCGACCTCCTGGTCCTGGCCCAAGTCCGCTCACAGCCGCCAGGGAACCAGTTCTGGTGCCAAATTGCGAGCAGGAGAGAGAGGCAGGTCCGCCCGCCGTTCGACCCCGTACTCCGAGTCAGCAGAACCCCAGAGCCAACCAAGGTGAGGCACGAGGCTCAGCAAGGCTCCAAGACACGATGAAGAACACGATCGAATCAGCACAACAACAAGTACGCTTCCCGCGCAACAGCCTCCACACCAAAAAAACACGATCTTTTTGTCCCGATCTTCTTCCTCTTCCTTTTCGACCCCGAACAGAACCTTTTTATCCTCCCGTCCTCGTCACTTCTAATCGAGCCATTTTACTGGCCCACCGCCGTCGCCTTCCGCCAATCGTGATCACGGGGCGGAGCCATCCGCAGCCCTGTCCTGTGACGTCACCGCCAGCCTCCAGGGACTACTAAAAGGGGTTTACGCAGACACACTTACCCTATCCCGTGTCCCTATCTAATTACGTGACAATTATCATTTCCCCCTTGAAGAAATGAACATTTACTCGACAACTTATCACCACTGAATTGCTACTTATTACATCGAGATTCTGGTAAACTTGAACAGCATGGCATACCTAATTAAACATCCTAATTACCCTTTGAATGCATACCCCCCCTCAAACGTAACAGTATTGTTGTGGTTGACGAAATTCACAAACCACCATTCAGGTCCCTTAGGTGAGATATCTCTGTAAGTATATGTGTAGTTAGGCCCAAACCCGTTGTTTCGAGGGAATAAATGTCATTCAGTCGGGCTGCGACTCTTCAGGATAGCCGTTTTTCTTTTACTATCTTTATTTTGGACCAGCCGCCATTACTACCACCACCAACCACGTCTCAACAGCCATCACACAACAACCACCAACCACAACGCCGCTTCACAACAACAACCACCAACCACAACGCCGCTTCACAACAACAACCACCAACCACAACGCCGCTTCACAACAACAACCACCAACCACAACGCCGCTTCACAACAACAGCCACGACCTTTACCGTCACAACTCGCCACCATCGCATCACCACCATTCTTGCGCCACTTGTGGGCACCGATACTGGACTCATGCAGGGCGTGCACCGAACAGCGTGTTCAGAAACATCACAGACTTTCCGAGAAAAACGGATCAAAAACGACTCATGCCCACTTCTGTTCCGTCCTATCGGCGAGCTGGGGCGATTTGGCCCCGCCTCCAGGGCGTTGGAGTGAGGACGCTATATGCAAATTCATGGATCAAAAAGCATTCACGCCCACTTTTCCTCGGTCCAATGGGGAGCCAGTTAGAGAGGTGAAGGGTCGGAGGCAGAGGGTCAAAGGTGAATGAGCGAAGCCACGGGGGATATAAACGGCCGCGCTCGCCAAACAGGGCAGTAGTTGTGGGTTCGGAGGGGAGAAGTCAAGAGTGAAGAGTTGGGACGAGCCAAGAGAGGAGACGGAGAGGGCGATTAGACGGAGCTGTGGAGAGGTGGCGGCGGCGAAGGCGGACGAGGGGGTGCTCGCGTCGGTGCCGGGAGCTGCAGAGGGAGAGGCCAGCAACGCGACCGAGGTCGAGGAGGAGACGCTCGTCGCGGGACCTGAGACAGGGTGATATCCTCCTCCCCCCCGAGCATCAACAACCCCCTCCTGTTTCCCCCCGCGCTGAGATAGTGCGACAAGGGGGCCCCTTTCCCACCCCCTACCAGACACTGTCCGCGAGGCCCGCAGAGTTGGGGCGCCACCGCCGCTCTGCGTCTCATCATCAGACGGGTAGGCCCGACACGGTCTCGGCCCCAGGCCCGCCTACCCCCCTCATCCTGGAGGGTGGTTCTTTTCTTTTGCTTTGGGTATACGTGTTGTCGGCGCCGTCTGTGAAGTAAAATTGTATAAGTGTTGCCGGGTGCTCGGTAGTCGGATAGCTCTGCATTGTTTTCTTCTTTTATATTTGCTTTTTGTGTAATATTGTGTTTCTTCTCCTTTTACATGTGCTTTTGGTGTAATTGTATATGTGTGCTTCCCGTTCATCGCGAAATAAATGTGAGTTATGTTGAACTGTTTTCCCGCTTCGCTTCGTCTTTTCTTTCATTGAATCTCCATCTTGCTTCACGTAAAGGGTTGGTCGTGGGCTAAAACGCCCAATAATTAATCGAACCGTCGAGGCCGACGAATAACACCACTCGGTTATCCCGATAGTACGGAACGGGTCGCTTAAAGTGGCCCGTGTCCGAAGTCGACCTGCGGCGAGGTGCGATCGCCCGGTCTACCCTCCGTGTCGGTACTTAGGTAGGTCGAATTTGGCGAGCAACCCTATCCCACGCGGGGGCCGATTGGCACGATTGTGGTGAGACCGAAAGGTCCACCCGTGACTAGTTCCCGGCGTTAGTCCGAGAGGGTCACGACTGGATTGTCCGTCCGGTGGGCGACGTGCCGCGATTCGAGTTACGTGGCCGTCCGCACGCCGGCGGGCGCGAATCCGCAACAGTATAATGCTAACTCATATAATTTATGTAAAACTTGGGTGTTTTCAGTAGTTTTGCAAAATGTATTTTTTGCACCATTTTCACCAAAAAATATTATCCTCATTCATGACCTGACTAAACCACAGGCCCAATGATGCTCATTCTATTTTCCTCAGTACTTGTATCGTCTCTGCTGTGTATGAATTTGCTTGGACTGTGACTTTTTGCTACAGAGAACGTGAAACATTGGTAACTCCCCCCCCCCCCCAATGATTTTTCCAAAATTAAAAATCGTACATATACCATGTAACGTATTCATTATAACCTGTGACATGTTGGTCTACAAGAGCTCAGTGTGGTTGTTGTGGTTCGATGTTTGGTATGTGGACCCATTGGTCAGACAGCTGCCACGACCCATCCACATTTGTCACTTCACTTCACCCACCATGGCATCAAAGCAAAATGTTTGCAGTCATGGTTTTATGGTGGGCAGAAGACATCAGGCCTGTAGGTCTCTGCTGATAATACACTGCCTGTTTGTTGTATGATTTCCATTGCCTTTGTTTGGTTGTGTTGTGTTGTAATAAGGGACCCTGAACAACAACAACAACAACAACAAAATAATAGTTGAAAAAAAAAATCAATATCGAATAAAAATTACTTGGGTTTAATCAAGCCTGTCAGCATGCATGTGGTACACGGCTCAAAAATAAGAAATTAAAAAAAAACCAGTCACCCCCAGGGTGACCAGTATCTTGCCAAAATGTGAACATGAGTGACTTATTTATTCGATTAAAGTTACTCAAAAAATAAGGATTTTGTCGACCTTGATGCTTGACCTTGACCTTTATATTTTCGTACGGTTAATGGTATCTCTCCAGGACTGTTGTACATGCAATATCAAGAGATTTTGATGAGAACTGACGTAATAAAATTTTCATGAAAAATCTGTTTTTTCGTTATGACGTCATCAAATGCCGTCATAGCGTCAAACTTTTGACAGATCTGGAAAGCACTTATCAAGCGCTTTCATGAGGTTTTACTCGATATGGTATCTAAGATTTCAAAATTTGACCTTGGGGTCAAAAACTTTTGACCTCCAGTGCTAACCATGAAGGTCAAGGCCGATCGCCACCAAAAATTAATCAGCTGAGCGCCAGACCATGAACTATATTCCCATGAAGTTTGAAGACGATCTGATTAAAATTACTCAAAAAATAAGGGTTTCGTCGACCCCTGATTTGCGACAAAGTGACCTTGAAAATTTTATGCGCTGAAAGGGACCTCTATAGGATTCTGATATGCAAAGTTACAAAAATTTCCAATGATAACTGTGCTCTGCAGAGTGAACGATACGTGATTACAGACTTAAAAAAAAATACAAGCTAACTAACACATCTTGCAAAAACTTCGTTTTGGCAAGATAAAAAGTATGCAATTTTTGGACAGCGCAATATTGGGGTTGCACAATGAATGTATGGTCATGTGATAAATCAGCTCAATACAACCGTGGCAGATGCAGACATGGATGAGAGGTGTCGAGTTCTTTTAATAGCATAGTAAATTTGTGTTTCCCCAATCAAACTGTTCATCTTTTGGAGTGCTCTAAATGTGTTTCCTAATCTGCCCGTCACCGGATTTTGTTTCAGGTTGTGACAACGCGGTCGTTGTTGATGTTTGAGATATGAAAAACCTGCAGAAAAGGCTAGTCTACAAGATGGCATACACCAATTTGATACCATCAGGTCTCTAAAAAAGTTTTTTTTGACAAGGGGTGGTGCACATCCTGGTTCACCTAATTAAACTGGTGTTCAGGGGTACACTTATCTCAGGTTAAACATGTTGAAAACTCTGGATGGGGAGGCACATTCTCTCCCGCTATTACGATAACTTATATCAAAGACAAAAGGATGTTATAATACAAACCTCGAATGCTCGGGGTATCTGGACAGAAGTTCACGTAGTCGAGACGCTTGGCTCAGTCATGTGAGCCCAGCAGATCATTTCCCTTTTTGAAATGTTCTCAAGTATGAACTTGATCTCCCTCCCCCAAAAGGAAATAAATAAATAGTACAACATTTGTGGTTCTTGGAGTTTTTGTATTTGTGAAACCATGGGAAAAAAAATACAACAACGCCTTATTATTAAAATTAACATCTCCTTGGAAAACATCCAAACAAAAATCACTCCCATACAAAGAAAGATGCAAAAAGTTCCACTTGACTATCGGCCAGCAAGCTGACTTCCAGTCATCAGTAAAGTCGTAGATCAATCATTTTTGAATGGCCTGGTTTTTACTCCTCCCAAGACCTGGAATTTACATTCGAAAAAATTAAAATAAAAAAAATTGTGCAAAGCAACCGATAGATGATACCTCAAAAATTACAAATATATTCCTCATTTATTCTGGCTGTGCAATCATTTTCACTTGATCTGCCTGATAAAACAAAATTGTAAAAGAAAAAGCAATTTATTTAAAGAAGCACAACACCCCAAAGACCATAAAAGTTTGTTCCAGTTGCTGGCAATGCAAAGAAAGGAATGATTGATCATTTTAAAACGACAAATGTAGCATCAGATGTGATTCCACAATTGTTGTCCTTCGTGGAGATGAGGAAGTAACCTGCGTTGCCCCAATAAGTAGACCACGAGTTTTTGACAAGCCAATATGGCTTTCCTTGCAACACACCATACCCGACGGCAAGCACTGCATGGTTCATTTCCTCCGCCTTGTTTTCTGTCAAGAGGGGCAAAAAATAATGACAGCGAGCGAGTGGTCAATTTGCTTCGACATTGACATTTAATCATTTTTAAAACCTCTACGATCCTGGTGTGTTTCTGGAAGGTGGAGTTTATACAAACTTTGTGCTATGAGAAAGGCAACATGGTGGTGTAGGAAACATGGTGGTGTAGGCAACATGCACATCCCTCAAAAAAACCACCACGTTTCAACGCATTCCATCTGACAAACACACGCATGTTTCTATGCATTCCCCTCACATTTGTGATCAGTATAGTTAGGGTTTTAATGCCTAAACCCTGTACATTTTACTCATTATTTTGCACATCCAACATGGTGCCCACCAATAGTTGCATAGGGTAAGTCCAAATATACAGAACAAGGGGAGGGAGATGGTTATTTATTCGAGGAGGAGGAGATTGGGACCATATTCTGTGCAGAGCGTTGGTGCTGCCCAAGCAGTCTCCTTGGCTATTGAACACAATCCTGGACGGGTTTCCACTCCAACACAGGATACCAGCAAGCTGGCACTCATTTTGCCGACCTCGGAAGGATGACAGGCAGAGTTCACCCCACTTGGTATTAATTCAACAGCTGAGCGGGATCCAAAGCCCGCCACCCTAACCATTAAGCCAACACCAGGCATATTTATTAAAGTTAGGGTGCAATGTGGGATAAGGACAATGCCATAAATTAAAAAATTTTTATGAACATCCATTAACTGGAATTATTGTTTTTCCAGAGCACCAATGGTCCCGACCATTCTGGATCTGGAAAAAAAGTGGTTCAATTGTATTGCAAAGAATTGGTGTATTTTAGACCAATTCATACAACTTTGATTTATTTTTATTTTTAGCTGAAGATCCAGTTTTCCAAATATTCTGTCCAGCAGTGCAGAAATACATTAGCAGGAATGATAATTCACCCACCTCTTACAATTCCCCACAAATGTAAAAGTAAAAGCATAAGTTGGAGGTTGCCATCCCAACTTAGTAGAACATTTCCATAAACAACCAGAGTACAACCACCATTTTTCATGTTATTTCGGCCAGCAGTTTAGGAGTGCATAAAATACAGAGCACGTATGTGAATTGGCCAAGTAGTCTTCAATTCTGTAAAGTTTTCATGCAGTGATACCATTATAAAGTGGTGGGACTTGTAATACACTCTCCCACTGGGATCGGCCGCACACGACACACGTATACAAATATCATTTGCATCTTCCCTCCTTCCTGAACCCACCAAGATTATTTAATGCCCAAAACCTTCCAGGGAACACCCCACGTACAACCATCACATTTTAATTCATTCAGTCCAGCGGTTTAGGAGTGCATACATACAGTACATGCGCACGCACACACATAGCTCATGCCAGTGTCAGTCTGCATCGGCAGACAAACTGAATCATGGGTTTTATCAATTGAAGGGTGACAAAGTTGTGGTAATCACTGCAGAAAGCAAAGTCAAGGTGATATTTTGAAGCAGTTCATGACTGATATTTGTTTTGTATTGTACCATGAACTTCTATTCAAGCTGCAACTTCAATCAACTAACCTAAGGTGGCAACGATTCAGAAAGATCAATCCAAAAAAATATGCAGTCAGGTGGCTTCAAAATGCATCTGCCCAAACAGCTTCCCCAAAATAAAACTCCAAATAAATTGAAGCTGAAAGTGGAAGGGAAGGTAGGAGAAGATGGAGAAAGAAAAAAAAAACCCAAAATATCATCATCAACAACCCCCCCCCTCACCCCACAAAAAATAACAGGAAAGGTGGTAAAGGTTGCATCTATAAAAATAATTTGATACAATAGAAGTCCAAGTGAAACTCGAATCAATTTACTTTGGCTCAAAAATCCAAGTGGAGATTACATTTGGTGCAAGAGGAAGAAAATATCAGCCAGGTTCCCACAAATCTGATGAAGCTTCTTAAATTATCAACTTGGAGCAGCACAGTAAAGTCAGGTGTAGAGTTCCAGGTATGGAGATAAATGGTATGACCATGACCAAAACAGTCCATGGAATAATACTTACTGCATTTTGGCTCATAATAGATGCCATTCTCGTAAAAGGTAAAGGACCGTTGCATGGCGTCCATGCTCACCGCCGTTGGCCCGTGTTTGAACAAAGCAATTCGGAGGGCTTGAGCATCACCGGAAGTCACGTTTACGTAGTTTTCGATTTGGGCGACTTGCTCACTGCTGTTGTAATGACAGAAGCCATTCTGGGAAATAGGCAACAAGGAAAAAAAAAAAGGCAAAAGATGTTTTGCTTGATAATTTCAATGTAATAATTAATGAATCCACAGATTTTGAATTTGGAGTGTCAGTTAACGGTCACACTTCTTCAAGTACCTCTCCCATATAAGAACCATAAGATTCCGCTGTGCAGATACCACCATGGCGCTTGATCCA
The DNA here is from genome assembly GCF_056783735.1 of Eptatretus burgeri. NCBI lineage: Eukaryota > Metazoa > Chordata > Myxini > Myxiniformes > Myxinidae > Eptatretus > Eptatretus burgeri. The sequence continues at coordinate 124,730,128 of NC_140961.1, forward strand.
CTCGTAGCCCCGCCATTCTTCTCCACCATCACACCCATTGTTACCAAATCCCCACGTGCAATCCATCAGCATTTGCTGTGACAACTTCACAAGCTTCCCCGTCTTGCATGGGGAAACAGAAAAATGGAAGGAGATGGATTAATTAGGGTGGGGGGGGGGGGAATGTATTCTTGTCGCGTTTAATTTTTTTATAAATCAAAGAAATTATGCCAAAGCTAAAAACAATAAATAGGACAACTTGGCAAACAAATCAACTTCGATGCAACGCTGCCAAAATGTTTTATTTTTTATCACTTTTTTTGGTATTACAGAGTCGAGGCTCATGGAAGAACGCAGAATGGATCAGGGCAAAACAGAACAAAAGGAACAGCAGAAAGAGAAGGGGGAATAAGGTCGAAGGAGAAAGTTTTGGAGGCTGCTCCAAAATCTCCCCCAACAAAACGTTGCAGGGTTTTCGAGGTGTAAAAAGAAAAAAGGAGCCCAATTGTTACCATCAAAAAAAAAAAAATATATATATATATCGTCTTTTTTTTGTATATATAGTTGAAGCTCGTGGATGGATGGATGACATTTAAGAGAATGTTGAAATTGGTTCCACGGGTGGTGGGGTTAAAAAAAAAACAAGAAAAGAAAAGAGGAACGAAAGTGCAGGTGAGCAGTGTTTCCTGGATTTCGGTAGTTTCACCAGGAGAGGGTTGGTGGTGTGGACCGTGTGAGCCCTGCAGAAACATGGGGGGGGGGGGTGACACAAAGCATGGCAAGAGCAGATGGTGCAAGACCAGAAAAGAGACGGTATAAGACGGAGACCACCGACCTGTCTGCGATGACAAAGTGATAGAGGCCCATCGACTCAGCTTCATTGTGGGACATTCTATTAATCTTCCAATTAAGTTTATCCATCATTTAACAATTACTTCAAAAATTTGGATTTGTCAGTATTCAGTTGTAAGCATACCAGACAGTTGCTACAACCCTATCAGAAAAAAAAACAACAAAAAATTAGTCGCCAAAAAATAAATACTGAAAATCAAGTCCACTGGCAACTATGATGATCAACTTTATATTCATTAAAACTTAGGAATCAAATATGCCATGATGCTTCTTGTAAGAGGCCATTAAACAATGCATAAAACACCATGAACGACATTCATGGCCTTAATGTACTACACAAGAAAGAAAACTTTTATTTTCCAAAACTGTCCTGGACTTTGTTGTGAAGTGGTTCAAATTTGACCTGAACTTTTGCAGATGCTCAGAATATATGTATTTTACAAAAAAGGTATTTTCATTACTTTCCAAGGTATTCTCCACCCTTGGATTACAGAGATAGTGGACAAAAAATAAATGGGGAAAAAAACTGTAAAATCAATTAATAGGGTGTTGGGCCACCACGGTCTGCATGCACTGTGGCATGGAGTCCACCAGCATGTGGAATTCTGCAGGAGGGATGCGGCACCATTCTTCTCCGAGAAAGTCAATCAATTCACACCTGTTTGGTGGAGGTGAAAAACGGTCTCAGGATTCGTTCCAGAATATCCCTTAAATGCTCAATTGGGTTCAGATCTGGTGACTGAGAAGGACATGACATATGGATAACATCAGTGCCATGCTCATGAAACCACTGGGCGACCACAAGTGATCTGTGGATGGGGGCAATGTCATCCTGGATGTGAAGACACCATTCCCGGAAAGAAAGAAAAGCTGCAAAATGGGGTGAAGATGATCTCTCAGTACCATTAAGTTGCGATTGGCATTGACATTGCCTTCAAAGAGAATGACTGCACCCACACCATTCCAGGTAAATGTGCCCCACATTACACAACCACCAGAACCCTTCACTGTTGGGAACCAAACACTCAGGGTTGTACAGTTCTTTAGGTTGGCACCACACGTGCACTTGTCCGTTTGAGAACATGGTGACGGATGATTCATCGGACCATATCACATTTCTCCACTGCTCGGTAATCCATTGCCTGTGCTCTTTGCACCACTTGACTGGCAAATGTTCATTGCCAGGTGTGATGAGCGATTTGTGCACTGCAACCCGACTTGGGTATCCTGCTCTGTGGAGTTCTCGGCGGACCGTTTTTGATGAAACTGGCTGCTCGTGCCCCCGTTGAAATATAAAGTCAATCGATTTGCAACTGCTCGCCTGCTTTGCCTTGCACTTCAAATTAATGCATAGATGTCACGATCCTGGAGTATGTGCTTCCGCCCACTGTTGACCTTTGCTGATGATGTCTTTCCCTTGGAGTTCCATGCCGACATCACCTTGGCCACTGTTGCTCGTGAAACATCAGTAAGTTGAGCTCTGTCACTGAAGCTCCTGCAAAACACACCCAACAATCGCCCCTCTTTCAAAGTCCATGAAGCCTCCTCTTGCAGCCATGCGAGCTATAATTATAGGCACCCAGGCCTGTGTAGAATTTTTACACATGTCTCTCAGCATACTGGGATGTTATTTGTTTCATTAACACATGGGTCACACCTGTGGGGAAGCTGTTGCTTTCAATATAATTGGTGCCCACACCAATTGTACATGCAACATATCCCATCATAGCCAAAGCATTCATAAGCCTTCACTCTTGCCGTCATTTGGACTGCGTAACAAGTGCAGGACTTCATTATTAATAGCCCCTTTCAAAAACTTTGAGCTGCCAAGTTCTGACTTAAAATACATATCTCATTGACAAGCAATAATGAACATAGGGCACAGCAAATAATCAAAATTGTCAATAGTTTTTGGTCGACCAGAAATTATTTATAACTAGTAAAGGTGCCCGTCTTCGACGGGCGTCACTGGCAACATATTGTAAAAGACAAATAGCATAAATGTATTTTAAACAATATATTATATCATTTTTATCCATTGATTGATGAGGATGTTCAATATCACTGTTAGGATCAAGGCTCGGGCTTGGACTTTGGGGGGGGATGCGTGCAACAGAATTTATCAGAGGAGTGACTTGAGGAGTCTTCATATTCCTTGTTATTATTGGCATCTGCCATCACGATCAAACTCTTACTTGTGAGATGGTTGAAGTACTTTTACGGAGCGGTAGACTCAAGGCTCACTGAAGCACTGAAGGCTCGAAGGCTATTTCTGTCGGTTCAAATTTCAAGGATCAAGCGGCCATTGTTGTTCAATTCAAGTTGGGTTGCCAGATTTTTATGTGCACGTGCTCAATCCCGCACCCACCCGGAAAAGATCCAAGTACACTGTCAGTACTCATCTCCACACTAAAACGATGATCATGATTTTGGGTTTAACCGTAACTGACCGGGCGATACTTTGTTGGCAGTTGGTCAGGCTGGGCAGCGGGTATCGGTCGATGAAAATTTCAAAACGGCAACCATGTATAAAAAAAGCAAAGAAATACTTTGTACTTAGTCAGAAAGTCATGGTTTTGTGAAGAAACTACGGCACATGGAAAGTGCAAATTAGTCAGGTATGAACTCAACTGTTTTCTCCCCAAATCGAGCATGATTCTATGAGCCGAACTCATCTTAGTGGTCCTCTAAAAAATGGGAAACATTTTTATTTCTTTTTTGTGCAATAATCCTCCCATTTTGCAAATGGAGTTTTTGAACTGTTTAACTCCCATAATCATCAAAACGAATTTTGAGGGGCCTCTTAAGGAAGACAATAATATCATTACCATATATGTCAAAGCTCGTTTCATTTCATGCAGTAACAAAAATCTGATGGTGGAACAAAAAAAGGGGCGTGCCAAAATATTAATATAGATTACTTGCTCTACCCTCTGGCATCTGGATTTTGAGCACGTGCATAAAAGGTAGAAAAGTATCAATAATGGGTAATGGTTGCAAACAAGACTGATGCGTGTCCGCATCCTGCATCAAGTCGGGGCAGAGGTGGTGTGCACACTTAGAGAATCTGGATATCCCTCATAGCAGCAGCAGTTCGAGCCTGTCCCATGAGGGAAAAGCCATCCCACAAACAACTCTGGGCATGAATGTCCAGACAACGTCAGTGACACTGCTCCTACAACACCAGCCTACAATGCTGTTCCTACACTCACCTCGACAACAATGACCACCACCACGACTACAACCCCAACCAACTTTGAGACCATCTTCGACTGCTGGTTTTTATCCTCCAAACCCACAGTGGAGTTCACCCAACGAGAAGAAGCCACAGTACCGTCAAGGCAGCCCGAGGCTGCAAGCACCCTTAAAATTCAAGAGTTTCAGAGAGGTGATTTTTTTTTTTTTTTTTGTATACCTTGGTCGAGGCTCGTATGAGAGCTAACACACAGCTCACAGCAAGGAGGCATGAGACAAGAGGGGCGGGAGTGGAAGGGACAAAACAGTGGGGAACAGACACATTAGGTGAACTGTGGAAGGGAGAGGGATGGGGATGGGACGGGGAACATGGCGAAGAGAAGATGGACATTTCAGGGACTTTCAGGAAGGAAAGCAGGAGAAATGAAGGAAGTGGGCTTGGGTGGATTATCGGGGGTAGAAAAGATCGAGGATTTGGATGGGGGAAGATAAGAGGTGGTGGTGAACAGCTGTTTTGAAAGCCTGGAGTGAAGAATGGGAAAGAATAGAGTGAGGAAGTTTATTCCAAAGGCGGGAAAAAAGAGGAATGAAAGAGTGAAGATGAGCAGTGATTCGTGATTTTGGTAGTTTTACCAGAAGGGGGTTGTTGGCGGACCTTGAGCGCCCTGTGGAAATGTGGTGGGGACAAATCACAGAGAGAGCAGGGGGGCAAGGCTGGAGAGGAGTCGGTAGAAGACAGAAAGACCACCGACCAACCTGCGGTGATTGAGTGAGAGGCCCAAAGACTCAGCTTCATTGCGGGAGATGCCGATGATCTTAAATGCCCTGGTTTCGACAGCGTGAAGCCGAGAAAGGTGGGAGGCAGGAGCACCAGCCCAGAGGGGAGAGCAGTACTCCATCAGGCTACGGACAAAAGCTTTGTAAGTGGTCAGGAGCTCAAGAGGGCCGAGGAAGGACTTTGCACGACGGAGGATTCCCAGTCGGCGACTGGCTTTTGAGGCGAGGTTGGAAATGTGACTTTCCCAGGAAAGGTCATGGCAGATAGTGAGACCTAGAAGCTTGAAAGAAAAGACTTCTTCCAGAGGATTGTTGAGAAAGTGGATGGGGGGTTTTGTAAACGGTCCTTTCGAAGAGACATAGTGAGAGTGTGAGATTTGTCTGGATTGAAAGACATGTTCCACGTGTTGGACCAGTTTGTGATTTTATCCAGATCTGCAGTGAGTGAAGAAGCTGCTGCTTGCCGGTCTGAGGGATGACAGATGGTACGGCAGAGGGTGGAGTCGTCGGCAAAGAGAAATAGAGGATTTTCCAGAGAGTCCGAGAGATCATTGATGAAAACCAGAAAAAGAACAGGGCCCAGAACGCTACCTTGAGGAACTCCAGCCTGCACAGGAAGAGGGGATGAAAGAACTCCATTTAGGGCCACACGTTGACTGCGACAGGAGAGGAAGTCTGCGAGCCATGAGTGGAGATGGCCTTCAATACCATGGGAAGAGAGTTTGGTGAGTAGGGCAGGGTGCCAGACTGTGTCAAAAGCACGTGATATGTCCAGGGATACGGCTCGGATTTCCTGTCTGGCATTGAGGACCTCCATCCATTGATGGGAGAGCAGAAGCAGCATATCCAGGGAAGAGTGACCTGGTCTGAAACCAAATTGATGATTGGAAATCAAGCCATTGGAGAAGAGGAAGGATTTCATATCTGAGGCGATGATGGATTCCATAACCTTGCTGATGATTGGGAGAAGGCTGATTGGTCTGTAGTTACAGGGATCTGTTTTTGCACCTTTTTTATGCAGGGCAGTGATGTTAGCAGATTTCCAAGCAGATGGCAGATGACCTTGGGCAAATGAGAGGGTGAATAGAACAGAGAGTGGGTGAGCAAGAGCAGAAGAGCAGGCTTTGAGGACACGTGGGCTGATGCCGTCTGGACCGGTTGCAGAATCTGACTCGAGGTTTGAAAGCAAGGGTTGTTGGGTGGAAAGACGAGATCAATACCACCTGAAGTCAGCACAGGGATTGGGGGGTGGGGGGGAAGCAAGATCCTACCCTTGTACTCTCACGCCCTGTCGTCAATACTCGAACCACTTTAAAGCAACTTAACCCTTTTATGCTGCCAATTATTAACATAGCCAATCAACTCATAAATAAGGGGAGGGGGAACACATGATAAAACTTCAATGCACAAAGCAGACTTACAAATCCTATATAACCCATCCCTCACACACGACAATATAAACTCAAATGCAGCTCCTTCATGAGTCTCACCTGTAATAATAAAAATACAATTTTTAATCTTTATACATTACTCTTACAAGCAGAAGTCGAGGGCAAATGTGAACCAAGTGAAAATCACAAGTCATTGTAAGATATGGTCTGTGTCCTTACCTTGAGAAACAGTGCTCCCTCCAAGGTTCCTGTTGAGGCAAAGCTCCAGCAGGACCCACATATGGCTTGATCCTTCACCGGCGTGACTGCACCTACCCAAAATATAAACAACCTCCATTTTTACAACAGCACCATTCCACCAAAATTGGAGTGTTGCCATTCCAATTTCATCATCAAACTATCTGACCACAATTTGCATGACATTGCAGGTTACAGGTCCATCACCGACAAGATCACCCTGACTTGACGACAACTTTGACACAGAAATAGTTTGTTTCACCATTCAAATTGGTTCTTCAACTGCAATATCCAATTATTACCTAAAATGATGTAAGCTTACCAACTCAATCCTGATGAGCTTATACAAATCAGGACATCACAAAAGTCATCAGTTGGTGGAAGCATTGCCTCCATAACCTACCATAGAGGCGCCAATCAAGGTTCTCGGGCGGCTCAACGCCCGCATACAACTTGGCTGGGAATGGAAGTCCACCATTTGGACCAGGGCTGGGTTTATGGCCAAGTATGCTTTGGACCTCATTGCGCAAGTAGTCTGTTAGGTGGTTCATGCCCACACGAAATGAACTCTGGGCACGATTGGTCGAGTGAATAAACCTGCGGAATGAAGATCCACCAAGAAAGAGCAACAGTAAAATTACTATAATCATCCAATATATATATATATATATATATATATATATATATATATATATATATATATATATATATATATATATATATATATATATATATATATATATATTTTGTGAGAGATTTTGAATATCGAATCGTGAGTCAACGGTGGGAGGAATTGAGGAAACCCAGAGAGCCAGGGTGACTTATCAGATCATTTTAAACAGAAGTGTAGCATTTATGCATTTCAAATGTAGTTCACAATCATCTATCCCACGTCCTCACAAATCATTGGGCCACAATACTGACATTTTTATGGGCAAATAGACCCCGATCTCATCTTTGGCCAAAGTTATGGCAGGAATTTAGAATTTGTTTAGGATGCCAGAGATAGCTCCCCTACTGTTCGTCAAAAACACACTGTGATCTTAAACGTCCACCAGCAATCAATCACACTCGCAATCCATCCATCGATTGTGACCATACTCTGTGCAGAGCGTTGCTGCTGCGTAAGCAGTCTCCTGGGCTATTGGACATAATCCTGGACGGGTTGCCACTCCGACACAGGATACTAGCAAGCTGGCACTCATTTTGCCGACAGAAGGATGATGGTATTAATTCAACAGCTGAGTTGGAGTTGAACTCAGGATCCTTGGATGCCAAGCCTACCACCCTAACCATTAAGCCAACACCAGGTATAAACCAACAGGCATGACCTCAGCACAACACCCAAGAGACTGCGCATTCATCGATAAAATTCCTTGCTTGTGAAACACCAATCCAATAGTATATGCAGTATTTGGGTCGAGAACAGGACTCGGACTAGACAACTTGGAGGCAAGTACGCAACCTCTGAAGCATCTTGTCAGACACAATTCGAGTTCAAGCATGACAAATACGAGAATGAATTTAAGTGCAAAACGTTTTCTCAAAATCCTCCGAAATTTTGTGCAACTCAAGTTATGGAATGGAATAGTACAATAAAAAGATGTGAAACCGCTTCATTGTCTGGCTATGTCCTTCCTCCCTTCAAAAATGAAGGATAAAAACCTTTCTAACCCACAGCGTTTGATTCTAAAAGGTTTCGTTTGTTTTTGGCTTTGCCTATTTCATGTTAAAAAAAAAAAATGCCAAACTGAACAGCTTCCTTCAGATACTGATGTGATTTAAAAAACAACAAAGAAAATTGATTGCTTTGTTCATATATATATATATATATATATATATATATATATATATATATATATATATATATATATATATATATATATATATATATATATATATATATATATATATATATATATATATATATATTGAAAGAACTCAGCTCAACCTGTTCAAAGTAGTGTACAGATCTGATAATGGACACTCAAATTGTAATAAAATTGTCATCATGATGTGAACACAATGAGCAAATTTAAACACGACGACAACTATTCGCATATGCTCAAACACAAACGATCCAGTGTACATGTACGGGCACCACGGGCTCTATTTGACCGTGCAACAAAACCCATGGGTTTGCCTGTTTTTGATGTTCTCGTCCGAACCGATGGCTCCTGATGTTTGGAACTCAGGTTAAAATCTACTATAGTATACAATTTCAAGTTATGTTCATGCAGAAGTGCAGCTGTCTCATTGCCGTGCACGCGAGTTGTGTGCAGGTTCCTCCATATGCATGGAATTAATATTTGTTTTGAAGGTTTTATTTATTTATTTTTATTTAAGTTTTTTTGTCACATCAGTTAACATGTGAACATGTCTGTCCAAAAATATAAATCAAAGAAATTATGCCCAAGTTGAAAACAATAAACACGACAACCTGGTAAACAAGTCTACTTTGATGTAACTGCCGAAATGCTTTGTTTTTAACACTTTTTCTTTGGGAGGGGCGGGGGGTATACAGAGTCAAGGCTCATGGAAGAACGCAGAATGGATCAGGGCACAACAGAACAAAAGGAACAGCAGAAGGAGAAGGGGGAAATGCCAACAGTAAGACCGAGGGAGAAAGTAGATGGAGACCGATAACAATGAATGTGGGCAAGGATGAAGGCTTGGGGAGAATGCAGGGCTTGGACAAGATGGATACAGAAGGAAACAGCAGGAAATTCTCAGGAAGGAAAAACAGGAAATTTGGGAGAGGGGGGGGGAGAATAGTTTAATGGGGGTAGAAGAAACCATGTTTTTTGATCAAGGAAGTTTTGAGACGGTGGTGAACAGCTGGCTTGAAAGACCTAGCGGAAAGAATGTGAAAGTTGGTTCCACGTGTGGGAAGAATAAAAAGTAAATAAAAACAAATAAATGAATCAAATAACTAAAAATAAAAAGAGGGGGAGTGTAGGTGAGCAGGGATCATGGATTTTGGGAGTTTCACTACAATGTTGTTGATGGATCGTATGCACCCTGCAGACACCTGGAGGGGACAAAACATGGAGAGGGCAGAGTGCAAGACCAGCGGTTAAATGTGGAATTCATATTTACAATAATAGACGTCGACTTCTGTATCTACCAGTGGGTGCTTTGAAATGTTGGGAGCACAGTCGTTTGAAAAACTATGGGTTACAACCTGCGTAAAAGTGTTATTCCCAGAGAGATGTTCTCCTCCCAGGGATGGATTGACAGCATTTTGGGACCCTGAGAAAAAAATTTTGAATGACAGTGTGAAATAAAAGTTTTCTAAAACAAACATTTGTGCATAAATATGTAGAATAATAACGAGATGGTGAATGTAAAACAAATTTGATACAGAACAAATCTGAAACAGGTTTTTTATTTTGCCAAAACGAAGTTTTTGCAAGATATTGTTGCGGATTCGCGCCCGCCGGCGTGCGAACGGCCACGTAACTCGAATCGCGGCACGTCGCCCACCGGACGGACAATCCCGTCGTGACCCTCTCGGACTAACGCCGGGAACTAGTCACGGGTGGGCCTTTCGGCCTCACCACGATCGTGCCAATCGGCCCCCCGCGTGGGATAGGGTTGCTCGCCAAATTCGACCTACCTAAGTACCCACACGGAGGGTAGACCGGGCGACCGCACCTCGCCGCAGGTCGACTTCGGACACGGGCCACTTTAAGCGACCCGTTCCGTACTATCGGGATAACCGAGCGGTGTTATCGTCAACCTCGACGGTTCGATTAATTATCGGGAGTTTTAGCCCACGACCAACCCTTTACGTGAAGTAAGATGGAGATTCAATTAAAGAAAAGACGAAGCGAAACGGGAAAAACAGTTCAACATAAAGCACATTTATTTCGCGATGGCACACGGATAGCACACATATACAATTGTACACCAAAAGCAAATGTAAAAGAAGAAAAAACACACAATAATGCACAAAAAGCAAATGTAAAAGTGAAACACAATGCAGATCTACCACCGACTACCGAGCACACGGCAACACTTATACAGTTTTACTTCACAGACGGCGCCGACAACACATATACTCAAAGCAAAAGAAAAAGGGACCACCCTCCACTATGAGGGGGCAGACGGGCCTGGGGCCGAGACCGCGTCGAGCCTACCCGTCTGGTGATGAGCCGTAAAATGGCGGTGGCGCCCCGACTCCGCGGGCCTCGCCGACAGTGTCTGGAATGGGGTGGGAACGGGGCCCCCTTCTCGCACTATCTCAGCGCGGGGGGAAACAGGAGGGGGTTGTTGATGCTCGGGGGGATGAGGATATCTCGCTGGCTCGGGTCCCGCGACGAGCGTCTCCACCGCGACCTCGGTCGCGTTACCGGCCTCTCCTCTCCGCAGCTCCCCGACTCTGACACGAGCGCCCTCTCGACTGCCTTCGCCGCCGCCACCTCCTCTCCAACTCTCCCACTCTCCACAGCTCCGTCCAACTGCTTTCTCCGACTCTTCTCTTCTCAACTCTCCTTGACTGACTCTTTCCAACTCCACTACTCCTTGACTGACTCAAATTGACTCAACTTCTCGGCGAGCGAACGCGGCCCTTTATAGCCCCCGGGGCTTCGCTCCTTCCCCTTCGACCCTTCACCTCTGGCTGGCTCCCCATTGGACAGAGGAAAAGTGGGCATGAATGCTTTTTGATCCACGAATCTGCATATAGCGATTATACTCCGACGCACCTGGAGGCGGGGCGAAATCGCCCCACGCTCACCGATAGGACGGAACAGAAGTGGGCGTGAATCGTTTTTGATCCGATTTCTTCGGAAAGGCTGGTGTTTTTGCACCCGCTGCTCGGTGCGCGCCCTGCACGAGTCCAGGATCGGCGCCCACAAGCGGCGCGGGAATGGCGGTGATGCGATGGTTGCGAGAGCGAGATGTGACGGCAAGGGTCGTGGCTGTTGTTGTGAAGCGGCGTTGCTGTTGGTGGTTGTTGTGTGATGGCTGTTGAGACGTGGTTGGTGGTGGTAGTAATGGCGGCTGGTCCAAAATAAAGATAGTAAAAGAAAAACGGCTATCTAAAGGGGTCGCAGCCCGACTGAATGACATTTATTCCCTCTAAACAACGGGTTTGGGCCTAACTACACATATACTTACAGAGATATCTCACCTACGGGACCTGAATGGTGGTTTGCGAATTTCGTCAACCACAACAATATGTTAGTCAGCTTGTATGTTTGTTTTTTTTTGTTTTGTTTGTAATCACGTATAAATCACTCTGCAGAGCACAGTTATCATTGGAAATTTTTGTAACTTCGCATATCAGAGTCCTATAGAGGTCCCTTTCAGTGCACAACATTTTGAAGGTCAAAGTCAAATGTCAAGGTCACTGTCACAAATCAGGGGAGTCGACAAAACCCTTATTTTTTGAGTAATTTTGATCGGATCGTCTTCAAACTTCATGGGAATATAGTTCATGGTCTGGCGCTCAGCTGATTAATTGTTGGTGGCGATCGGCCTTGACCTTCATGGTTAGCGCTGGAGGTCGAAAGTTTTTGACCCCAAGGTCAAATTTTGAAATCTTCGATACTATATCGAGTAATACCTCATAAGAAAGCGCTTGATAAGTGCTTTCTGTCAAAGATCACAGATAAGTGTCAAAAGTTTGACGCTCTGACGTCATGATGAAAAAACGGATTTTTCATGAAAATTTTATTTCCTCAGTTCTCATCAAAATCTCTTGATATTTAATGTACAACGGTCCTGGAGAGATACCATTAACCGTACGAAAATACAAAGGTCAAGGTCAAAGGTCAAGGTCACAAAAAGGTCAAGCATCAAGGTCGACGAAACCCTTATTTTTTGAGTAACTTTAATCGAATAAATAAGTCACTCATGTTCACATTTTGGCAAGATACTGGTCACCCTGGGGGTGACATTGGTTTTTCATTTTGTTTGTTCATTTGTTTTTGCCTCCACGTAGCGGTTGCCTATAAACTGCCCAAATAAAGGTATGCGTCAGAAGAACGCGTTACGTGCTTGGAACAAGATCGCCTGTCGGGAGGGTACTCTATCTGCGAGTACACTGTAATTAATGAACCAGAAACTGGTGCACGAAATGTTGCAGAGTCAAGAACTTATATTACAGTCCAAAGCATCACAGAATGTTAAATATATAATACGTGGCAAACGGCCTGAAACAGAATTTAATGAAATGTGCACCACAGACAACATTATATCTCCATGTCATTTAGCTGAAGATTTTGCCAATAAAAACAAATGGTCACTTTAGCCGAAACTACTATAACCGATTGAGGTGTGTGTGCGTGCGCACGCGCGCATGTTTAATATGAACGGTGCTCAGATGATGATCCATGCGGTCTGGAAAGTGAGTGTGTGTGTGTGCGTGTGTGTGTGTGTGTGTGTGTGTGTGTGTGTGGCATGTTTTTTTAATGGAGTTCGACGGGAGCATTCTGATGTGGAGTGTGATGCACCAAAATGATAGTCATGATCTCACGAGTCGACTCGGTTCATTAACTACAAAGAACCTGGAAGAATTCCAACGTTTTAAACACACACCATGTTAAGGTGTATCGAGCAGCTTCATAGGTCCTTCCACAGCATGGATTTCTAATTACAAAATAAATTGAAGGGCACTCGGTAGAGCGCACATACCTCCGCCACGTAATGCCTGATCCACGGGAACATATCGGGCCCAATACATTTTTGAAATATCATGCTATACAGTACTATATCGTTTTTGGTCCTATCTCTCAATGGTGAAGAACCACATCAGAAATTAAATAATTCTCGTATCCAGATCCGGATCTTCACCAAAATCGAATCCATTCGTCCTTGTCGCACACCCAACAGGTCCACCCAATTTTGTCCGAATCCGTTCACAACTTGACATATCGTGCTATATATAGTTTTTGGCACTCTCTCTCAAAAAAAATCTCAGAGTCTGATCCAGATCTTCACCAAAACCTAATCAGTTCGACCTTGTCACACACCGAACCTGTCCACAACTTTTTGAGATATCCTGCACACAAACAAACAAAAACGAACAGCCAAACAGAAAGGGGTGCAAACATAACCTCGTTCACCTTCGGTTGTTGGAGGTAATAACGAAAACAATGCCAACATTGTAACAAACCATATATTAATTAATACAAATAATAATGAATGTATCATCAACCCCAGCCCACTTCACTCAGCTCCGCTCACCCTGGTCCAAGCACATCCGGACGTGGTGATGGTGAAAGGAAAGTTAATGCTCAGGCAGTACAGCAGGCAGGTATGCTACAAGGCCGTGAAAAGCAATGAAAATTTGGTCCAACAGACGAACGGGCTCACTCGCGATATATTAAAATAAAGGACATCGCAGGACATTCGGACCGACCGTGTCAATTCGCACCCTCATCGATGTTAAGCAACAAGGAATGTTTTTGAACTCATTGAGCTGTGGTATTTCTCTATAAGATTAACAAAACGTACGAGTGAAGATGGTCAATATTTCTTTGGGTACAAACCCCGTTTTTGTAGCGTATATTTATGGTTCATGAAAATTTTCTATAAAGTATGAAAATGGAGCTTTCGTCATGGTAAATGGTGTTTAAGGCAGGTAAAAATGTTTAGTTTAACAGCGATAAATAAACTTTACAGCATTTTTATTTTTTCCAGAATCGATCAAAATCGACTTTCAACCCTCAACGACGAATATATTATACCATGTTGAAATAGACATTCTAAAAAAAAAAAAAAATCGCCATCCTCTCCTATTTCTGAAAATGTAAACCTGATTATTTATTTATTTTTTGGAGCACAGACCCCCTTTGACGGTCCAGGCTAAATTTTCCCCACGGGTGCTTGTGCTCCAGAGTACCCATGGAATTGGCGTCCTTGTTTACAATCGAACACAGTCAGTGTGCATTGCCGATACGGTTGGAGATTCCACAAATGGAAGAAAACAAAAGATCTGCATTTTAAATTCCCAAGTTAAAAAAGTTTGAAACTACACCAAATTAGATTCCTCGCATGCAGACTTGAGGGAACACCGGATGGGTGTTAGGGAATACTTCCCTTTTGGATGTGTTGAGGGGATTACTGGCCATTCGCTCAATGAGTAGAATGTCCAACTCGATACTCATTAAAAAGGGAGAGATCCATGCACATGGAATCCTTTGTCATGAATCCCATGCGACGCAAATATGAGGCGAGTCAAAAGCAAACAAACACCTCACCATGTTCTGTCACCGATTTCCATACCTGACATTGTGTACAAAGGCATCGCGGCGATCTTCATTCTCATGTCCCATGTAGGTGCGCCCGTGCTGACGTTTGAAGTGATTGAACAGGCCGTGCATATGCGCCGGTTTGTGCATCAACTCAGCAATAGGATTGAGCAAAAGGTGATGTTCCACACCGGGTCCCGGGAAACCAACACATTTCATTCCTGATAGGCGCCACGGGGGATAGAGAAGTGAAGTGCAACCAAGTGCAGTGATGAGCACAAAATAAATAAATAATAATCAAAAACTGTACCAATCTTACCTCAACGTCCTCCAAACTAATGATATCCTCTTACTTTTTGCAGGTGTGCAAAATGGAGTTTGTGTGTCATCAGCAGATTTAGATTGTCAACAAAGCTCTTTATTTTTTTTTATCCGAACGAGATAAAAATAGTTGTCAAAATCTACGTGAGAAAGAAATCCTTCAAGAAGACAAATCAAGTTCAGGTTTAGATTTCATCATCTAGGTCATTTGCCAAGGAAGGTCACAATCCATAGATGATCTCAAAATAATAACTGATGAAATCCCTTCAAATCACTGCAGCTGAATGGTGTCAGAATAACAAACAATTTATTTCCGGCGAGTGTTCAAATAATGAGATTTAAGATATCCATCTGAAACTTTCCACGGTGATCATGCATCTTGTGAAGCAAATGTGTCTAGCAAAGTACGTGTCATTTTAAATAATAATAAATAAATAAATTAAAAAAAAAACGAGTGAAGTCGATGGCATGCCATCGCAAATCCCCACGCTTCCCGTCTAAAGGATAGTTAAAAGATGGCAAAATATTCCACAAGGAATGACCAAATATCAAATTTTGAGTTAACATTTCCCCCCACCCCATTTTGACCGGTGATCCGACATCCTCATCCCTGGAGCATGAACCGGGGTCAAATCCCCAAAAAGTGTGTTCCATATTTCATGCGTCCCCCCAATGTGAATTGCACACAAAAACTTTCATTGAAAAAAAAAAAAGTTTTGAAATTTGCCCGTAATTGCATTTTTCATTATTTGGCTTTTTGACCCCTCCCGAGGGGATGGAGCCAAAATGACACTGTCATGTGGTGATCACAACTAAACTACCAAGTTTGGGGAATTTCTGCCCAATAGCATGAGACAGACAGTTTATTCAATTGTAAGGTTCTGCTTTTTAGCAGCGTCTCACGTAGCGAACGCTGCTCTAAGAGAGCTCGGCATTGTTGTTGTTGTTGTTGTTCTTCTTCTTGTGAAGACAAAACCTTTATATTAGGACTCGGCTCCTTTATATACATGATCCAGATCTCCTTAAATACTAAGCACTTGTACACATCCTCGCATTAAGGGTGCCTTTTGAGAGCGTCTATCATGAAATTTAAATATATTTGGACATTTGCTTTAAAGTTTCGAAAAGTTTACGTTACTCTTTAAAGATTATTCCATTTAATATATTGTAATTTCGTAAATACATTATTTATTTCGTAAATACACGATATTTCGTAAATACAGTATGACGGGTCTCGCTATTGGCTTAATCAAGGCACGTGACGAAATATCGAAAGTTGTTGTTTTTTTGTTTTTTTTTTGTTCGTTTAGTCGACAAAACCTTTAGGACGCTGCTCTTGGACACATTTGTCCTTGTTTGTGGTTACCTGTTAACTCCAAATACCCACAATATTGTCTTTTCAACTTGAAGGACGAGATTATACAATCCTCCGATGACACAGCCAAAAGCAGATAAATTTTACCTTTCGGTTTATGAAAGTGGGCAGGGTCCACGTCTTTCCGGAAGTTATCGTAGTCGATGTAATATTTGTCAAAGTGAGAGTCAAGCAAGGTGTCAACTCCGATCATCTCGTATCGCAACGGTTCGACACCATCACCATCGTCGGTAACCCACAGCGAAAATGTCTGCTTCCTGCCGCCGCCGTATGTCACATTCCGCCAGAGCTCACACTTCCTGCCTTTTAGGTGATCCATGCCTACAAACTGAGACAATAGAGTATCGCAATCGATATTTGTCATTGGTACAATGAGCATCCACAATCATCCTCTTCGCAAATAAATTTCAAATGTTAATCAATATTAAAAGATGTGGCAAATTTCTTCAAAAACGAACAAACAAATATACATTCGTACTTCAAAACTATGAACGTCTCAGAAAACCAGTAAACAATGCCTCAATCTTTGTTGGACACACTCACTCAATATTCATTTGACTCGATAGCAAAGAGTAAGAAATGTTTGTTTTTTTTTTTAAAGAAGGAAAGACCCCTTTCGCCTCTCCCTCCCCAAATCAAACTGCCGTGAAAGCAGCAACACTCCAGGGGTATAAACAGAAAATTCTTTGAATTTACCAGTTGGTGATGAAAAAAAATATTAGAAAACAAGTCTGAAGACCACGATGGTTCACGAGCGGTATTTGACAATGAAGATTGTTTCAGAAGTCAAGGATGAGACAATGTGATAATTTTTGACCAAGTTATAAAAATGATCAACATGATGTGGTACGAGTGACGGGTTATGAGCTGCAAAATGTCGAAAACCCGGTTTCGTTCAACAACTTAAAAAATTTGACCTTTGCATAACCTTTAAAGGTCACAAAACAATGTTGTGGACATTAAAATAAGGAAACAGGATACGTGCTATAGCTTATTGGAGTTAGTTCGTCGAAGAAGGTCGAAAACCCGGTTCAATTCCCACAACTTTGTGAACTTTAAAGGTCAAAGGTCAAGGATTATGACCTTTGGTGCAAAACTTCCTCTGGAACATTCCAGGAACAATATAACGTCATATATGCAATATGGCATTTCGCACTCCTCGGATTATCCATACTTTGATGAAATCAGCGTGAAAACAAACTTGAAGGGGGTGCCACGGGCAAGGTGTTCGAGATAGAGAAAAATGGTTTCAAGACTTTAGGTGGGGAATGACCTCAAGTTTATGCATAAAAAATAGTCATCCCAGCTCTCAAAGTTTGGGCGGTCGTATGATTTTTATGTCAAAATTCGAAATTTTCTAAGTTCATGACATTGACCTTGTGACCTTGACACGAAAATGAAAAAAAAAAAATTGAGCGCAGTGGGGCTATGCAGATGCCATTGGGCTTACCAAATACCGAAAACCCCTGCCAGATTCGACAAACCCCTCGGAGAAGAAGGATTATGTCAAAATCGCAATTTTCTAAGTTCGTGACCTTGTGACCTTCACACAAAAATGAAAAATAGAGCTCCGTGGGGCTATGCAGATGCCATAGGGCTAACCAAATACCGAAACCCCTGCCAGATTCGACAAACCCCCTAGGAGAAGATGCAAATTGAAATCGGCTACCCCCTAAAAACACATGTTTTTTTGGGCGTGGCTCCGCCCATAATGGGCGGACCATGCCCATTTTCAGGAAAACAACTAGATCATGATATAAACCTCCCACCAAAATTTTATCAGGATCGGATCAAAACCCACAGAGCTATGCTCGAGACAGACAGACAGAGACACAACAATAACGAATATAGTGGTCACTTATTTTTTGTGAAAATATTTTTTCATGAACCAACAATTGTGACCTTCAAACAACGACATGATGGATATGAAACATCAAGCTGGGATGTGGACGTAGCAAGGGGGGCTGTCGATCCCACTGTGCATCTGGTCCAAGACGTTTGTATTTTCACACGTTTCAAACTACTGCATAGATTGAACTTCGGTACACTCATGCAAATCGATGGTTAAAAAGTGGGAAACAAAGAAGGACTTCTACCATTGTTACACACGTCATACGCAGATGGCAAGGGAGCGAGACGTAATATGTGAAAAAGATAACTTGTATCACTCTCTTGAATGTAACCGAGTAATGGAGTCAAAGCAATCGTGGCATTTCAATGGACATCACAAATCAGCGGTTCCAATCTCCTCTCTGTGCACGGAGGATTAAAACAGGAATGTGAGATTTGACCAGGGTCTTGGTGCAGAAGGGGAATAATGTATTCTTCCAGTGGACTGTACACACAATTGTGCCCAGAAATAATCCCAGGTACCATGGCTTGCGATTTTCACGAATCGGATCAGATACCTTAAAGCTTGAGGTGTCCGGAAAGATCGGCTGTGAATAAATTGGAGTCGTCTTTGTACCATTGACTTGAAAGCATTTAATGACGTTAAACTCCGTCTCTGTCGTTTCAGGGCTGATCTTGTAGCCAATCCCATACTGGAGCTCAAATGCATGCTGAAACGTCTTCACTTGGCCTGAAAAACAAACAAGAAAAGGTTAAATAGGCAGGTCACATGACTATCCCTTGTTGCACCATTTATTTTTTTTGTATACCTCGACAGGACAAGACTAGTTTTGTGTGGTGACGATGCATTCTAGATATACTCGGTTTATTTAAAAAAAAAAAAAAAATATATATATATATATATATATATATATATATATATATATATAGATACATATATATTAAAAACACAAAGACATCCAATACCACTACCACCAGGTGGCCATTGTGGCATACGTTAGCACATTATGTGTGGACAGTCAGATACAATAAAAAACAATAAGACGATGTCGTGCAGAGCACGATACTTGCAAAATCCATGAAACAAATTTGGTCTCAAAAATAATTGGTGGTTGAATTCAATGACCAAACATGCAACTCCTCTTCAAATTTCAAGTGTATCGGATGAAAATTGACAATTTTAGAAACTTGTCCGATGTTGACCTCAAAAATAATTGGTGGTTGAATTCAGTGACCCGATCTGCAAATCCTCTTCAAATTTCAAGTCAATGGGATGAAAATGGAGGATTTTAGAAATCCAAGTTATTGACTTTGGGCCTATGTTGACCTTTTGGTTGAGGTTGACCTCAAAAATAATTGTCGAGTTGAATTAAGTGACCTGAAATATAAATACCGTATTTTCACGACTATAAGGCGCATATAAACGTCTTAGATTTTTGTCAAAATGTGCGACGCGCCCTATAGTGCAGTGCGCCCTTTGTGTGTATAAAAGAACAGGTATGTGCGGTATGCAGAACATTGCTGTTTTAACAACCCCGAAAATGGCAAAGAGACACGCTTATGAAGCTCAGTTTAAACTGAAGGCGATCAGCTATGCGGAGGAACATGGGAATCGAGCCGCGGCGAGGAATTTCCAGATCAACGAGTCGATGGTTCGAAAGTGGAGGAAGTTGGAAAACGAGCTGCGACAGGTGAAGAAGACGCAGCTGAGTTTCCGTGGAAACAAGGCGAGGTGGCCAGAGTTGGAGGAAAGACTTGAGCAGTGGATCGTTGAGCAAAGAGCAAGTGGGAGGAGCGTTTCGACGGTCACGATCCGACTGAAGGCAGTATCGATAGCGGAGGAAATGAAAATCGAACATTTCCACGGAGGTCCGTCTTGGTGCTTTCGCTTCATGAAACGGTGCCATTTTTCCATCCGGACCAGGACTACGATAGCGCAGCAACGTCCGGCGGATTATCAAGAAATGATGGAAAACTTCCGCTCCTACTGCAGCAAGCACATCTGCGACAAACGGATCCAGCCGAGCCATCGGCGTGAACCGGCCGTTCAAAGTGAGGCTGCGAGCGGCGTGGGAGCGGTGGATGACCGAAGGAGAGCACAGCTTCACAAAGGGTGGAAGGCAGTGCCGGGCGAGTTACGCCACAGTTTGCCACTGGATTGTTGATGCCTGGGCTAACGTGTCTGCTGGCACTGTTGTCCGAGCTTTCGCTAAAGCCGGCATCATTTCGGAGGAGCCGCACGGTGCAGAAAGTGACTCTGACGGCGAGGAAGGTGGACCTGCTAGGTTGGGTTTAGCGCAGTTCGATTCCGAAACAGAGGATGAGGATTTCGATGGATTTGATTAAAGACTATTACCGGTATTTGATTGTTTTAGTATTTTTGTAACTAATACTTTAATAAAGCACAACCAAACTCAATTTTGCTCCCGATCTATTTTTAAATACGCACACTTGTGTGCTTGTGTGAGTGTGTTGTTGTACGGCGGACGTACGTAGTAGAGGATATTCATATAAAACCTGCCCTACTGGCACCCTGCCCTACTCACCAAACTCTCTGCCCATGGTATTCAAGGCCATCTCCACTCATGGCTCGCAGACTTCCTCTCCTGTCGCAGTCAACGTGTGGCCCTAAATGGAGTTCTTTCATCCCCTCTTCCTGTGCAGGCTGGAGTTCCTCAAGGTAGCGTTCTGGGCCCTGTTCTTTTTCTGGTTTTCATCAATGATCTCTCGGACTCTCTGGAAAATCCTCTATTTCTCTTTGCCGATGACTCAACCCTCTGCCGTACCATCTGTCATCCCTCAGACCGGCAAGCAGCAGCTTCTTCACTCACTGCAGATCTGGATAAAATCACAAACTGGTCCAACACGTGGAACATGTCTTTCAATCCAGACAAATCTCACACTCTCACAATGTCTCTTCGAAAGGACCGTTTACAAAACCCCCCCATCCACTTTCTCAACAATCCTCTGGAAGAAGTCTTTTCTTTCAAGCTTCTGGGTCTCACTATCTGCCATGACCTTTCCTGGGAAAGTCACATTTCCAACCTTGCCTCAAAAGCCAGTCGCCGACTGGGAATCCTCCGTCGTGCAAAGTCCTTCCTCGGCCCTCTTGAGCTCCTGACCACTTACAAAGCTTTTGTCCGTAGCCTGATGGAGTACTGCTCTCCCTCTGGGCTGGTGCTCCTGCCTCCCACCTTTCTCGACTTCACGCTGTCGAAACCAGGGCTTTTAAGATCATTGGCATCTCCCGCAATGAAGCTGAGTCTTTGGGCCTCTCACTCAATCACCGCAGGTTGGTCGGTGGTCTTTCTGTCTTCTCTACCGACTCTCCAGCCTTGCCCCCTGCTCTCTCTGCGATTTGTCCCAACCACATTTCCACAGGGCGCTCAAGGTCCGCCAACAACCCCTTCTGGTAAAACTACCAAAATCACGAATCACTGCTCATCTTCACTCTTTCATTCCTCTTTTTTCCCGCCTTTGGAATAAACTTCCTCACTCTATTCTTTCCCATTCTTCCCTTCAGGCTTTCAAAACAGCTGTTCACCACCACCTCTTATCTTCCCCCATCCAAATCCTCGATCTTTTCTACCCCCGATAATCCACCCAAGCCCACTTCCTTCAATTCTCCTGCTTTCCTTCCTGAAAGTCCCTTTAATGTCCATCTTCCCCTCGCCATGTTCCCCGTCCCATCCCCATCCCACTCCCTTCCACAGTTCACCTAATGTGTCTGTTCCCCACTGTTTTGTCCCTTCCACTCCCGCCCCTCTTGTCTCATGCCTCCTTGCTGTGAGTTGTGTGTTAGCTCTCATACGAGCCTCGACCAAGGTATACAAAAAAAAAAAAAAAAAAAAAAAAAAAAAAAAAAAAAAACCCGCGCCCTATCGTGAGGAGCGCCTTATGTGTGTGTCAAATACAGGAACGGCACACACAACTGAGACTGCGCCTTTTGGCACGGTGCGCCTTTTGGTCGTGAAAATACGGTACTCTTCAAATTTCAAGTCAATGGGATGAAAATTGAGGATTTTAGCAATACCAACTTCGTTGTTGACCTTGGGCCTGTGTTGTCCTCTCGACCCAGCATTATGTGGTGGAGGTATGCGCTCTACTGAGTGCCCTTATAGTTTCTACTACTTTCACTTATTTCCTTATTCATGCAATACAGGTGGACAAATTCCTCTGCAAGCCTTGGACATTGTAGAAAAGAAACTGTGCGAAGAGTTCAAAATGTCCTTCTGCGTCATTGTTTTTAGGAGGAATGTGAGGAGGTTGAAGGGGGAGGGAGCAATGGTCAGCTGGTGTCATGATGTCAATCAATTCAACGACATGACCATGCAATAAGCTCAAGCCAAGAAAGCACAACCAAAAAATATAAAAATGAAATGAGTAAAAAGTAGTGGAAACAAGAAGGGCACTCAGTGGAGCTCACACCTCCACCGAGTCATGCCCGATCCGTGAGAACATATCGGGCCCAATACATTTTGTAAATATCATGCGATATATCGTTTTTGGCCCAAATCGCTCAATGGTGAAGAATCACTTTGAAAATTAAAGAATTCTCATATCCAGATCTGGATCGGGATCTTCACCAAAATGGAATCAATTTTTCAAGGTCACACACCCAACCTGCCCATCAAGTTTCATCTGAATTAGTCCAGAATTTTTTTTAAAGATATCATGCTCTTCATTAGTTTAGCCCCATCTCTCATTGGTGAGGATTCACTTAAAAAGTTTTTTTTTTATCAGATCTGGATACGGATTTGAATCTTCATCAAAATTGAATCAATTCTGCCTTGTCACACACCCAACCTGTCCACCAAGTTTTGTTTGAATCCGTCCACAACGTTTTGAGATATTGTGTGATATATCGTTTTTGGCCCTATCTCTCAATGGTGAAGAAGCATTAAAAAAAAATTTTAGTAGTCGGATCCGGATCTTCACCAACACAATCAGTTCATCCTCATCACAGACCGAACCTGACCACCAAATTTCATCCAGATCCATCCACAACTTTGAGATATCCTGCACACAGACAGACAAACAGAAAGGGGGTGAAAACACAACCTCCTTCACCATCAGTGGCAAAGGTAACCACACAAAAACGAAGAAACTCCAATTTAAAGAGAGACTTAAAATCCAGCGCTCGATTCACCGACCATTCCCTGCAGTTATTCCCCTTTTACTTCTGCCAATGAAGGTCGAGGGAGTTATGTTTTCACTCCTGTCTGTCTGTTTCGGATATCTCAAAGTTGTTGATGGATCCGGATGAAATTTGGTGGTCAGGTTGGATAGATGATACATCGCACAAGGATGAACTGATTAGATTTTTATCAAGATCCAGATCTGGATCCGACGACTAGAATTTTTAAGCGATGCTTCACCATTGAAAAATAGGGCTAAACTGATATATATAGGGTGTCCCAAAAAAAATATACAACTTTTAAAATTCTTCGTTGGATCCTAAAAAAAAAAAAAGCAGTAATTTTGTCACTAATGCTTCATTTCTTTTTGCAGAGACCCTGAAGTTTATTTTGTTACCAAGCAAGCGCCAGAAAAATGCCAAGACTGACCGTACAACAACGGACAAAAATTGTTGAACTTTGGCACCAGACGAAAAGTGTCATACAGGTGCAACGTCTTTACTCGAGACATTTCGGTATCCACTTGCGCCATGCTCCAAACTTTCGGACAATAAAGTGAACCATCGCATCGTTTACCAATGTGGGAACCATCTGTGCCCTTCACAAGGGTCACAGTGGTCGGAAGAGGACAGGTCGTAGTGAAAAAAAAATGTGGAAATGGTGAGACAGGCGGTCGTTCAGAGTCCAACAAAATCGATTCGATGACTTTCTGCCGAGACAAACATTCATAAGAGCACCGTTCAGAGGATCCTCCGCCAAGACATTCATGGCTTTCTAAACAAGGCGTTTTCTCAACCAACACTTTGAGGGCCGCTTTATCTCCCTCTACGAAGACGTTGAGTGGCCACCGTATTCCCCTGACCTTACTCCTCCAGACTTCTTCGTGTGGGGCTATCTCAAGGACAGGATCTATGGAAACCCTCGGCCTCAGACTCTTGATCAGCTGAAGGAAAACATCCGCCGAGAAATCCAGAACATTCCTCAGGAAACGTTTCCCAAAGTGATGGAGAACATGACAACGCGTTTGCAGGCAGTGATCGGACAACGTGGAGCCTACGTCGAAAAGAAAACGACGATTCTATACCAAAATTTAAATTTTGGTGGCAATTTTGACATTGGTACAATAAACTTCAACCTTTCAGCTTTCTATCCAGCCATATCTTCTTCTTCTTCTTCTTTCGGCTGCTCCCGTTCGGGGTCGCCACAGCGGATCATCCGCATGATCCGCATAGTGATTTGGCACATGTTTTACGCCGGATGCCCTTCCTGACGCAACCCTGGTCGCCTCTTACGACACAGGGATATGGTACACCTATTTTAACCGGGGTATACACCGGCCCAGTACACTGGTACTCATTTCGCCGACCTCGGAAGGATGACAGGCTGAGTCAACCCCCTGGTGTATTAATTCAGTGGCCCAACGGGGCTTGAACTCAGGACCTTTTCGATCCCAAGCCGCTGCCCTAACAACTGCGCCAACACCAGGCTATTCTATCCAGCCATATATCTTTTTTTAAAATATATGTTATGACGATCCTCTTTGCAGATGAAAAGTTGTATTTATTTGGAGACACCTTGTATATATATAAACACAATATGTCAAAAAATTCGAGACAGATTTGGATGAAACTTGGTGGACAGGTTTGGTGTGCGACCACGACGAATTGATTTGACTTTCGTGAACATCTGGATCCGGATCAGACAACTAGAAATTTTTAAGTGATTCTTCACCATTGAGAGATAGGTCTCAAAAACGATATTCAGTATAGCACGATATCTCAAAAATGTATTGGGCTCGATATGTTCTTGTGGATCAGGCATTATGTGGCGGAGGTATGCGCTCCACCGAGTGCCCTTCTGGTTTATTTATTTTTTCACAGTAATCCAATGCTAATGGAAGAGCTTGTACATACATATGCAGGACAAAGACATCAGTCGATATCAATGTGCTTACAAAGACATTAGTATTCAATGGACAAACAGAGAATACATGGGATTTGATCCTGGGATCCTCAAGATCAGCCAGGGTTCCAGGTGTGAACACCACGAGGCCAGGCCTGGTTGACAAGCCAAGCCAAGCCAAGCCAAGCCAAGCGTTGAGACGGCAACACTATTTTTCCTGTAGCAAATCCATACATACCGTTGTAGTAATCAATCCGACTTTCTTTGCCTGTTGCGTTGTACCAGGCCTCAAACGGCTCTTCAATCTCAGAATAAGGAAGGTAGATGATACCTGGTGAGAATACAGGACTGTGAATTATTTTTTGTGGGAAAAGGGAAAGAATGAGGGGGGGGAGGGGTGGGAGGACACAGGTTGAATAGGCTGGATACAAAGTCAAACAGAGCAATAAGTTGAAAGAACGGGAAGGGAAGAGTAGGGATGCAACAACAACAACAACAACAACAACAACAACAACAAAAATGGAAAAGTGGGTGCAGGGAGAATGGAGAAAACACAATAACCTGGAAAGGAAGTGGTGTGCTTGGTGAAGGTTAATGTGGGTAGAAAAGATAATGAGTATGAATGGAGGATGACCTGAGGTGAACAGCCATCTTAAAGTTATCCGTTCCCTGCACCAGCCATCTCCATGCTTTTCGAAGAAAAGAAAAAAAAAATCACCCTGTCTTTCTATCTGTCTGTCTGTCTGTCTGTCTGTCTCCCTCTTCCTAAACAAACAGTCAGCAGAAATTCACCAAAGTTGTAGTTATGTTCACCACATGGTAAGAATTTGCAAGAGCAGCATCATTTTATTCTGTCCCCTGGGATGGGATCAAAAGGTTGACTTCTGAAAAATACTATTATGGGCACATTTAAAAAAAATTTTTTTTATGAAACTTTGCATATGCAATCAACATTGGGGGACACATGAAATATTTAACAATTTTTGGGGATTTGACCCCCGGGTAATGCCTCAGGGAGCGGGGAGGTTAAACTAAACACCGCCCAGAGACGACCGGAGCTTTTTTAGCAGTCGGAACTGTTGTCAAGCTCAATTCTGCTGTTTAAATTTTGAGGATAAGGGTTTGGCGAGCGCATTGCATTTTAGTTTTAAAACGTGAGCGAAAATCAAGTAAATTAAATAAAATTACGAACAGCACCTGGAGAAGTCCAACAGTTCCAACTTGAGTTGAATCTCATGCACATCTTCTAGAGATGCCGGGACAAGTTCGGCAACTTTAATTTCCGGACTTCTCTGGACTTCTCTGGGTGGTGATCGCAACTTTATTTAATTTATTTAATTTCTCGGCAGTAACTTTTTAATTTATTTAATTTCCAGGCGTCACCGAACGGTGTTTAGTGTGACCGAGTAGGGACTTGGGATCACAGGGATCAAAATGGAAAATATATTTTAACTCAAAATTTGATATTGGGTCTTTCCTGGTGGAACTTTTTCCCATCTTTCAAGTTTCCTTCGGTGGGAAGTGTCGAGATTTGCGATAGCGCACCATCGACTTCGCTCTAGTTTTTTTTTTTTGATTAAATGCACTCGTTCCCAAGTATACCAACGTCACATGTTCTTTTTCTTCCCCTTCTTCTTTCGTACGCAGCTCACGAGTCTTTCATATTTCATATTTCAAATGCAGAACGACTTTCGTACGCAACCCTACATCGTGGGATAGCATCATTGGCTGCGGACGTGACTGCCACTGATGCAGTGCCCTCTGTAGGATCGGGCAGGAATTTGTCATTTGTTCGGGGTGCTGGTGATCGCGAGGAGTGGGCGAGCTAAGGACACCGTGGGATCTTTAACATCCACCAAGTATTGGCACCAGAGGGCGACACTAGTTTCACGTCCTTCCGAGGGATGACACAAACATTGATGAATAACCCTGCCTGTGAAACACCGGCTTGACAGTTAATTACTGGGTCGGGATTCGAACCCAGGCTTGACAGCTTAGAGGTGAGTGTGCGTACCTCGGAGCCATATATCAAAAATCAGATTTTTATTTTTAACGTTTTTTTACCAAACCACACAAAAATACAGGTGAAGACAAATGTGAGAATCCAGAAAGGATCAAAATCCTGCATACCTGATACATGGTACAAATCACCAAACTCTGGAGGATCCTTGGCTGGCAACGCAGCGGCGAGACCTACGGCAGAAATAAGTTTTGAGTGTGAACGAAAAAACAACAAAAAAAAAAAATCAAATGTGCATTTCAGGAATTTCGAGCAACTAAGAGTTGTGATGAAAGAAGTTTTAAATCCGTGACATAAATTGTGACAAGCACCATATTTCTGCCGAAAGATCGATTGGGTCCTCTATAAATGATGTCCCCGAATCAGTTCAGTCCAGTTTAAAGTTGTTCGCAGGCAACACTAAATAATGTATATAGAGTGGTGGATACGGATGTAGAAGCACTCCAGAATGATACCGACGAGGCCATGAAGTGGGTCAAGACACTGGCAGCTTCCCTTTTAAATGAAGCAAAATGTAAAGTTATTCGTTGCGGAAGAAGGAATCAGGAGTTTGCATACACCGTGGGCAAGGGGAGTGAAAGCAGAGAAAACAAGTCAGTGAGCGAGGGGGGGAAGGACTTCGGGGCGCTCTTCGATTGAAGCTCATCTTTTAGTTGCAGATGCTGCAAGGAGAGCAAATTGGAGCTGAAAAAAAAAATCACAAGCCAACATTTTTATGCCCGTCCGTCTGTCTGTCTGTTCGTGTGTCCATCCATTACCATGATAACCGAAGAGTGGTTGAAGGGATCCATGTCAAACTCGGTACACGTACGTTTCATGATGTGAACATGAACCGATTAGATTTTGGGGGCAAAGGTCATGTTAGGTAAAAAAAATATGTCACCGAGCTAACTTGTGAAACAGTGGTGGGATTTTGACTAAACTTGGTACAAGTATACAGTACGACGCAAAGATGAACCGATTCGACGGGCGGCATCAAGAGGTCAAGGCTCAGAGCCCGTGATGGGTTTTTGTTCCTGCAACAACGTACAAATGGCTAAAGGGATCAAAGTCACACTTGGTATAAGTACGTATCATGACGAATACATAAACTGATGAGATTATGGGGTCAAGAGGTCAAAGGTCATGTCAGGTCAGGTCCAAAAACGTTTTAAAATTTTTTTTAAGGATTGCCTCAATAAAGCTGCAAAGAGCTAGTTCGACTGTTCCCAGGACTTCGCAATCTCGACTACCGAGACATATTGAAGGGACTTGGTCCAACTACTCTACATTGAGACGGAGGGTGTGTGTAACTCTTTAGTTCGTAGTCACGTGATCGAATCTGGAACTCGAAATAGGTTTAAATCTGCGCTTGAGAAGCGTCGGTCCGGCAATCCCTTGGAGTTTAAGACCCTGTGAAGAGGGGGACACAGAGGCTATACTCTTCAAGTCTCAAAATGGAGCGCGACTGCACGATCCAGGAATCAAATGGAGTCATCAGGAAGAACCTGCATCGCTTTTGGGTTTCAGCTGCCACTCCTCTACCCCTCCCTGTTCGGTTGGGGTTTAAACCCCCATCCCCTACCTCAGGAGTCCTGTCTATATATCCATGTAGTCAGTGTGTATGTATGTATGTATGTATGTATGTATGTATGTATGTATATACTAGATACACATGTACATCGATATATACATATATCCATGTAGTCAGTGTATATACACATATACATATACATATACATATACTAGATACACATGTACATCGATATATACATATATCCATGTAGTCAGTGTATATATACATATACATATACATATACATATACATATACATATACATATACAGATACATATACTAGATACACATGTACATCGATTTATACATATATCCATGTAGTCAGTGTATATACACATATACATATACATATACATATACTAGATACACATGTACATCGATATATACATATATCCATGTAGTCAGTGTATATATATATATATATATATATATATATATATATATATATATATATATATATATATATATATACATACATATACATATACATATACATATACATATACATATACATATACATATACAGATACATATACTAGATACACATGTACATCGATTTATACATATATCCATGTAGTCAGTGTATTTATACATATACATGTATCCCCAATGGTCAGACGTTGCCATTTAGTCCCGTTCGTTTCGCCGGGTGAGCTTACCGAGACAACAAGCGATCCAAAGGAGAGTCATGGCGTGCGTGCGCTGCGGCTCGGCGAATACGTCACGTGATGTGGCCTGGCCAATCGGCGACGTTAAAAATCATTGCTCAGCTGATCGGTGCAGGTGCTGACTTACGAGCTCATCCCGTGACTTGTTTTTACTGTGTTTCACTTCCCTATAATAATGTGGTTGTTGTTTTATATCCCTTTCCGTCTTTGTGGGTGTAGAGTGACGTCCCTGTTGTGTTTTCAGTCTTTGACTGCATCTGCGTCTCTGTCGAGCCTCAAGTGGACGTGTTTTTTAAAGGGTCACGGGGTCTGAGCCAAGAGGGAGTTAAGAAAGAAATACAAAAAAAAGAGAAGGGAGTGCGGAGGATTTTTAAAAGGAAAGTAGTTCGGAAGTCGTTTTTTTTTTTTGTGTCGGCGTTTGGTTTATACTTATTATAACAAGGAAATCCAGCACACGTGGACTGTGGAGGCCATTCGGCCCATCGTGCCTGCGCGAACACCACACCGACCCATCGGCACAAGATCCAAGGAAGAAAATGAATAAAAAAGTTTTTCATTAAAGGTTCCCTGACATGCAAAACTTTCTGGTTATTCATATATTAACTTGACCTGCCGAGTGAAGAAATCACCCATGTTTTTTTTTAATCAAAAATGGGATAATTAGAGCAATATTTCGATCATTTCTGGTGCGTTTCACAACTTGCTGTGCCCCGCCCCTAAAAAAAATGGACTTCAGCGAATGGCAGCGTGACGTCACATACAGAAACTCGCACAGAATGGATTGACTCGAGATCTCGAGACTCCAGACCAGCGCCGTATATAAAGAGAGAGTCTGGCCAACGATTGTCTCCATCATGCTGTGCTCTGATTGGTTAATACCCGGTCACGTGCGTTGCTGGCGCCATGTTGCAGCCCAACTCAACGCGAGTGAATCTTGGAGCGAAATTAGAATAGTTTTCGCCTTTTTTCTCGTCAGATTTTGAATTTTTTGATGACACAATGGTGTTCTGTGTGGCAGTGGGGTGTTCTGTGCGTCCCGGGCAAGGCGTGAAAATGCACCGCTTCCCCAGGGACCCAGAAAGACGTCGCCGTTGGGTCGTAAATGTGAAAAGGGAGAACTGGACTCCACACGACAATGCCGACCTGTGTGCGGTAAGTAGCGGCGGTTTGCAGTTCCCATCCGACGTCGGATCGGAGTATCTTGGTTAAAGTCAGATTGAATGAATGCCTGTCGGATCGGATCAAATCGGAGCGCTGAAACAGCTCGGAATCCGAAATAATGAGATGTAATCCGATGCCGAAATTTCACGAACTCATGCGGGCCTGGAGGGGCGGGCCAGTATGTGCAGCTTCGTGCCTGCAGTATCAGGTCCCCAGCATCAATTGTGACGTCTTATCAAACGAAGAAGAAGAATTGTGATGCCCCCCCCTCTCTGGCCCTCCTCTCTGACCCTCCTCTCTGACCCTCCTCTCTGACCCTCCTCTCTGACCCTCCTCTCTGACCCTCCTCTCTGACCCTCCTCTCCGACCCTCCTCTCCGACTCTCCTCTCTGGCACCCCTTTCTGGCCCCCCTTTCTGGCTCCCCTTTCTGGCCCCCATTTCTGGCCCCCTCTCTTGTCCCCCCGCTCCTCTGTCCCCGCCCCCCTCCTCTGTCTTCCCCCTCCTCTGTCTTCCCCTCCTCTGTCTTCCCCCTCCTCTGTCTTCCCCCTCCTCTGTCTTCCCCCTCCTCTGTCCTCCACCTCCTCTGTCCTCCCCTCCTCTGTCCTCCCCCTCCTCTGTCCTCCCCCTCCTCTGTCCTCCCCTCCTCTGTCCTCCCCCTCCTCTGTCCACCCCCTCCTCTGTCCTCCCCTCCTCTCTCGTGCCCCTCACCTCCTCACCCCTCACCTCACCCCTCACCCCTCTCACTCCTCTCACCCCCTCTCCTCTCTCCCTTCTCTTGCCAACCCCTCTCACCCCTCTCTCGCCCTGTCCCCCCTCTTCTCTCCCTCCCCTCTCTTGCCCCACTCTCACCCCTCTCTTGACCTTCTCTCACCCCCTCTCTTGACCTTCTCTCTCCCCCTCCTCTCGACCTTCTCTCTCCCCCTCCTCTCGACCTTCTCTCTCCCCCCCCTCCTCTCTTCCTCCCTTGTCTTGTCACCTCCCCTCCTCTCGCACCCCTCCTCTCGCACCCCTCCTCTCGCACCCCTCCTCTCGCA
Source organism: Eptatretus burgeri (assembly GCF_056783735.1). Taxonomy (NCBI): domain Eukaryota; kingdom Metazoa; phylum Chordata; class Myxini; order Myxiniformes; family Myxinidae; genus Eptatretus; species Eptatretus burgeri. Next base: position 124,761,786 of record NC_140961.1, read on the forward strand.
CCCCTCCTCTCGCACCCCTCCTCTCGCACCCCTCCTCTCGCACCCCTCCTCTCGCACCCCTCCTCTCAGACCCCTCCTCTCGCACCCCTCCTCTCGCACCCCTCCTCTCGCACTCCCTCCTCTCGCACCCTCCTCTCGCACTCCCTCCTCTCGCACCCCTCCTCTCGCACCCCTCCTCTCGCACCCCTCCTCTCAGACCCCTCCTCTCGCACCCCTCCTCTCGCACCCTCCTCTCGCACCCCTCCTCTCGCACCCCTCCTCTCGCACCCCTCCTCTCGCACCCCTCCTCTCGCACCCCTCCTCTCGCACCCCTCCTCTCGCACCCCTCCTCTCGCACCCTCCTCTCGCACCCCTCCTCTCGCACCCTCCTCTCGCACCCCTCCTCTCGCACCCCTCCTCTCGCACCCCTCCTCTCGCACCCCTCCTCTCGCACCCTCCTCTCGCACCCTCCTCTCGCACCCTCCTCTCGCACCCCTCCTCTCGCACCCCTCCTCTCGCACCCTCCTCTCGCACCCTCCTCCTCTCGCACCCCTCCTCTCGCACCCCTCCTCTCGCACCCCTCCTCTCGCACCCCTCCTCTCGCACCCTCCTCTCGCACCCCTCCTCTCGCTCCCACCCTCTCGCACCCCTCCTCGCGCTCTCCTCCTCTCGCACCCCTCCTCTCTCACCCCCCCTCCCGCACCCCTCCTCTCGCACCCCTCCTCTCGCACCCCTCCCCCCGCACCCCTCCTCTCTCACCCCTCCTCTCGCACCCTCCTCTCGCACCCCTCCTCTCGCACCCCTCCTCTCGCACCCCTCCTCTCGCACCCCTCCTCTCGCACCCTCCTCTCGCCCCCCTCCTCTCGCACCCCCCCCCTCGCACCCCCCCCCCCGCACCCCTCCCCTCGCACCCCCCCTCTCGCACCCCTCCTCTCGCCGCCCTGCTCTCGCCCCCCTCCTCTCGCACCCCTCCTCTCGCACCCCTCCTCTCGCACCCTCCTCTCGCACCCCTCTCTCTCTCTCTCTCTCTCTCTCTCTCTCTCTCTCTCTCTCTCTCTCTCTCTCTCTCTCTCTCTCTCTCTCTCTCGCACCCCTCCTCTCTCTCTCTCTCGCACCCCTCCTCTCTCTCTCTCTCTCGCACCCCTCCTCTCTCTCTCTCTCTCTCTCTCGCACCCTCCTCTCTCTCTCTCTCTCTCGCACCCCTCCTCTCTCTCTCTCTCTCTCTCGCACCCCTCCTCTCTCTCTCTCTCTCGCACCCTCCTCTCTCTCTCTCTCTCGCACCTCCTCTCTCTCTCTCGCACCCCTCCTCTCTCTCGCACCCCTCCTCTCTCTCTCTCTCTCGCACCCTCCTCTCTCTCTCTCGCACCCCTCCTCTCTCTCTCTCACCCCTCCTCTCTCTCTCTCTCTCTCTCTCTCTCGCACCCCTCCTCTCTCTCTCTCTCTCTCTCTCTCGCACCCCTCCTCTCTCTCTCTCTCTCTCGCACCCCTCCTCTCTCTCGCACCCCTCCTCTCTCTCTCTCTCTCGCACCCCTCCTCTCTCTCTCTCTCTCTCTCTCTCTCTCTCTCTCGCACCCCTCCTCTCTCTCTCTCGCACCCCTCCTCTCTCTCTCTCGCACCCCTCCTCTCTCTCTCTCTCTCTCCCCCCTCCTCTCTCTCTCTCTCTCGCACCCCTCCTCTCTCTCTCTCTCGCACCCCTCCTCTCTCTCTCTCTCGCACCCCTCCTCTCTCTCTCTCTCTCTCGCACCCCGCCTCTCTCTCTCTCTCTCTCGCACCCCTCCTCTCTCTCTCTCTCTCTCTCTCTCCTCTCTCTCTCTCTCTCTCACCCCTCTCTCTCTCTCTCTCTGCACCCC
>NC_140961.1:124768614-124823426 GCF_056783735.1 Eptatretus burgeri
GTTATGTTTTGGTCGGCGTGTTTTTATTTATTTATTTATTTATTTGTAATCTTGTGATTCGTATAACTCAAAAAGTATTAAACCGAATTGCATGAAATTTGGTGGGATGATTGGTTATTAGCCAGGAAGCATTCGATTAGATTTTGGGATCGTTCGGGTCAAAGGTCAAGGTCACAAAAAGGTCAAAATCGTCTTTTTACGATAACACGGTCAATTTTTATTCAATTTGCATGCAACTAATGCCAAAATGTTCAGAATTCAATGCCTCATCTTGTGATATGCAATATGACACAATGACGCCCATACTCTTGTTACCGGTTAGGGGTCAAAGGTCAGGGGGGTCACGCCCTTGAAAAATATGCGGTTTTTGTCATAACGTGGTCAATTCTTGTCCGCTTAACATGAACCCAGCACCAAAATGTTCAGAATTTAATGCCCAATCTTGTGACACAATGACGTCATAACACATGCCACCGGTTGGGGTAAAATGTCGGGGGGCGGGGTCACGCCCTTGAAAAATATGCGGTTTTCGGCATAACTCAGTCAATTCTAATTCGATTTGCATGAAACCAGCATCAAACGAGATTACCTTCTCTTGTTGAAACATTGTATTCACCGAGCTTGCGAGTGAAGACTCGCCAAAACGACGTGAGTTGATTGTTGTTTAGTCCGTAGCCCCCGAAAGTCGGGGGGGGGGGTTCATGACATTATAGATATGTGGTTTGTGTCATAAGACCATTCATATGAAACCAGTTCCCCACACTCGTACCAAGAAAAAAAAAAGTAGTGGTGGCAAAGGTATGCGCTCTATGAGTGGCCGTTCTAGTTATTATTATTCAAGGCGTTTTATGTTCTCCTGACCGATTTTGTGGCGGATCTGGAAGGAAAACTGTTGGATGAAATTGAACGAAACTTAACAGGATAATTACTCACCACCTGAAGTTTATATGATGAAACATTTGATGACGTAGGTCACGTGGTATGGCGGCCATATTGGATTTTATCTAAAACCTAAAAATATCTTCTTCTCCAGAAGCTTTAATCCGACAGCCTCAATCTTTTGCACACATTTGCTCTGTTCCATGGGAATGTAAAGTTGTTAATTTGGTTCAAATCGTTCTTTAATTTATATGATTTAAAATGATGCCGATTCGCCTCATTAAATATGCAAATGAGAGTTGAAAAAATTTAATGACACCTTTAGATCGGACATAAACAGTGGACTCCCAATATGTTTATACGATGTCTGTGTTTGACCCCAGTGAGGCCCCAGAGCCCCCAAAAGTTGAAAATGACCCATTTTTGAAATGTCATAAAATGAAAACAACGCTTGGATGAAATTCAATGAAACTTATCCATTTAATAATGCTCCACCTGAAGTTTATAGTTTGAAAATTTTGATGATGTAGGTCACGTGGTATGGCGGCCATATTGGATTTTCTCCAAAACATAAAAACATCTTCTTCTCCAGAAGGGATAACCCAACAGCCTCAAGCTTTTGCACACATGTCCGATATTCCATGGGAATGTTATTAATTTGGTCAAAATCGTTATTTCATTTATATGATTTTAAATGATGCCGATTCGCCTCATTAAATATGCAAACTAGAACGGGCACTCAAAGAGCGCATACCTTCGCCGCCACTACTTTTTTTGTTCTTGGTATGAGTGTGGGGAACTGGTTTCATATGAATGGTCTTATGACACAAACCACATATCTATAATGTCATGATCCCCCCCCCCCGACTTTCGGGGGCTACGGACTAAACAACAATCAACTCGCGTCGTTTTGGCGAGTCTTCACTCGCAAGCTCGGTGAATACGACGTTTCAACAAGAGAAGGTAATCTCGTAGCAACCTCAACAAAAGTCAATCATTGTATAATACTATATTTAGGGGTATTAGCACACACAAGTTCCTGTTTTTAAAAATACTTTATTTTCAAGGTCGTGACCCCCCTGACCTTTGACCCCTAACCGGTAATAAGAGTATGGGCGTCATTGTGTCATATTGCATATCACAAGATGAGGCGTTGAATTCTGAACATTTTGGCATTAGTTGCATGCAAATTGAATAAAAATTGACCGTGTTATCGTAAAAAGACGATTTTGACCTTTTCGTGACCTTGACCTTGACCTTTAACCCGAATGATCCCAAAATCTAATCGAATGCTTCCTGGCTAATAACCAATCATCCCACCAAATTTCATGCAATTCGGTTTAAAACTTTTTGAGTTATACGAATCACAAGATTACAAATAAATAAATAAATAAATAAATACACGCCGACCAAAACATAACCTTTCGCAGAATGCGAAGGTAAATATGCAAATGAGAGTTGAAAAAATTTAATGACAGATTTAGATAGTTCATTAACAGGGGACTTCAAATATGTTTATACCATGTTTGGACTTGACCCCAGTGAGGCCCCAGAGACCCCCAAAGTTTAAAATCACCCATTTTTGAAATGTCGTTAAATGAAAACAATGCTTTGATGAAATTCAATGAAACTTAACACCCTAATAACTCTCCACTTGATGTTTATACTTTGAAAATTTTGATGACGTAGGTCACGTGGTATGGCGGCCGTATTGGATTTTCTCCAAAACCTAAAAACATCTTCTTCTCCAGAAGGGATAATAGGACAGCCTGAAACTTTTGCACACATTTGCGAGGTTCCATTGGAATGTTAAGTTGTTAATTTCGTCGAAATCGTGACATAATTTATATGATTAAAATGATGCCGATTCGCCTCATTAAATATGCCAAATATGCAAATGAGAGTTGAAAAAATTTAATGACAGATTCTGATAGGCCTTGAAGAGGGGACTCCAAATATGTTTACACTATGTCTGTATTTTACCCCAGTGAGGCCCCAGAGCCCCCCAAAGTTTAAAAACACCCATTTTTGACGCATCGTAAAATGAAAACTAAAGAAGATAGACAAAAAGTGACCACACATTCTGGAAGATATTTTAACGTTCCACAAGTTCGCCGTTTACATTAATATGCAAATGTGGAGTTATTGGACTTTTTTGGGGACTTGAAAATTTGTCCAGCCTCGATTTGTCCAATGTGAAGTTTCTTTCTTTATCATGTATTGCTATGGGCTTTTCAATCCTTCATTGATATAACATGAGGGACCCCATTGCAGACTTGAACTAACTTTCTAACTCGGAAAACCCATATCATGTGACAGGGTAATAGTGTTGAAATTTGTTAAAATGGAGGCACGCCTTGAAGCCCGGGATTACTGGTTTACCAGTTTTAATTATTATTATTTTTTTACAGGCACGTACTAGTTTGAATAATAATCAAACCTTGGGAGTTTGGCACATACCCAGAGAAAGGCACATACCCAGGTCCCCAGTGTCGATTGTGACGTCATACCAAACGAAGAAGAATTGTGACGTCGATCCTTTAAAAAAAATAAAAATAAATAAACATTAATTGTGATGTCATAGCACCGTGTCCTGTCATTGGTTCACAGATACATGGCCGTAACTTGGGAACCGCTCGTCCGATCGATATCAAACCTCGAAAAGGCACATCCGCGGGTCCCCGGCAATATTCCTGGCAAGTTTCAATGAGATCGGACTGGCTGTCGTCGAGAAACGGCGTTCGCAGACAAAGGCACAGAGAGATTGCTGGAATTATAGATAGATGCATAAGTAGTCAACACCATATTTGCAATATATCCGATCCGATACACACCACTAGCCGTAAGTAACTTTCTTACATTAGTTTTACCCATAATAGTTTAGGAAATAGTGTTTGCAGTTTTCCTGGAAAATTCAATCCCTTCAACTGACGACGGTCGTCAAGTGGAACAAAATGCACTGACAACGTCGCTGGATGACTGCAGCTGCTCACTGTTTTTCATTTCTAATCTTTATCTGATGTATATTTCCCCGGGATTCCCGGCGTAAGTTTCTCTGGAAATCGTTCCCACATTTTGACCGGGAATCTCAGGAATTTCCTGTCAGGGGTTCTCGACTGCAAATCTTATTTGGAAACTTTCATTGACTTCGAACTGAGTGTCAACACGTACTTCAATTTTCCATTTTTTTTTTGTTTTTTCAGAAGCATTTCGACGACAGTCAGTATGAAAACAGGAGGGTTGATGGTTCAAGACCACTCAAGCACAATGCCGTCCCGACTGTCTTCCCGCATATTGTGCCTGTCACGAAAAGGAAGCCGAGGAAACAACCCCATGACGAGACGACACCACAGAAAGAGCCCGTCCCAGATCACACATACGCAAAACAAGACATGCTTGTGATTGACGACGACAACCAAGATGTCCAACTCGTTGTCCTTGCCTCCGATGCCCCTGTAACGCCGGCTGAAACCGACCAGGGTCCTGACTACGACGCCAAGATCGTAGCAATGGAGGTGAAAGTGGTCTCTGAAGTGGCGGTTTCATGAGGCACAGTGGGACAAACGCAAACAAGCCAGGGAGCTCGTCACTCTAAAGGCGAATGTCCAGAAAGTTTTCAACCTCGATCAGATCAACAAGCTGTCTCGTCTCAGCACAAGGGGTACTCGGTGGTCAGCAGAAACCTACAAGAAGGCTCTGCAACTTCTTTCATAAGAAGTTCCATGGCAATAACCTCCATCTTCCGTCGTAGCGAACGAAGTGATTGCAGCGGCTGGTGTTGCAACAACAGGACTTCATAGCTGGTACTCCTGCATGCAAAGGCATAAATAAATCCGTCGTCCGTCCGACTAGTCCGATAAATCCGTCGTCCGTCCGACTCGACCGATAAATCCTTCGTCCGTCCGACTAAGCCGATAAATCTGACGTGCTGTAGCTTTTATTTATTATTCTTTTTTTCATTGTTTTCAACTGGTGCTACATGACGACAGTGGGAATAAAATAAATAAAAATGCAACAGAACGTCAGATTCATCGGACTACTCTAGACAACTGTCACAAGGTGTGTTCTGCACACAGGACTTCATAGCTGGTACTCCTGCATGCAAAGGCAGTACCAGCTACGAAGTCCTATTGTCGCAACACCAGCCGCTGCCATCGCTTCGTTCGTTATGACGGAAGATGGAGGTTATTGCGATGGAACCTGGTATTCTTTATAAAGTGTTCGACCTCCTCCAGCTGAAGGTTGCTACCATGAAGGAATCAGAGCATGAGCACTGCCTAATGCTGGATGAAATGACAATTGAAGTGGGAATGCAGTTCGACAGATCATCCAGTAGTTTGCGTGGAAATATAACTTTGCCAGGACATGGTGGCGCTGCAACTCATGCCCTCATATTCATGCTGGCTGGCATCACCTCCAGATGGAAGCAAACAATTGCCTATCATTTTACGGGCAATTCGGTGAACGGAGCCTGCTTTCAGCCACTTTTGACTGAAATCGTACAGCGGGTTCATGTCATTGGGCTCCACGTCAACGCAGTCACATGTGACATGGGTAGTGCCAATCGAGCAATGTTCAAGAACTTTGGACTGGTTAGTTCGAAGCATGCAGTGAGAGTCAATCGAATTCCCCACCCATGCGCTGACGTCAGGTTCCTACACTTCATGTACAACGTACCGCACCTGATCAAGAATGTCAAGGCGGGTCTGGTGAATGGGAACGAATTCAAGCTCGGTGCTGATATCGTCTCCAGGCATGATCTGCCTTCAAATGTCGTCAGCCTGGGGGCAATCAAGGAACTGGTGACATTTCAGGTCAATGACTATCTGAAACTGACGCCCAATCTCGGCATGGAAATGGTGTCGAACACCGCCCATTTCGACAAAATGAAAGTGGGAAAGGCATTGAATTTTTTTCAGTAAGTCGGTCAGTGCTGGGCTGCACGACTTGGTGGAAAACAAAGGTTTTGACAACGCGTTGCTAATAACTGCTTGGTTTTTGGACTTTATGAACACCTGGTTCGACCTGATGTCCAGCCGTCACCCCGCCACCGCGCTCAGTAAAGCGAATACGTGTGCTTACGAGAAGGCGATCCGGCACCTTGAAGAGACGCTGGTGGTATTCAGAGGGATAGAATGTGGCAAATCGTTGGAGCCATGGCAATCCGGCGTCATATTATCGGCCTCGTCTGCGCTCGACATTCAGAGAGAACTGCTGGCCAGGGGACACCACTTTGTGCTCACATCCAGACTCGCGCAGGATTGCCTTGAGAACCTGTTTGGGTGCGTCCGATTCAAGAATCCTGTCCCAAACGTGCTGGAATTCCAACAGGCTCTGAAGCTCATAACGGTGGCGTAATTTCTGAAGTGTCCCGCGTCCGGTAATTATCTTGAGGATGACCGGTCATTTTTAGCGGATTTTCTCGACACTCCGAAAGAGAAACCGGCAACACCAGATGAATGTGACGAGGACACATTCAGCTATTTGATTGGAGAGCTGCCTCCTGATCCTCTCAGCAAAGCCCTAGAGAGCAGCTTGTATTACCTGGCTGGTTACTGTATCTCTTCCATCTCCAATCCTGGACACATTGCACCACTTGCCTGGAAGTCGCGGAGGACCGCCGAAAGTCTCTTTCGCAGGGCAGTTGTGAGGCGATAACAAGACTGAAGGAGTACAAAGAAGGCGCTTTGACTCATTGCAGTGACGAGGCTTTCAAGTTGTTCAGAGAAGGAGAGAAGCAGTTCAGGATGGTGCAGGACCAGTTGAATGGGCATAACCTGGTTGAAAAACTTGTCCGTCGTCTGTCAGCTTTCTCAGTTTATATTCCCGACTGCCACCATCTGAAAACGAAGCGACTGATGAAGTTTTTCACTGTGCGTCTGTACATCTATTCCAAAGCTCAAAATTCGATCCGTGTCAGCCAGGCGAAAGTTGGTACTGCCAGTCAACTCGGCAATAAGAGCGCGGCAATGAGAGCGTGTGTTAAAAAAATTAAGTAGAACTGAGCTTGGTGTCAGTTGTTCGTATTAACCCCTTCAGGACGAGAGGCGGCCATAACCGCCCTGAAGGGGTTAAGTCGTATGGAGAAGAACCGAAGATGGTTTTGACTTTTAATCCCTTCTGGACGGGTGACGGATATAATCGCTATTGTTATAGCGGTTATAGCCGTCTACCGTCCTGGTCATCTATAGCCGTCCACCGTACTTTTTCGTTTTGGTGTTTTATGAACCTTGTACTCTGTAATTCTGGGTCATGTTTATTTTAATTCATCCTGAGGAGCTCTCCGAACCATGGTTGGCTTTCCTGAACTGGTCAATTTTGCGCTAGATTTCTAGCCTCTGCAGTTCGTGCGATACACAGGTTTCCATAGATTCAGGCAAGAAATCTTGTACAGTCAAGAAATAGATTAGTCCGTCCTCAGTATGCGACTTGCGGTATTATGCCACCTCAGTTATTTTGGGGTGGGTTTATCAGCATCCAGAATACACCATCTTGTAGAGCGACTTATTTTCGAGCAAAGCTCAAAATTTGAAGTCGAAACTCCCATTACTTTTTGTGTAAGAAGGAAAATGCCCGTTCATATCGCGCCGCGTGTATGTTCTCGCATAGCCAGCGTCACGCTGGCTGGGATACAATATGGCGCCTGCCTAGCCAGTTGGCCAGACACTCTTTATATATGGCACTGGTCTAGACTAGTCCGATAAATCCGTCGTCCGTCCGACTTGGCCGATAAATCTGACGTGCTGTCGCTTTTATTTATTATTCTTTTTTTCATTGTTTTCTGCTGGTGCTACATGATGACAGTAGGAATAAAATAAATAAAAATGCAACAGAACGTCAGATTCATCGGACTACTCAAGACAACTGTCACAAGGTGTGTTCTGCACACAAGTTTTCATCGTATCCGGACAGCGAGATTGCTTCGTTTTATGCGCGGAGAGATACGGCCGATGACATGGGCTGGCCTTACTTGTGATTAATTAGCCGTGGAGCAACATGTCCGCTACGCTGCACTGTTCAAGTCACCTCACTAAAATATTTTTGATATCGAGCAGTCTGCAAGTCGAATTTACATTATTGAATTAAGAATAGGATTTAGTCGAACCAGTTGTTATTTCCGAGTCTTCCTTCGATGTCCTCCCGATCATCATGAACTCTGGGAATTTCATCGCCATTTTCCTCTGCTTGTGCTGCTTCGGGCTCGAACTGGCAAGGCCGAATTTCATTTCCAGCTGCCTGAACTTCACCTCCCGCGACTACGTTATCTGACAATTCTCCATCTGATTCAGACCAAAATACTTCATTTCTCTCGCACTCACTGTCGCTACCAGACAAATCAAAGTCCATGCCATCCATTATTCCATACCAAATGTTCGATTTTTTTTTAAAAGCAGAAATGAACGAAGCGATTGAGTCGATCAATAAAATGTGGAAATGCACAGCAAGCCAATAGAATCACGTAGACCACCAACCCGAGTAATTTACGTGCAGCCTTTGACATACTATACGTGACGTCATGTGGGTTACGCCCCTTTCAGGAGAATTTTTAGGGGCATTCCCTAAGACGTTTGTTTTTTTTAATTTTACATTTTGCAGATTGAGTATTGTGAAAAAACATTGTCAGATCTGAAATCACGATGAAAAACTCCTCCAGGACATATATAAATGAAATTTATGTACTTTGGCATGTCAGGGGACCTTTAATGAAATAATTTTTTGTTTTTGTTTATTTTTTTTCCCCTTTTCTTCCCCTTGGGGAAGTGGCATAGGCTGGTGCTGTGGCATGGCTGGGAAAAAAATAGGTAACCCCTCCCCAGGGTAGAACAAAGCACAACCATATTTTTTTGGTTTATTAGGATGTCTGAAGTAGGAAATGGATGGTTGTGAAAAAATATATTGGGGATAGCATGTATTTTTGGTGGAATTTGTAATTATAGTGCCTGAAATTTTTGTGTTTCGGAAAATCATAAAAATCACTTAAATCTTCAATTATAATCAACCAATTTTCATAATTAAAATGTCATTTTGTACAGAATCAAGAGTATTGTTATGGGCCGGTACGTCGGCCGCGAGCCGACCGCTCTGACGGAGCCGCAAGTCGAGTCGGCCCGACCGATCGCCCGGAATATAGATCGCCGCCCGGATAACTTCGAGGAAGACGGGTGCTTGTGCAAGAACCGAAATACGCCAATGGGCAGACCACGTGGGGTAGGGTCGATTGCCAATCTTCAATTTACCTAAATACCTACGTGATCTAACTACCGGGGTATTCCACCCTCGACGGAACTCGTACGGAACAAGCCGCCGAAGCGAGCCTGTCCCGTGCGCGATTCCGAGCGGCTTAATCGCCGAGAACCGTCGATCCGAATGTCCCCCTTTTACGGCAAACCAGCGGCTTTCTCACTCCCAACACACAAAATGCTCAGTCAATGAAAGAATCGACGCGACAAGCTGAAAACATTTAACAATTGGGGGTATTTATTAATAATAATGGGGAACTAGGGAAGCACGTAAGAGCAGAACTATACCGGCTATACGAAATGCAATGCAAACATTTACAGCACACAAATCGCTTAACAGTTTCCTACTTATTAGACGGGCCCACGGACACACGTACGCGCGCGCGCGCGCACACACACACACACACACACACACACACACACACACACACACACACACACACACACACACACACACACACACACACACACACACACACACACACACACACACTAAATGGTGGCTGAGGCCTTTAATAATGGGCTCCAGCTCGGAGGACAGGTGAGCTGAAACCCAGGACCTATCTCTAACCTCTCCACCTCGTGTGGTCTTCAAGTTGTTCGGACCCGGGCTCCAGCGAGAGCGAGCTGGACCCAATCGCCGTGAGCCGCGATCCTTCCCGATCTCCAGCGAATCCTCCCGCACTTCTCAACATGTGCTGGTGAGACGAGGCGCCGATCCTTCCCGTCGATGCGCCGCTTCCCCGAGGAACCACCTCCAAGATGAGGCCGATGAGTCTCACCAAGCCGGGAACCAAAGCGGAGAACAAAGAGCTCCACTAACCAAGAAGAAGAAGAACCACCACCAGCAGCTCGAGACGAGCAACCGGCTCAACTCTCTTCCAAACAAAGCAGCTCTCCAAAAAGTCTCCACCCAAGCCGAGGCCGAAGCTCCCTGAGCCACCAACCCACTCGAACCAAGCAGGACCTGAAGGCCTGCTGAACAACCAAAGCAGAAAGCCTTCACAAAGCCTCTTGAAAGCCTCCTCCCAAACTCAAGCCAAGCCAAAGCAGAAGCCGAAGCTCTACTGAAAAGCCAAGCCGAAGCAAAAAGCTCTCAAAAAAGCCTCCAAAGCAGAAAGCCTTCAAAAAGCCTCCTCCCTAACCCAAGCCATGCCAAAGCAGAAGCCGAAGCTCAACTGAAAGCCAGCCCGAACAAAGCAGAGTATCCCTTTTTTATTCCTATCCGCCCCCTCTCCCGCTCCCAGCGTGACTCATGCCCTCGTGCTCCATCCCCCGCTCAACCACGGGTGGGAGGGAGTTGTTGATGTCATGAATCACGGGACGGGAGGGCTCTTCTTCCTCTTCGCAGAAGAGGGGGAGGGGCATCTCCATTGTGTTATGATATAACTATTAAATTGTTATAGTTATCTAGTTATCCCTAACTATTAAGTTGAATCGCACAGCGCACTGAATCTTTCTGCCCATTAAACAATGGAAGGTGAACTATCTAGGGAACAAGCACTTATCGACATATCTGAGCTAAAGGAACCTGAATGTTGTGTGCAATCAAATTCCCAAATTCGTTATAGTATGTTGCTTTCAGATCATCTCAGAAGCTAAATCTGAATCATTATGTTTTCAAAACTGAAAAAATGTGATTTTACTAACTAATTTTATTCTGAAATGCTATCTTACATTTTGTTGTATACTAATATTTTTTGCTTTAACACTGAAACTAGCAAATATATTAAACAAAACATTCTGCATAAAATGGTCCTGAATATGAAATTCACAAAGAGATTTAATCAAAATCATCACTGTCCAAGTCACTCTCATCTGCAGCAACAGGGGCTTCACGTTTGTTGTCACATTCCATACCGAGACATGAACAGAAGTCAGTGCAAGGCAATCCTAATGCCAAACAGTGGCACTTCTGTGAAGTCTTGCATTCAGCATCCATACAGTACATGTGAGTTAGGTCTCGGACATCAATGCGTGCAGCCTCTTTCACATAATAAACAGGTTGCATGGAAGATGTGTCCTCATCCCATCTCCAGCCATTACCAATTGGGCTCAACTGTTGTGGTTTCGAAACTTCACATTGCATCCATATAGTTAACTGCGACTTGGCACGCAACACATGGTGAAGGAAAGCATCCTCGGTTGGAGGAAATGCTGATGCAGGTTTGTCACTCTTGCAAGGAAATTCATACCGTAACTCATCTAAGGTTGTACATAAGTTGCGATTGGATTTCTTTTTGTTTCCATTCAATGCTAATGTGTACCGACGAGCATCCTGCAGGTTTTCTGTCAAATCAGGAGTTGTGCCCAGGGTGCTCAGAGCAGGAAGATCCTCTGCATATTGAACTAGCTTACTGAAGGCTGTAAACTTGCCAATCTTGTAGAGGCTACTGGTGCGATCACACCCAGTAAGGGCGTGTGCAGATGGTAAGGCACGTGCTACATTTTCTCCTACATTTTGACAGATACTATGAACCGGTATAAATCTTTCCCTATTTGTTCTTTGTCCAGTGTGTCCAGAATGCACGTATGTTAACTTTGGCAGTTTGCCTTCATTTAGATAGTAAACCAGCAAGACGAGGACATCTGTATCATCTGACTTCACTATCAGCCTTTCATGAGATTATGCTAGGTCAATGGCATGAAGAAGCATCAGAGTGTCTGCTTCTTCTTGTGTGCTGAAGAGCCGGAGAAGATTTCTTTTTCCATTTGAGTCAATGGTTAAAACTCTCTCAGCTTCTGGAAATCCACCTGCAAGAGTTACACTCTGGCCATTGATCAGTCCAGGTGGGTCATCTAGTAATGACTGTGATATGAATGCTGCAAGGTTTGCCTTGTTAGCAGAATTCTTTAGGAAATTCCTGAAATGTGGCACAAATCTGTCTGGAGCAATTACATGACTTGCAACTGCAGAAGTGCCACCTCTGCATTGTCTTTCTTGATATTTGACAGCATGGGGGACATCATAACGATCAAACCCAAGGACTACAGACTTGATGTTCCATGAATTATTGAGCAGGGCAACAATTTTGCGTAAGATAAGCTGTGCAATATCCCTGAAAGTGTTGAACTGTTTCATGTATCCCTTGGAGAAGTGCCATCCCATCATATATGTAAATCCCTTGACCATCAAATGGTGGAAGGTCAAGGATTTTCTCTGTTGTTTACTCCAGTTTACTGGCTCGATCTGCATTAACACACTTCCTCGTGTTGCCATCATAGAACAAGGCAGGTGGGATGACTGCAAGCTCATGCTGTAAGACTGTTTCCATGTTCACATTTCGCTGTTTTGACACAGCCAGGTCAGGTATGGGAGCATGTGCCAGAACAGCGCGTCGCTGCGTCCACTTTCTGCCGGTACTCCAGGGGCCTCCGTCTGGCCTTCCCCCAGGCAGATGCCAGGCCCATCCCCATCTCCTTGAGATGCGGGTCAACCTGCTGCAACCACGAGGCACGTGGGCGGCCCATTGGCCCCCTCCACTCACGAGACCCCCTCGCTGAGAGAATCTGGTGAGCAGGATCAGCGTCAGGAAAACGAGCCACATGTCCATACAGCCACAACTGATGCTCACGGACCATGCAGGCAACAAATATCATTCGAGTCTCTCTCAGCAACCGCTCGTTGGACACAAAATCTGACCAGCGATAGCCAAGGATTCTCCGAAGAGACCTGGTACCAAAGGACTTAAGTCTCCGTCTCAGATCCTTGGTCAGAGTCCAAGACTGGAAGCACCAAGGACCTGAAGACTCGGACTTTCGTCCTCCCGCACAGGTACCGGCAGCGCCACACCCCATGATCCAGTGAATCCATGACTCCCCAGGTCCGACCCAGACGTCTATTGACCCCTAACTCACAGCCAGCAGAGACATGAATATCACTGCCAAGGTAAGTGAATCTCTCCACGACCTCAACATCCTCACCACAAACAGACACAGGCAGGACAGCAGCATACAAGATGTCATTGAAATCCTGCATCTTAGTTTTGACCCAAGAAACCCGAAATCCCAGCAGCTCTGACTCCTCATTCAGCACCTCGAGAGCCCCCAAAAGGATATCTAAAGTCTCCGCAAAGATGACTGCATCATCTGCGAAATCAAGGTCCGAGATCTTGACATTCCCAAACGATGCACCGCAGCTTGATCTTTCCGACATCCTCCCTAAAGTCCAGTCCATACAAGTGCTGAAAAGTGTGGGGGCCATTACACACCCCTGATGAACTCCAGTAACAACTGGAAATAAGTCAGAAATGGTACCACCACACTTCACAGCACTCTTGGCACCAGAGTCGAGTTCAGACATCAGATCGATCAGTTTTGGTGGCACCCCACGAAGACCAAGAATCCTTCAGAGGGCATCCCGATTCACTGAATCAAACGCTTTACAGAGATCAACTTAGGCTGCAAGCAGCCCCTGCTGAAACTCTCGTCTGCGTTTGGTGAGGACACGAAGAGCAAGGATACGGTCAATCATTGACCTCTTTGGTGTAAAGCCTGACTGCTCTGGACGCTGGTGCTCAAGCAGATGTTGGCAAACCGTATCAATAATTATCCGAGCAAAGACCTTGCCCGGCACTGAGAGCAGCGTCACCCCTCGGTCATTGTTGCAGTCTTGGCGATCACCCTTCCCTTTCCAGAGAGGGACAACAAGGCCCCTCTTCCAATCAGTTGGGATGATGCCTGTGTTCCAGGCAGAGCACAAAACTGCATGCAACGACATGAGTGCAGCATTTCCACCAGCCTTGAGAAGTTCAGCATGGATGCCACGGATCCCTGGAGCTTTACCCTGTTTCAACCGGTTCACCGCAGCCCATGTTTCCACAAGCGAAGGTGAACCACAGTTTATTGGAGGGTCAGCAACAGGGATAGTAACACCCTTGATGTCCAACTCAACAGCTGGGGGATTAGCCTGGTACAACCGCTCAAAGTAACCGGCCCAGCGGGCCTTCACTTCAGACTCCTTTGTCAAGAGCTTACCACTCTCTGCTCTAACTGCAGTGCTCCGAGGGATGGGCTTGGATGAACGCAATGCGGGAATTCCCCTGGAAGCGGGACGACAATCACCTGTCCACAGGTGATGCTCTACCCCCTCACAGATTCCTCGCACATAGGCCTCCTTGTCCACCCGCAGTGCATGTACAGTTTTACGCCTCAGCTCCCTGAACAGCTCAGCTCTACCATTCAACCTGGCCCTGCGACTCTGGTCAATGGTATTCAGTGTCCCTTGAGAGACAAAATTCTTCTTTGCCCTGCGGTGAGTTCCAAGACATCCACCGGCAACATCAAGGACGGTGGTCTTGAAGGCATTCCACAACTCTTCAGGACATCCCAAAGCACCCAGACACCCCAAATGTCCACTCAGCCTGTTCGCAAACTCCTCAGCTACTCATCCTTGAGCTTGCCAACATCCAGCCAAGGCTGGGATGGGACCATTCTCCAGGATTTAAGGTGCAGCTTTAGAGTTGCAACAACAAGCCGGTGGTCAGTATTGAGGAATTGAGCACTCCGGTAGACCCTGCAGTTCTGGATCATCCTCCAGCGACCGTCAATGAGGACATGGTCAATCTCCTTTGCCACACCGCCAGCGTTGGAATACCAAGTCCAGCGATGAGCTTGTGGGCGCTGAAACCATGAACTGGCCACCCTAAGTCCATGACTTCTTGCAAAGTTAAGGAACTTAGTGCTATTCTGGTTCATAGTTGCTGACCCATGGGGACCAACACATGTCTCATAGCCATCCCTATCAGTTGCAGTCGATGCATTGAAATCCCCCCAAGGCGAGAAGTGTATCTCTTCTGGGGCACTGATCAACCAGACTCGAGCGTGGCGTAGAATGTGTCCTTCACGGTGAGGTCACTCGCCTCAGTCGGAGCATAGACAGAGACCAGGGATATGACACCTAATGAGTGACGAATTCTTAGTCTCATAATACGCTCGTTGACCGGTGTTACCTCAAATATCATTGGGGTCAGCTTATTGGACACAGCTACAGCAACTCCTTGAGTATGGTAACCATCAGGGTTAATACCAATAGTAGGTGTAACCACTCACCTTTATCTCGCCGCAATCCAGTCACCGAACGTCAGAGAGAGCTGCAATACCGATGTCCAAACGCTTGAGCTCAGATGATAACAGAGACAGGTGATCATTCTCTTTTAGGGATAGGACATTCCAGGCACCCACCCGAAGGGGCCGCCTCAGGTTAACCCAAGGAGACCGCTGTCTCGTGGACGACACCTCAGCACCACTCTGACACACTCTCCCGCAATCTGACCCAGGGAGTTACTCCGTGGTTTCCCTCCTTTCATCAAAGATTGGGGGTCCCGAAGGCTTTGTCCCAATCCCGTCATCTGGTGAGCTGCCCTGCGAAGGGAAGCTGCACAGGAGGTACTCTAACGGAGTGGGTTTTCAGGTTTTTTTTTTTTTTGTGTTTTTGTGTTTTGCGGAATGAAGGGTTTTACGGTACCCAGAGTGCAAATCCTGCCACCAACCTCCTAATAAAAAAGTAACCCAACTGCAGGAGGACCTCCGCAGACACAGTTGGGCACTAAATATGGATGGCCGTTGGCTCACAAGGATCTCCTCTGCCCTTTGACAGGTTTTGTTTTTAATCCTGCTGGGTGTCCATATCCAAACACCCTCCTCACCAGAAATCCTGGTGGGGGAGACTGTTTAGTCACTGACAACCCGACCATACACAGCCAGAAGCCTTCTAAATAACACTTCTGAATCAATCATCAACTTCTTGGTGTCCTTATCTATGTTAATGGACTTCTTCATGTCTGCAAAGGTAACAATCTTCTTTCATGTTTCTGGATTCCAGAAAGAAACAGACTTGGATACTGGTGCCAGCCTCTTTTCCATGAACTCTGTGTGCTTTTGACAACCCTCGTCAAGAAATCCAGTGAGACTCTTGGCTACTTCTGGGGACGCAACATGACCTGTGATGATGTTTACCCGTTCTGAAGGCACAGTCTATCTCAAATGGGTTCTGACTGTTGGTAATCACATTGACCACATTCTGCACATCAGATTCATCCCTTGCTTTCTGGCTCTTTCGCAGTTCTTCCTGTGTTCTCTTTCTCTCCGTCTTGTCATGGCATAGCACTTGAAAGGCATTGGCATATTCACTTGTGATATGTCTGGTCATCAACCAACGGGTCATCGCTCCCTTCCGAAGTGTAAGGCCAATAATGCCACCTTCACTTTTGCCTTCTCGGTTAATTGTCTGCTCTTGTGCTTAGTCGGTGCTGACAGCATTAAATCGGTACTTGTCAGACCTGACGACTAGGCCACCTTCACACATATGCCGATAGACATCTGGATGTTTCACCACAAGACGTTTCATATCTGCCACATACGTCGGGACATACTTTGCATAATTGTGCCTGTCTGCAGCCCTAAACCAAACAATTGCTTCACACATCGCATTTAAATGAAGTTCCATCAAGCCTTCCTTCTCTGCTCTGAGTAGACGCAACAATACTTGAGCACCCTCCATAAAATCAGCCCAATATGTGAATGTAACTGATTCTTCTCTACCAATAGCTAAGAATTCTGCAATAACTTCTGCAACCTATGGCAACTGACTGTTCATCAGTTCTCTGGCAATATCAATTGCAACTGCATTGTCTTTGACACCACATGCATGTCGTAGATCAAAGAACTTCTCTTCAGTGTCAGCATTGCGAAGCGATCGACCAGATTGTTCTAACCACATAACCATTGAACTGAAGAAAGTTCGGAAGAGTGCCTCATACACAATTTTGATGCCCCGTATGCCACGTGATACTTGTGTACCCTGCAACATTTGTCTTGCTGTTGCCTCAGCATACACAGATGACTCAGTTGGTAAAGCCATAAGACCACCATCACCAAACAGTTTGCCGAAACTAGCAAGTAAAGCCATTGTTGTATGCATCCCACCAACATGCATTGTCACCTTTCCATCGAAATATGCTGGTTTGTTCCATAGGATCAACTGTGCCTTGCTATATATAGCCATATCAGCAGTTACCAAGATGTGATTTTGTCCAATATGTTCAGATACATCAACAAGTTTGCATAAGATAGTGTAAATGGTTGAGAGGTCTGATGGAGGAGCTCTTAGGAAGGGCATGTATCTAATAGTAGTCACTGGCATGGTCTTCTCACAGATGATGGAGTTAAACCCAGTCCAGGCTAGTATTGACTGTTCTGCATCTCGTTCCTGTAGACGAGCTAGTTGCCATAGGAGGTCTTTCTGATTTGCTTCTCTGTAACTGTCCACATTCTGGCGAACATCAGCAACTGTTATATGGGCCTCTGGTTCAGGTCTGCGTGCAGGTTTTACATACCTAAAAACAGTAAAGACAAGCATGCAACCCACCACCATATTCTACAAGATCACTAGATGTTAGGAAAGTATTACATTCATTACAACATGAAATGATAAATACATTGGTAGAGCAAACCAACACCTTACACTACTTGGTTAAATAGCATCAAGAAAAGCATCGCACTAACACATTCTAAGATTATGTCACTCTATTGTTATAATAACCAAGCAAAATGATGTAAATTTCACACCCCCAGCAATACACTGCTGGATGCTTCTGGATGAAATACATATTGTTACCTTCATATGTCATCATCGAGTGTTAGTGCATCGGCAGAAGAGAGTGACTTTTCCTTGACTCGTTTTACTTGACATTTTGAAGCATCTATTGGGCAGCGCTTGTACAGGACTGCAGCCATAGCATGGGTTGTGGATTTGCCATCAAGGGTTTCTTCATTTTGGTCAAAATTATCAATGGCAGAATCCACCATAACAAGGTCATTCACACTTTGAAGTCCACTAGGAATGTACACGTCTGTCCCTTTTTGGTCAAGTGCAACTGACGTAAGAAACCTCCGTACTTCATTGTAGGACACAGAGTAGCCCAAGTCATGAAGATGATCAACCAGTTTCTTACTCCCAAACAAATGATGCACAGAGATTCCGAAACCAAGACTTATTGGTGTCCGTATTCGCCGACTCTGAGCAATGATATTTTGGCATATCGCAATGATCTTCAGCTCCCAAGTTTGAGAGTCACCATTGGCAAAGCAAGATACAGAGTCAAATGCTTGTTTGCTCACACACCATGGTAGAAAATCATACAGACAATCTGGCACAAATTTTCCACACTCCTCTAGCTCCAGATCAAAACTAGATATGTCGTTGTCACTGTCAGTTATATTACTCATGTGGCTTCTCAGGATTGCTGCTGCCATGTGCAAGATCTGATATTCATCAAGCTGATCTTTTGCTGAATGTAAATCAGAAAACTCAATGTCTTCATCAGTTTCCATGTGTGATGCTTGTTGGAATGCATCACCAATTGTCATGTTGCCTGAACAGACCAAGTCTGATTGTTCACGGCATTGCACGAAGATTAGTCTGTTTCCATAATAATTTTTTTAGCTTTGTCTTTAAATACCAGGACGAATATTGTTGTGCATCAGTCGCCCCTATGTCAACCAATGCTTGGACATACTTTTCTTTCAGGAGAGAGAGGCTTGTCACAGTCAATTTTTGGGAAAGCACTTATTTCTCAAGCTCATTCTGAACAACGTGGAATGCTTTCTCGTGACAAGTCTATTCTTTGTCAGATGTGGCTGCCTTCGAACATGCTGCTTCAATGTTGCGATCACTGATATAATGTCCATAACAACTCCGATGATACTTTGCATCAAAGGCAAAGAGGTCTGAATGTGTAAGCATTCGAGTATGAATCTCTTCATCATTTCGTTTGGCAGCTGCTTCCAGAACTCTCTGTCTGGTGGATTTACCACTTCCAGTTGTAATTGGCGTCAATTTTTTTTTCTGATTTCTTGTCTCCTTTGCCACAAACAAAACATTGAGTATGGATATTGAAATTGGAGGAATGTGATCTACTGCTTTGCCGCAATGAGGGACGACTTGTAGATGGACCTGCGGCATCATCATACATGTAATTGTTTGAGGAACTTGTATATTTTGCACGGCAAAGTTTGTGAAAGCTCACCTGAATCTCGCTGGAGAGAATTTGGTCTTCTAAGGGTGAAAATAATTCATAGACATCATCTTTGAGTTTCTTACATACATTCATGATAGTCCTAAGGCCATCTTGGGGTGGATTCTTGACAACAGCACCTCCTTTTGTAAGGGATTTGAAGCACAATATACATTGTTCAGTGTTCTAACGAGGTTTCTTATCAGGAGGTTCACCATCCATTATGCTTTTCTTGTACTGCATTCAATGATGAGAGTTTCTCTGCCCCACAAAGACAAAGAAGGACTGGTAAAATAACAGGGACTAATAACATGTTCCTCAGAATTGGATTTGACACATACACACTTTTATATATATATATATTTTTTAGGCAAAACAATACTGTCACAACCTACTTATGTACTGCTCTTTCAGATTTCCTATAAAATGACACCTTATTTGTGCAAATCGGTTGAAAATTTCAGGTTTAACAGTCATTTTCGTGATTTCGCAACATTCGCCAAATTATTGGAGACTACTAACACAAATCATGACCAAAATACATGCTATCCCCAATATTTTTTTTTTTCACAACCATCCATTTCCTACTTCAGACATCCCAATAAACCAAAAAATTATGGTTGTGGTTTGTTCTACCTTGGGGAGGGGTTACCCTGCTTTTTAGGGCCCTTATGGGGAATGGCCAAAGCAATATTGGTTAAAAACACACATCAACCACACAACCCCCCTTGACAAAACCCCCACCAACAGCACTCCGTTCACAATCACCCATCAATACTCAAACTACCGAAAAGTCGAATCAACATCCCCATTCCCCTCTATCTCCAAAACTTCCAGGTACCTATGTAATTCTAATTTAAACTCATCTACTTTTTCTGCTGCCACTGCCTTTCCAGGGAGACCATTCCATGCATTAACTACTCTCTGAGTGAAAGACCCCATATATTTTCATTCCACTCAAAGAGCAAACCAACGAATATTTGCCCATGTTCTACTTTAGGGAATAATTCATTTTCTTATAACATTCATTTCCATCGAGTATATTCACAAAGAATAACTTGGAACTTGGTTCTTGGTATAAGTGTCTTTGTTGAGCAGAAATGGAATGATAAACTTCTCTTTATGCTCTTATTTGACCACCTCCTGAGCCACAAATCATTTTGAGATTGTAGTAAATTGTTTTTCCATTGTTCAATTGATAACCATCAAAATTTTCAGTCCATTCAACGATATTTTTTGTTTCTTTACATCCTCCAACTTATTTGCAATAAAATTTATCCACTTATTTGTTTTATCTACTTTTACCCCGGTTATTTCTTCAATATAATAAGACTTATTTGATATTTCTCACATTCTTTATATTATGTTTCCCATTTAAATACCAAGGCTGATTACATCTCCACTCTTTGGTTTGGTTATTGCTTGGTTCTATCATTCATAAATCAGTAAAAAGATGCCCCTGAACACTTATACTTATAACCATAAGGGATACTCTTAACTCCATTCTTTAAAATATATATTTTATCAAAAGCTCCTTATGCTTTCTTATTTATCTCTTCTGCATATAATTGATGTTTATAACTTCTTATTGTATTCATTTTTCTGTACTATTCCTTCTTTGAGGTTAAACAGTTGTAATAATGTTTAAAGTTTATTGTTTCCTTGATTATATTTTTCTTTATTCCCTTGAGCTTCTTATCACACCTTTCAATATTATTATTATTATCAATATGCGTAAAAGCATAAGACTTTGATCTCAATCCTATAAATTCACTCATTACCTTCCCATCCAATTCATCTTTAAACTTACCAATAACCTTTTTATTCTTTGATGAAAACAACACATCACCTGACTTATAATTACTTGTATCATATATATATATATATATATATATATATATATATATATATATATATATATATATATATATATATATATATATATATATATATATATATATATATATATATATATATATATTATCAATCATATCCTCATACACATCACTTGTCTTAATTTTTAATATAAAACTATCTGTATCCCTATAATATAACAATGACACATTGTCCTTATATTTTGATTTTAAATTATTATAGTAATAGTCATACGTTAACGACTTTGACAAGTCAAGAATTGATGTTCCCATATAAATAGGTTTATTCATTTCAATACTCTCATTTTTTCAAATGAACAGCACAAAAGTTATCTGAAAACACCTCCGCTCACTCAAAACTTGGTCTATTAATTAACTTTGAAGCCTGTTTCCAAGATGTTGCAAGTCTTATGTTTTGTCGATTCTGAACATTTTCCATAGTCTTTCGAAATACAGCATTATTCATTACTTTATAAAAGTCTTTCTCAAAATCTGTTTTTTGCGTCTGTTCTCCTTTTTTGTATTAAAATCAATTATTCTTCTTTTAGCAATGACTGTTTAAATTTCAAAATCCTATGAATTTTCCTCACTCTCAACCCAGCAGATAAATATTGTCTCAAGTTCCTTTGATGCAAAACATAACTTTCTTCATCATTTAATGCAGTAAGTCGTTTTTCTGGAGATTTACCTTTTATATTAAATGACTGTTGGTAATCACTTAAGCATTCTTTTCTTGGACTTTTTTAATCAGGGGCAAAAGGTAGGTCTTTATGTTTGTGATGAAGTTCTTCTGGATATTTTAAATCAACCTCAAAATAATATCCAACTTCAGCTTCATCCATTTCTTTTTGAGAGGAGACAACAATGTCTTGTAAAACGTTTCATAATGTTTTTCTTTAACCCATTTAAGTTTTCCATAAGGTAAAGAGTGAGACATCGCCCACCCATACAAATTGTAAGCATCATAATACATCAGGTAAGAGTTGTCCTCATTCATATTATAATCAGGAAGATATTTGTCATTTGCTTTAGCATATCACTTGGAACATACTTGAGATATTCCTCCTCTTTTGGCCTTCTCTGTCACTAAAAGCACATCCATATCACTGATTAATTCCAAATTCTGTTTTGTCATTTTTAACATGGCACTCCAAGCCAAACCCGGGGCTGTGTAATAGTGAGCGGGGTCTTATCCATAAGAATTTTTATTTTGACAGACTGTTCTAAAAGTTTCAAACACATCAGCCAATAACAATACATCAGTTTTAAGATACAAAGCATGATATTCTCCAAGATTCTTTATATTAAACTTCTCCCAAACCTTTTTAGCTTATGTATAATCTCTATCGGAAATATGAGTTTTATTCAACTTGCTACAGAAACTTTCCCTTGAAGGAAGTTGTTTTTTTTTAAACTTCTCAAATGAATCCATGTAGTCACATGGATATATTGTTGTGGGCCGGGTATCGGTGACGAGCGCGACCGCGAGATGGAGCTGCAGAGTCGGCTCCACCAAACACCCGGAATTCAGATTGTTACCCTCAGATGACTCCGAGGGTACGGGTCCCCTCCAGGACCGTGAATCATCAATAAATTAACCACATGGGCACAGGGTTATTTGCCAAACTTCAAAATACCTAGAGGCCCACGTGGCAAACTACCAAGTATTCACACCCTCGACGGAGCTCGAACAGGATGAGTTGTTTCCGTACTCGACCCGTACGTAACCCGAGCGGATGGTTACCGAGGTCCCGTCAGTTCAAATGCACACAACTACAGCAACAACTGCCTTTTTAATTCCCCAACACGCACCATGTTAAACCAATGAAGAAAACACAAAAACGAGCTGAAACATTCAACAAATGGATATTTATTTACGATAGGTGGGGAAGGAACACATAAAGGGCAGAGTTATCTGACTATAAGAAATGCAGTATGTACAAGGCAAAAAGCACTTAACAGTTCCTACTTAAAGACGGGCCCACAGACAGATGCACACCCAAAAGAAACAAAAGGGACCTTCCTGCCTCGTGCGGTCTTCAACGAGACGAGCGAACCAGGATGAGACCAGCTGCGTCGAGATGCGACCAGACCAGCGACACGAGACCAGAAGCGTCAAGCAGACCAGCACCAGCACCAGCACCAGCGACGACACGAGACCAGAAGCGTCGCACAGACCAGACCAGCGCCAGTGACGACACGAGACCAGAAGCGTTGAGTAGACCAGACCAGCGCCAGCGATGACACAAGACCCAAAGACCAGCAGCGACACAAGACCAGAAGACCCCGCAACACCACGCCATCTCGTCTATTTCTTCTCGCCCCCCCCCCCGTCGGAGCGGGGGGGGGACGTGTCTCACCCCTCCACGTGCCTCATTCACTGTTTAGTGAATCACTGGGGAAATTAGTCATCTCTCCATGATTGGTCAGGGGGCGTGTTGGGGCGTCTCGATTCCCCGCCCTCCAAAGAGGCTTTGCTTCTCTTGGAGCCTGCCCTGCACCCTTTGACCGACTTACGGCCACCTCGCTAGCACCCCCCCCCCCTGGATTGGGCGAGAGACATCAGGTCTTCGTGAACTCCGCCCATGTAAGTGCTGACATGCATGCGTGCAATGGTGCCGGTGGAGGATGGTCGAAGGAAGCGAAGGCAGATGTCGTCGGTGTTGTTGTTGTTTGAAAATCCTAACTATCAAAATAACTTCGCAGCACATGAACATTTCATTACACATAAAACAAGGGAAAGGAGCTATCTATCCACATTTACTGATCAAAATAACTGACATATGGGGACCTGAATGTCTGTGTGCACAAGGCTTCCAAATTCGGAACAATATTCCCTTTTGTCATAAGAGATCAATCTCGTCTTGATTTGAGAAATGTGATTTAAGATTCAGTAAGTTTTTAATATTTGACTAGCATAACTCGCGCTCTGCGCGACATGTTGGGGTGGGTGTGTTTGAGAAAGGAACTGATGCAGAGTATCAGTCGTAATTTTACTTTAATGCCGAAAGTGGAATACCATTTCACTGTTTCAGAACCATTTTATTTACTTTTTTTGTACCATGCACCTCATATGGTCTTTGAGATAATGTAAGCCGAATATCACATTACTCGAGCACAGAACAAAATCGAAGATAGCACGACACGAAACCACAAACTCGGAAATAAAAAATAACGTTCTATGTTAGATGATGGACTTGCCATAAACTTGTACGTGTCAAGAAATCTAATATGGGTTATGGGGGATATATGAATTGTTTTTGTGAATGAAATGTGTTTTTGATCTGTATTAGGAATGGCAGAAATATCTTCTCCAGATGTCTGTGAAAGTTCATTTATAAATAGATGTGTGACATAGTGAGCGTTGTTGTGAAGAAAGATAGGAATAAAGTTTGGGGGCTTGTAATTAAGATTACAACGGGAATGAGCTGGTCCTCTATATTTTCCAGTAAGATTACAATGATCCCGAACTTTGACCTCTCCCTCAATTTTCTCCTCACAAATATGACACTCTTGGTTCACGAAAAATGTGACCACTATTGGTTCATGAAAAAATATTTTCACGAAAAATATAAGTGACCACTATATTCGTTATTGTTGTGTGTCTGTCTGTCTGTCCCGAGCATAGCTCCATGGGTTTTGATCCGATCCTGATGAAATTTTGGTGGGAGGTTTATATCATGATCTAGTTGTGTTTTCCTGAACATGGGTGTGGTCCGCCCATAAAAAACATGTTTTTAGGGGGTAGCCGATTTCAATTTGCATCTTCTCCTAGGGGGTTTGTCGAATCTGGCAGGGTTTCGGTATTTGGTTAGCCCAATGGCACCTGCATATCCCCACAGAGCTCGATTTTATTTTTTTTATTTTTTTCATTTTCGTCCCAAGGTCAAGGTCACGAACTTAGAAAATTGTGATTTTTTTTGACAAAAAAAAATTTATTCTCCAAGGGGTTTGTCGAATCTGGCAGGGGTTTTCGGTATTTGGTGAGCCCAATGGCACCTGCATAGCCCCACAGAGCTCAATTTTTCATTTTCGTCCCAAGGTCAAGGCCATAAGGTCACGAGCTCAGAAAATTGTGTTTTTAGGGGGTAGCCGATTTCAATTTGCATCTTCTCCTCGGGTATTTGTCAAATCTGGCAGGAGTTTTGGTATTTGGTTAGCCCAATGGCACCTGCATAGCCCCACAGAGCTCGTTTTTTTTTTTTTTTTTTTTTTTTTCCTTCATTTTCGTGCCAAGGTCACAAGGTCATGAACTTAGAAAATTTTGACTTAAAAATCAGACGACCACCCAAACTTTGAGAGCGAGGATGACAATATTTTTTATGCCTAATCTTGAAGTCATTCCCCACCTCAAGTCTTGAAACCATTTTTCTCTATCTCGAACACCTTGTCCGTGGCGCCCCCTTCAAGTTTGTTTTTACGCCGATTTCATCAAAGTATGGATAATCCGAGGAGTGTGAAATGCCATATAGCCTATATGACGTTATATTGTTCCTGGAATGTTCCAGAGGAAGTTTTGCACCAAAGGTCGTAATCCTTGACCTTTGACCTTTAAAGTTCACAAAGGTCAAATTTTCAAAGTTGTGGGAATCGAACCGGGTTTTCGACCTTCTTCGAGGAACTAACTCCATTAAGATATAGCACGTATCCTGTTTCCTTATTTTAATGTCCACGACATTGTTTTGTGACCTTTAAAGGTTATGCAAAGGTCAAATTTTTAAAGCTGTTGAACGAAACCGGGTTTTCGACATTTTGCAGCTAATAACCTATTAAAAAATAAAATTTGGTCTTCTAAGGGTGAAAATAATTCATAGACATCATCTTTGAGTTTCTTACATACATTCATGATAGTCCTAAGGCCATCTTGGGGTGGATTCTTGACAACAGCACCTCCTTTTGTAAGGGATTTGAAGCACAATATACATTGTTCAGTGTTCTAATGAGGTTTCTTATCAGGAGGTTCACCATCCATTATGCTTTTCTTGTACTGCATTCAATGATGAGAGTTTCTCTGCCCCACAAAGACAAAGAAGGACTGGTAAAATAACAGGGACTAATAACATGTTCCTCAGAATTGGATTTGACACATACACACTTTTATATATATATATATATTTTTTTAGGCAAAACAATACTGTCACAACCTACTTATGTACTGCTCTTTCAGATTTCCTATAAAATGACACCTTATTTGTGCAAATCGGTTGAAAATTTCAGGTTTAACAGTCATTTTCGTGATTTCGCAACATTCGCCAAATTATTGGAGACTACTAACACAAATCATGACCAAAATACATGCTATCCCCAATATTTTTTTTTTTCACAACCATCCATTTCCTACTTCAGACATCCCAATAAACCAAAAAATTATGGTTGTGGTTTGTTCTACCTTGGGGAGGGGTTACCCTGCTTTTTAGGGCCCTTATGGGGAATGGCCAAAGCAATATTGGTTAAAAACACACATCAACCACACAACCCCCCTTGACAAAACCCCCACCAACAGCACTCCGTTCACAATCACCCATCAATACTCAAACTACCGAAAAGTCGAATCAACATCCCCATTCCCTCTATCTCCAAAACTTCCAGGTACCTATGTAATTCTAATTTAAACTCATCTACTTTTTCTGCTGCCACTGCCTTTCCAGGAGACCATTCCATGCATTAACTACTCTCTGAGTGAAAGACCCCATATATTTTCATTCCACTCAAAGAGCAAACCAACGAATATTTGCCCATGTTCTACTTTAGGGAATAATTCATTTTCTTATAACATTCATTTCCATCAGTATATTCACAAAGAATAACTTGGAACTTGGTTCTTGGTATAAGTGTCTTTGTTGAGCAGAAATGGAATGATAAACTTCTCTTTATGCTCTTATTTGACCACCTCCTGAGCCACAAATCATTTTGAGATTGTAGTAAATTGTTTTCCATTGTTCAATTGATAACCATCAAAATTTTCAGTCCATTCAACGATATTTTTTGTTTCTTTACATCCTCCAACTTATTTGCAATAAAATTTATCCACTTATTTGTTTTATCTACTTTTACCCGGTTATTTCTTCAATATAATAAGACTTATTTGATATTTCTCACATTCTTTATATTATGTTTCCCATTTAAATACCAAGGCTGATTACATCTCCACTCTTTGGTTTGGTTATTGCTTGGTTCTATCATTCATAAATCAGTAAAAAGATGCCCCTGAACACTTATACTTATAACCATAAGGGATACTCTTAACTCCATTCTTTAAAATATATATTTTATCAAAAGCTCCTTATGCTTTCTTATTTATCTCTTCTGCATATAATTGATGTTTATAACTTCTTATTGTATTCATTTTTCTGTACTATTCCTTCTTTGAGGTTAAACAGTTGTAATAATGTTTAAAGTTTATTGTTTCCTTGATTATATTTTTCTTTATTCCCTTGAGCTTCTTATCACACCTTTCAATATTATTATTATTATCAATATGCGTAAAAGCATAAGACTTTGATCTCAATCCTATAAATTCACTCATTACCTTCCCATCCAATTCATCTTTAAACTTACCAATAACCTTTTTATTCTTTGATGAAAACAACACATCACCTGACTTATAATTACTTGTATCATATATATATATATATATATATATATATATATATATATATATATATATATATATATATATATTATCAATCATATCCTCATACACATCACTTGTCTTAATTTTTAATATAAAACTATCTGTATCCCTATAATATAACAATGACACATTGTCCTTATATTTTGATTTTAAATTATTATAGTAATAGTCATACGTTAACGACTTTGACAAGTCAAGAATTGATGTTCCCATATAAATAGGTTTATTCATTTCAATACTCTCATTTTTTCAAATGAACAGCACAAAAGTTATCTGAAAACACCTCCGCTCACTCAAAACTTGGTCTATTAATTAACTTTGAAGCCTGTTTCCAAGATGTTGCAAGTCTTATGTTTTGTCGATTCTGAACATTTTCCATAGTCTTTCGAAATACAGCATTATTCATTACTTTATAAAAGTCTTTCTCAAAATCTGTTTTTTGCGTCTGTTCTCCTTTTTGTAATAAAATCAATTATTCTTCTTTTAGCAATGACTGTTTAAATTTCAAAATCCTATGAATTTTCCTCACTCTCAACCCAGCAGATAAATATTGTCTCAAGTTCCTTTGATGCAAAACATAACTTTCTTCATCATTTAATGCAGTAAGTCGTTTTCTGGAGATTTACCTTTTATATTAAATGACTGTTGGTAATCACTTAAGCATTCTTTTCTTGGACTTTTTAATCAGGGGCAAAAGGTAGGTCTTTATGTTTGTGATGAAGTTCTTCTGGATATTTTTAAATCAACCTCAAAATAATATCCAACTTCAGCTTCATCCATTTCTTTTTGAGAGGAGACAACAATGTCTTGTAAAACGTTTCATAATGTTTTTCTTTAACCCATTTAAGTTTTCCATAAGGTAAAGAGTGAGACATCGCCCACCCATACAAATTGTAAGCATCATAATACATCAGGTAAGAGTTGTCCTCATTCATATTATAATCAGGAAGATATTTGTCATTTGCTTTAGCATATCACTTGGAACATACTTGAGATATTCCTCCTCTTTTGGCCTTCTCTGTCACTAAAAGCACATCCATATCACTGATTAATTCCAAATTCTGTTTTGTCATTTTTAACATGGCACTCCAAGCCAAACCCGGGGCTGTGTAATAGTGGCGGGATCTTATACATAAGAATTTTTATTTTGACAGACTGTTCTAAAAGTTTCAAACACATCAGCCAATAACAATACATCAGTTTTAAGATACAAAGCATGATATTCTCCAAGATTCTTTATATTAAACTTCTCCCAAACCTTTTTAGCTTATGTATAATCTCTATCGGAAATATGAGTTTTATTCAACTTGCTACAGAAACTTTCCCTTGAAGGAAGTTGTTTTTTTTTAAACTTCTCAAATGAATCCATGTAGTCACATGGATATATTGTTAATGGGCCGGGTATCGGTGACGAGCGCGACCGCGAGATGGAGCTGCAGAGTCGGCTCCACCAAACACCCGAATTCAGATTGTTACCCTCAGATGACTCCGAGGTACGGGTCCCCTCCAGGACCGTGAATCATCAATAAATTAACCACATGGGCACAGGGTTATTTGCCAAACTTCAAAATACCTAGAGGCCCACGTGGCAAACTACCAAGTATTCACACCCTCGACGGAGCTCGAACAGGATGAGTTGTTTCCGTACTCGACCCGTACGTAACCCGAGCGGATGGTTACCGAGGTCCCGTCAGTTCAAATGCACACAACTACAGCAACAACTGCCTTTTTAATTCCCCAACACGCACCATGTTAAACCAATGAAGAAAACACAAAAACGAGCTGAAACATTCAACAAATGGATATTTATTTACGATAGGTGGGGAAGGAACACATAAAGGGCAGAGTTATCTGACTATAAGAAATGCAGTATGTACAAGGCAAAAAGCACTTAACAGTTCCTACTTAAAGACGGGCCCACAGACAGATGCACACCCAAAAGAAACAAAAGGGACCTTCCTGCCTCGTGCGGTCTTCAACGAGACGAGCGAACCAGGATGAGACCAGCTGCGTCGAGATGCGACCAGACCAGCGACACGAGACCAGAAGCGTCAAGCAGACCAGCACCAGCACCAGCACCAGCGACGACACGAGACCAGAAGCGTCGCACAGACCAGACCAGCGCCAGTGACGACACGAGACCAGAAGCGTCGAGTAGACCAGACCAGCGCCAGCGATGATACAAGACCCAAAGACCAGCAGCGACACAAGACCAGAAGACCCCGCAACACCACGCCATCTCGTCTATTTCTTCTCGCCCCCCCCCCGTCGGAGCGGGGGGGGGACGTGTCTCACCCCTCCACGTGCCTCATTCACTGTTTAGTGAATCACTGGGGAAATTAGTCATCTCTCCATGATTGGTCAGGGGGCGTGTTGGGGCGTCTCGATTCCCCGCCCTCCAAAGAGGCTTTGCTTCTCTTGGAGCCTGCCCTGCACCCTTTGACCGACTTACGGCCACCTCGCTAGCACCCCCCCCCCCTGGATTGGGCGAGAGACATCAGGTCTTCGTGAACTCCGCCCATGTAAGTGCTGACATGCATGCGTGCAATGGTGCCGGTGGAGGATGGTCGAAGGAAGCGAAGGCAGATGTCGTCGGTGTTGTTGTTGTTTGAAAATCCTAACTATCAAAATAACTTCGCAGCACATGAACATTTCATTACACATAAAACAAGGGAAAGGAGCTATCTATCCACATTTACTGATCAAAATAACTGACATATGGGGACCTGAATGTCTGTGTGCACAAGGCTTCCAAATTCGGAACAATATTCCCTTTTGTCATAAGAGATCAATCTCGTCTTGATTTGAGAAATGTGATTTAAGATTCAGTAAGTTTTTAATATTTGACTAGCATAACTCGCGCTCTGCGCGACATGTTGGGGTGGGTGTGTTTGAGAAAGGAACTGATGCAGAGTATCAGTCGTAATTTTACTTTAATGCCGAAAGTGGAATACCATTTCACTGTTTCAGAACCATTTTATTTACTTTTTTGTACCATGCACCTCATATGGTCTTTGAGATAATGTAAGCCGAATATCACATTACTCGAGCACAGAACAAAATCGAAGATAGCACGACACGAAACCACAAACTCGGAAATAAAAAATAACGTTCTATGTTAGATGATGGACTTGCCATAAACTTGTACGTGTCAAGAAATCTAATATGGGTTATGGGGGATATATGAATTGTTTTTGTGAATGAAATGTGTTTTTGATCTGTATTAGGAATGGCAGAAATATCTTCTCCAGATGTCTGTGAAAGTTCATTTATAAATAGATGTGTGACATAGTGAGCGTTGTTGTGAAGAAAGATAGGAATAAAGTTTGGGGGCTTGTAATTAAGATTACAACGGGAATGAGCTGGTCCTCTATATTTTCCAGTAAGATTACAATGATCCCGAACTTTGACCTCTCCCTCAATTTTCTCCTCACAAATATGACACTCTTGGTTCACGAAAAATGTGACCACTATTGGTTCATGAAAAAATATTTTCACGAAAAATATAAGTGACCACTATATTCGTTATTGTTGTGTGTCTGTCTGTCTGTCCCGAGCATAGCTCCATGGGTTTTGATCCGATCCTGATGAAATTTTGGTGGGAGGTTTATATCATGATCTAGTTGTGTTTTCCTGAACATGGGTGTGGTCCGCCCATAAAAAACATGTTTTTAGGGGGTAGCCGATTTCAATTTGCATCTTCTCCTAGGGGGTTTGTCGAATCTGGCAGGGTTTCGGTATTTGGTTAGCCCAATGGCACCTGCATATCCCCACAGAGCTCGATTTTATTTTTTTTATTTTTTTCATTTTCGTCCCAAGGTCAAGGTCACGAACTTAGAAAATTGTGATTTTTTTTGACAAAAAAAAATTTATTCTCCAAGGGGTTTGTCGAATCTGGCAGGGGTTTTCGGTATTTGGTGAGCCCAATGGCACCTGCATAGCCCCACAGAGCTCAATTTTTCATTTTCGTCCCAAGGTCAAGGCCATAAGGTCACGAGCTTAGAAAATTGTGTTTTTAGGGGGTAGCCGATTTCAATTTGCATCTTCTCCTCGGGTATTTGTCAAATCTGGCAGGAGTTTTGGTATTTGGTTAGCCCAATGGCACCTGCATAGCCCCACAGAGCTCGTTTTTTTTTTTTTTTTTTTTTTTTTCCTTCATTTTCGTGCCAAGGTCACAAGGTCATGAACTTAGAAAATTTTGACTTAAAAATCAGACGACCACCCAAACTTTGAGAGCGAGGATGACAATATTTTTTATGCCTAATCTTGAAGTCATTCCCCACCTCAAGTCTTGAAACCATTTTTCTCTATCTCGAACACCTTGTCCGTGGCGCCCCCTTCAAGTTTGTTTTTACGCCGATTTCATCAAAGTATGGATAATCCGAGGAGTGTGAAATGCCATATAGCCTATATGACGTTATATTGTTCCTGGAATGTTCCAGAGGAAGTTTTGCACCAAAGGTCGTAATCCTTGACCTTTGACCTTTAAAGTTCACAAAGGTCAAATTTTCAAAGTTGTGGGAATCGAACCGGGTTTTCGACCTTCTTCGAGGAACTAACTCCATTAAGATATAGCACGTATCCTGTTTCCTTATTTTAATGTCCACGACATTGTTTTGTGACCTTTAAAGGTTATGCAAAGGTCAAATTTTTAAAGCTGTTGAACGAAACCGGGTTTTCGACATTTTGCAGCTAATAACCTATCACTCGTACCACATCATGTTGATCATTTTATAACTTGGTCAAACATTATCACAATGTCTCATCCTTGACTTCTGAAACAATCTACATCGTCAAATACCGCTCCTGAACCATCGTCATCTTCAGACTTGTTCTTTCTTAATTCCTTTTCCTCTCCCTTTGTTAATGACATTGGTTTATAGGTTTCAACCATTATTTAGCTTGGTCTTATGCAGTCTTTTTCCAATCGTCGTACAAACTCCTCTGAGGCATCTTTCTCCTCTACAAAGTTCTAACTTGTATTCATCACCAACAGATGATTTGATATAATAACGGAAACCACAAGGAGTGTATTTTTGATATTTATTTGTGTGTGATATATTTGGATTTGGAGAAACAGTATCTATCTTTTCAAGGATACTTTCAAAATCAACATATATCACAAACGGATGTTTTATAGATTTGTTAAAATCTTTGTATGATATGTTTGAACCTGCTTTTGATAAATTGATTATGGTTGATTTATGATTACTACAATATTTCGAATGTTGATTTAATCGTTCTTTTGTGTGAAAGGAGTTGAGACATCTCTTACAAGGATACGTTTTACATTTTCTCTTGTATAGTTGTGATTTCGTTAATCTTGATAATTTTTTGATGAAAGCATAATGTGATTTTTTTTTTTCCTTTGAAGTAAAGCAGAGAACGTCAATGTGTGTTTCATCATTTTTATCGTTTGAAATTTTTAATATCTGAACTTTGTTTGTATCCGTTAATCCATATACATTAACAGATAGATTATTCATTTTCTCAAATTTAGGAATATCTGTCAATGGCATTGTAAACTTGAAATCTTTAACATTTAATGTATTCTCTTATTTCTTGTTATGTTCAACCCTTTCAGGTTTCCATTGTGGAGGATGTAAGTGAGCAAGAACAGGCCATAGAAAACATTTATTATCTTTGTTTTGAATATTAACAACCGCTTTCTTAAGTTTTATCTCTTTTTTTGGTAAATCAATATAAGAAGAAGCTTGAAGAGGATCTGATGTTAAGATGTGTATATCTAAAAAGATTATTTTTGTAAAAGCAAATCCACGACCGACTGCAGTGTTATCAACATCTTGTTCTTGTCTCTGGAGTTCATCGAAAACATCACATCTTACAAAATCTTGAAATGATGAGATAAAGTGAGGGTTTGTCCTCGTATGGGGAGTAGTTTCATCACCTTCTCTTCCCATATTTAATTTTACTCCCACATAAAATTTAAAAGTTTTCATTTCACTTAATGTGTTTTTAATTATAGTTTCAATACTTTGTTTAACCATATCAACAGCTTCTATGATTGAAGATGGTCCGGGTCTTGAAAGTGAAAAATCCTATTTTTATACGTCCTTTAAATGCCCCATTAGTGTTTTCAATGAAGAATTTAGTGGCACCTTCCCTTTCTTCATTGTTCTTGTGTTTGCATGATTGAAGGTGTTTATTATAATTTTTTTTAAAGAATATCATTATCATGTCTATCACAATGTTTTGTTTCTTGGTCAAGTGGACATATTTGTCTGAAAAGATTGAATGTGTGTTTTTTAGTTTGAAGGTGTTTTTTAAAATATTTATATTCATGATTACAAACATCGCAGTACATTGTATTCACCATACTTGTATAACAAAACTTTGCTGAAAATAAAATTTTCTTGATGAAAATTCCGTTTAAGTTCGAGGTGAATCTGTACTTAAAACCATTTTATCCTCCAACTTTTTTCACTAAATAAATACAGTGTATCAAGACACAAAAGACAAGTTTCAATCAATCTTCATTTGTAAAAGATACTGAGAAATATGTCAAGGATGTAAAATTGGATAAAAACAATTCTGGTGAATAATTTGAGTTCTTCAATTTCCTTTAGTGGAAGGGCTTTTAGTATATCTGGAAGAACATCAATTAAAGTATCTCTAACAAAGGTTTCACCTGTCCTCCTGGCAATATATTCAAAACTAGAAAAAGCACTGAAACAAGAAAAAGTATAAAAAAAGAAAACCTTATGGATGAAGCTTGAGAAAGAAAAGGTAAGACCATCTATAATAGGGAAGGAGAAATTTGTATTTTTTTTCAACAACCCAAAAGATGTAAATCCTGATGAAATAAAGGATGTTAATATATCAGGTGAAATGACTTTTCGTTCAATAGTAGTTCAGGATCATTTTAAAATTACCTTTTAATATAAAAAATGTCGTAGTTGAATCTGTTCATGAAAAAAGTATATAGATATGGATGGTAATGATTTTTTTCTACTCATTAAATAGTCATTATTGAACTGAAGATTTTGAAGATAATGAGAGTGATGATAGTATCTCTGTTGGAACAGAAGACAGTTATGATACCGAGAGTTTGTGTTCAAACAATAGTTATGAAAGTAGTTTTATAGATGATTGTGAAAGCACCAATGAAAGTTCCAGAGATTATACCGAAGATGAATGTTATTTGAAGTAAAGTTTTACTTTATAAATATGAATAGTTTACTAGATTTTGACCCTCTTGAATTTCTTGATTCTCCACATGACAAATTTGAGAATTGTCCTGCATGTGAAAGAAGGGTATTAAACACAGAGTCAAAAGCCTATAAAACAATATGTTCTGTGATTATCTTCTAATTAATGATAATAAAAAAACATAAAAGGAAGATAATTATTTGAGATTAACACCTAAAATGAATTATTTATTAATATAGTACAGCAAAAAATATTAATATGAAAAATGCTTGTGAATTAATAAATTATCCAAACCCGACTGACGGGAATGATTTGGTGAGATTAAGTGATTTTTCAATATATATATATATATATATATATATATATATATATATATATATATATATATATATATATATATATATATATATATATTCCAAAGATACAGAAGTGTTGATTTCATCTACGGGTCATACACAATTCACTGTTTATATATACACAGGGTGTCCCAAAAAATGTACTCACATTTTGGCTCCTCATAACTCATTGAATTCTTCTTTTTTTTCAGATCAAATTGACCCTAATAATGGCAGATGTATGACTCTGTGTTGAAGAAAGAAAATTTATCATAAAGTGCTACTGGAAGCACGAAACATCATGGAAGTGCAAAGACGATTTAGATGACATTTTCATAAAGATCCACCAACGCGACGCACCATTGCTCGCATCCGAGATAAGTTTGGAACAGATGGAACTGTGCATGACGTCCAGAAGGAGCGTTCAGGAAGACCACGGTCATTTACCACCCCCGCAAAGGAAAATCAATTGCTGGAAACCCTCCACCGATCCCCATGGAAATCTGTATGACAAATGGCTCTTGAGACAGGAATCCCAAAATCAAGCGCCCATCGCATTTTGAAGCGAATTAATTGGAAAAGTTACATTCCAACATTAATCCACACTCTAAATGAAGACGATCCTGACCGGAGAGCTGAATTTTGTGAGTGGTACCTAGGCAAATGCGAAGAAGATGCAGCATTTCCATCCAAAATTGTTTGGAGCAATGAGGCCAGCTTCAAGTTAAATGGCTCAATTAATCGACACAATTGCACCTACTGGGCTCCGGGAAATCCGCATGTTACTATGGAACACCATTTAAACTTACCAGGGGTTACTGTGTGGTGTGGGATATCAGTATTGGGCATCCTGGGGCCATTCTTTTTTGACCAAACTGTCACTGGGGATGTTTACTTAAACTTGCTGCAGGAATCCATCGGTCCACGTGTCGAAGAGATATTTGGTGACTAAGACATTTACTTTCAGCAAGATGGAGCACCTCCCCACTACCACCGTGATGTAAGGGCCTATTTCGAAGCAACTTTTCTGAACAGATGGATTGGGCGAAGAGGTGGTGTTGAATTCCCTGCTCATTCCCCAAACCTCACTTCAATGGACTTCTTTTTATGGGGATATCTCAAAGATAAGGTTTACGGCTCAAAACCAGCAACAGTCGATGAGCTGAAAGAGGAAATTGAAAGACAGTCTTGCAGTTCCAAATGAAATGATTCATAACGCTATTGAATCCATTGGTCCACCTTATCGGCTGTTTGGAACGTGATGGTCGTCAGTTTTTGTAAACATGCATTTATACATTTAACCATTAATCTTGTTTCTAAGTCAATGAACAACGCATTTATTATCATTTAAAGAGTGAGTACATTTTTTTTTTGGGACACCATATATATATATATAATGGATGGGTGAGCCAAGGTGGCTTCAGGGTGAAGAAGATACCAGAAACCCATTTGCCACTCAAGGCATTACACCCTGTTTATTGTGCATGTAAAAAATCTGCACATGGACAATAACTTTGTTACTGGACAAGATCCTGTTCAGGATGCGCATGAAAAGAATGTCTAAAAATGCACTCGTTTTGTTTAAGCAATGGAAGCCATTTCAGTCAAAAGCAGGAGTCCTATACCACCCTGTACAGGACCCAGTGGAAGGACATCATGTGAGGCTCCTGTGATGTTGGAATCTCTAAATGACTAACTCAATCAGGAAATGGAACGGACCACAGGGCTTGTACGAACAAGGTGCTATTGGCCGGCAATGCATGGGGATGTGTAGAAATGGTGTGAAATATGCGTGATGGCCAAGGATCCACATCCCAATTTGAACACAGCCATGGGTACCCGACTCAAAAAGCGACCGTTGGAGGGCTTGGCTATTGATTTTACTGAGCTGGAACCTGCAGATGGCAAGGAAAATGTCCTGGTAATGACAGACGTGTTTACCAAGTATACGTGGGTAGTTCCAACAAAGGATTCACTTTCCAAATTTTGTCAATGCCTTTGAAGCAATAAAGTTGATCATTTGCGTTTGTAAACACGAAACCAAAAGAAACATGCGCTGCAGTTCCAAAACCAATGAAAGAAATTCATGACAGATATGATGATGATGAAGATATTTCAAAGCAGCATCGTTTTCAGATGAGTGTGATTGCATGGAGGAGGGTGGAGGGAGAATGACAGACAGAAAGACGTCAACGAAATTGAAAGGAAAGGTTTTGATGTGTGTAATGTGTGATGTGTTTAATGTGTGTAACCTACCTTTATGGTCTGGAAACTGTGGGACTGACAAAGTGACAACACCAGTGGCAGCAGGTCTGCAAGAACAACTGGGTGAGGAGGAATGTGGGAGTGAAGAGGGTGGATAGAAGGAGCATGGATGAACTGAGCGATGAGATTGTTGTGCAGATGAGCTTGACGGGGAGATTGGTGAAATGTCAACTGAGATGGGCTGGACACTTGGTGCGCATGGGGGAAGAGAGAATGGCAAAGAGAGTGGATAGATTGAGGTCACAAGGTAGGAGGAAAAGAGGTCGGCCACGGTTCAGATGGGAGGATTGTGTGCGGAGGGATATCAGTAAGATAGTGGTGGTTGGAGAGTAGAGAGAGTTGGATAAGGACAGGGTAAGGTGGAGGAGTATCATGGTCAAGGCAGGGCAGAAGCTTGGTGCCATTGAACCTCATGCCTTGTGAAGGACGGAGGAGGAGGAGGAGAATAAGAAGAAGAAATCGTAGTTTGGTCGATATTCAACCAGACCAATTTGTTTGGAGAGCACGTGTTTGGCAAGCTTTACTTCAAATTATACAGTGCTTATACTCGCTGGTAATGAAGAGACTAATGATAGCACTTTTCAAGTTTTCTAACAAGATGACAATGAGGTAGAAAATTATTACAGAGACAAACTGCTTGATACAATTGCAAGACAGAATGGATGAGGTCTGTTTGACATCAAAAAGTAGATAAGGAGCAGTAATTTCATTCCATCAATGCAACACAGAAAAGGAAAGCAGCAAATTTTATCATGCAAAGTTCATGTTGTGTCTTCATTGGTGTAATGAAGAATCAGATTGGACTGTGGGATATCCAGCCTGTGTCACTCATTATCAAACAAATTCCTTCATGAAGAATCGGTGATATATCGCCGGTACCATGGCCAAACTCCAAATTCCTGTCCTTACCAGCAGAGGGCATCGGCGGCACAACCACACCCTCAGCTAATGTTGCTCCCACAGCTAATTCTGCTGCCACAATGATGCTGTGCTGCACACAAATGAAGACCGTCATCATCCAATGGCTGACCAATTGAAGAAAATTTGAATCTCATTCAAAGAGCATTGAAGAGAAAACTATTCATGGAGCTTGAAGAAGCTGCACAAGTAGAGACAATGTTGTTGACCTTTGGCCTATGTTGACCTTTTTACAATTTGACCTCAAAAAGAATAGGCTTCTTGATTATGGCAAACTCTACCATGTGGTGAATTTTTGTGAAATCATTTTTAAATTGTGACTTCTCGGTGATAAACTAGAAATTAAACAGAGGGGTAATAACCCTGGGTGCTCGCTCACCTGGTAGCGGCTGGATAAGATAACCAGTGAACCACTGGTAGGCATGGATGACCCACAAAATATGCAACAGAGAAGTAAGTAAATCCCTATAGATATTTTTTCACGCCATGAACAAACATACCTATCATAGGGGGCAACCCCCCCTCCCAAAAAATCTCCTGAGACCTCGATTTCTTAATTTTTTTATTGGTGTGAACAAATTTGGGACATCACGGGTGATGAAGGTTGTGGTCAAGTTTCATCGAAATTGTGTGTGTAGTTTCAGAGAAGAAAGCAAATACGTATTCTGGAGGGGCAACCCCCACGTAGAATCCCTGAGACCCCAATTTTTTAAATGTCATGAACAAACTTTGGTACATCATGAGTTATGAAGGCGGTGGTCTCGTGTCTTCAGAATTATGTGTGTAGTTTCTGAGAAGAAAGCAAATACCTCTTTTAGGGGGCAACACCCTTGGACCCCGATTTTTTTTTTAACTGTGTGAACAATCTTTGGAACTTCATGGGTGATGAAGGTTGTGGTGAAGTTTCATTGGAATTGTTTGTGTAGTTTCTGAGAAGAAAGCAAATACCTATTTTGGGGGGCAACCCCTATAAGACCCCCTTCGGGCCCGATTTATTTTAATGCCATGAATGAACTTTAGTACATACACGGTGATGAACGTTGTTGTAAAGTTTCATCGAAATCGTACTTGTAGTTTCAGAGAAGTTGAATGTATTTGTGGACGGACTACGTACGTACGGACGTACGACAAGCCATCCCATAAGCTCCCCGAAACTACCTTCCAGGTGAGCTAACAAACAGACAAACAGACAACAACAAGAGAATCTTGAAGCAAATGTAGTAATGTTCCAAAATCGAACAGTTGACAATCCCAAGGAATTCGTAACATAGTATGACAGTTATTGACAAACAATTGCTCTCTCCCAGTGAGTATCGACATGCGATGAGAAATCTAAACGAGAAACAAAAATAGATTGTTTTATCATTGACAATGGTGCAAACAATCTGTCGTGACATTGAAACAAAACAAGCAGGCGAAGCCATACAGAATCTCTCTCGGTGGACCTGGTGGTGTTGGCAAAAGTCATGTAATTAAATTGATTCATTCAGATACCAGGAAAATGATGGCAATTTCTAACCAGATAAAACCAACACATGTAGTTACACTTCTGACAACTCCAACTGGTATGGTAGACTTTATCATTGATGGAATGACCGTTCATTCAGCATTACTGTTAAGAACTGCACAACATGGCAAAGATGGGGCACCACTTACTTTTGAGAAGCTAAATACTCTCTTCGTTCCAAACTTAGAAAACCTTCACCTAAATATAATTGATTAAGGGTCACTGATTGGCTCAGACAGGCTCTAGAATACTCACAGATGGCTTCATAAAATTAAAGGTACACCTGGAGAAGGAATATTCTTTGGAAATGTATATGTGTCTGAGCTGTTGGTGACCTGAGCAATTAATTATCATCTGTCATGCAAAAACCCATATTTGAACCGGTGAAAGATGCGCTAATAAGTATTTGATTTCCCCTCAAAATAAGTGTTTGATTTCTTCTCAGAAACTACATGTACAATTCTGATGAAACATGACCATGAACTTCATCACCCATGATGTACCAAAGTTTGTTCACATCATTAAAAAAAAAATCTGGGTCTGAAGGGGTCACAGGGGTGGTGGCCCCCCAAAAGATGTATTTTCATTCTTCTCAGAAACTACATGTACAATTCTGATTAAACATGACCATGAACTTCATCACCCAAGATGTACCAAAGATTGTTCATGACATTAGAAAAATCAGGCTCTAAGGGGGTTTCAGGTGGGTTGCCCCCCAAAATATGTATTTGCTTTCTTCTCAGAAACTACACACACAATTCCGATGAAACTTCACCACAACCTTCATCACTTGTGATGGACCAGTTTGTTCATGACATAAAAAATTGGGGTCGAAGAGGGTGTAACTTCACCCCCCCCTCCCCTCCCCAAAAAAGTATTTTCTTTCTTCTCAGAAACCACAGACACAATTTCAATGAAACTTGACCACAACATTTATCAGCCGTGATGTACCAAACTTTGTTTATGGCATTAAATAAAACAAATCCATAGGTACTTACTTTATTCTCTGTTACATATTGTTATATTTGTGGGGTAGATGGAGGAATTTCATAGTGAAGGTAGGATTAGGATTGTACAGCACAGCATGGTCCGTGGACGAGTCGGAGATACCTCGATGTAAATTGAGTTGGGAAAACTATGAGCTTAAGATTGTTTACGTGTCACCACATGGGGGTGGTTCTGTGTTAACGAGGTAGGGTTCAAGGCTAGTTTCTCCAAGTATATGATTGCTCCCCCCCCCCTGGCAATATAAAGCTGACAATAAAAGAACCACGTTTTTACGCCAACAACAACGACAACAGAGCCAAACGTTTCCGCACAGGCAAAAACCCTGCCTTCCCGGCTTTGTACCGACAGGTCATGCCCCCAGAAGTGGATGATTGGTCGGGGAGATGTCAGAGAAGGAGAAGGGGCTTGAGAGCCGTTGGAAGCAAAGCATGAGGCTCTGGTCCCTCTCGGCATGACGAAAAGGCTGCATGATTCTCATCGTTTGTGCTGTGCGAATGTGTCCACGTGTTGAAATAAGATGCTTGCCATTGTCTGTTTGGCTGGGTCATGAAGTTTGTGCCCTTTGGGAGGAGAAGAAGAGTAGCATGTCTCTCAGCAATAACTTGGCAGTCTCCTGTTGTATGTTCAAGGAAGAAGGCGGTGCCATTGGCTGTGAGCGGGTCTGGCGCTGAGATCGGAGCGATGTCGGCAATTTCGATCGTGAGAAGGAAATTTACCGATGGCTGCTGGGCTGCTGGCTTTGGGGAACACCCACGTGAATTTTCTCCCGTACGTGGCCACGGAGAGCATTATTGGGACATCTGGTGCATTTCCCACATGCGGAGCGACTTGGCGCCATTTTGTGCATTTGCCCACGCAGTGGCTTTGAGGTTCGACAACTGTGAGGCTCCCATAAGGTCATCTCTGGTTGTAAAGCTCAGTGCTGGCATAAAGGGAGGATTTTCTTTTATTTTTATCTTTCCCCTTGTCTGTGTTTGTGAATGAGTGGAGATGTCTCAAAGTAGGATTTAGTGTTACTTCACTTTTCATTATCGCTCTTTGGTTTATTTTCATTATAACTCGTTGATTCTATGTCCATTAAACCATCATTTGTTAAATTTATATGTGTTCATATATTTGTTGTGGGTTCGAGAATAAACCTGTGTTCTACCGTTCTGGTGAACGCCTCTGTTAAATGCGTCACAGTGGGCGCCTCCACTGTTTCCCGTTCCGCGTGTGACATAATCTCCAAGGATCTTGGCTGTTTGCCTCCAAGTGAAAACCGTCCAGCTTCGTGTTAACTGCCATGTACATGACAATATTTTGTGGGTTATCCATGCCTACCAGAGGTTCCCTGGTTATCTTATCCAGCCACTACCAGATGAGTGCCCAGGGGTGTTCCTTTCTATGTTTTTACTCTGTAACATGACATGAGCATCATTACTTGATGGATACTGTTGCAATGTGAATGTTTATATTATTATTAGCTTATATGAAATTTAAATTCCAGATAAGGTATTGTCATCGCGCATCATCCGTCCATCCATCTGTCTGACTCCTTTTTCAACTTATTCGGCCAAACCGCTGGGCAGATGCAGCAAAAATTTAGGAGCAACATTGCTCTCCGGGCTGGTAAAAGGAATGGCAAAGCTCATTCCGGTGACTTGACTTAAAGTTGGTAAAAATGGTCGACTTAGTAAATGTCTTCAAAAATCTTCTTCTCCAGACCAAACAGTCAGAATGTCACCAACTTTGGGTTACAACATTAGGCAAGGGTACGGATATTGAATTGCAGAGGTCATGCCAATCACATTGCGGGAAGTGTGTCAAAATGGCTGACAGTCAATTTTTGGAAAAAATCGCATAAATTCCTTGAACAATCTTCTTCTCTAGAGAAACAAGTCAGAATGCCACCAACTTTGGGTTACAACATGAGGCAAGGGTACGGATAGTAAATTGCAGAGGTCATGCCAATCACATGACCGAAGTGTGTTAAAATGGTGGTCCCACA
This sequence comes from Eptatretus burgeri, assembly GCF_056783735.1. Lineage (NCBI taxonomy): Eukaryota > Metazoa > Chordata > Myxini > Myxiniformes > Myxinidae > Eptatretus > Eptatretus burgeri. The sequence continues at coordinate 124,811,451 of NC_140961.1, forward strand.
AATTCCTTCCAAAATCTTCTCCTGATCCACCAGTCAGAATGCTACCAAATTTGGGTTACAACATTAGGTCAGGGTAGGGTTGTTAAATTGTGGAGGTCATGCTGATCAGGTCAGGTAAGGTATGGGAACAGACACCAGAGCAGGACGTCGCTGCATCCACTTTCTGCTGGTACTCCAGGGGTCTCCATCTGGCCATCCCCCAGACAGATGCCTGGTCCATCCCCATCTACTTGAGATGCTGATCAACCTGCTGTAACCCCGAGGCACGTGGTCGGACCGTTGGCCTCCTCCACTCACGAGGCTCCCTCGCTGAGAGAATTTGGTGTGCAGGATCAGCGTCAGGAAAATGAGCCGCATGTCCATACAGCTGACGCTCATGGACTATGCAGGTAACAAATCGCATTTGAATCTCTCTCGGCAACCACTCGTTACACACAAAGTCTGAGAAGCGAGAGCCAAGAAAATTTCTGAAGAGACCTGGGATCAAAGTAATTAAGTCCACAGGTGACGAGAATCACCTGTCCACAGGTGATGCTCTACCTCCTCACAGATTCCTCGCACATAGGCCTCCTTGTCCACCCTCAGTGCACGTACAGTTTTCTGCCTCAGCTCCCTGAACAGCTCAGCTCTGCCATTCAGCCTGGCCCTGCGACTCTGGTCAATGGTATCCAGTGTCCCTTGAGAGACAAAATTCTTCTTTGCCCTGCGGTGAGCTCCAAGACATCCACCGGCAACATCAAGGACGGTGGTCTTGAAGGCGCTCCACAACTCTTCAGGACACCCCAAAGCAGCCAGACCCCCCAAGTGTCCACTCAGCCTGTTCGCAAACTCCTCAGCTACTCTCTCATCCCTGAGCTTGGCAACATCCAGCCTAGGCTGGGATGGTACCATTCTCCAGGATTTAAGGTGCAGCTTTAGAGTTGCTACAACAAGCCTGTGGTCAGTATTGAGGAACTGAGCACTCCGGTAGACCATGCAGTTCTGGATCATCCTCCAACGACTGTCAATGAGGACATGGTCAATCTCCTTTGCCACAACGCCAGCGTTGGAATACCAAGTCCAGCGATGAGCTTGTGGGCGCTGAAACCATGAACCAGCCACCCTAAGTCCATGACTTCTTGCAAAGTCAAGGAACTTAATGCCATTCTGGTTCATAGTTCCTGACCCATGGGGACCAACACACACCTCATAACCATCCCTATCTGTTCCAGTCGATGCATTGAAATCCCCCAAGACTAGAAGTGTATCTCCTCTGGGGCACTGATCAACCACAGACTCAAGTGTGGCGTAGAATGCATCCTTCACGGTGAGATCACTCGCCTCAGTCGGAGCATAAACAGAGACCAGGGAAATGACACCTAAGGAGTGACGAATCCTTAATCTCATAATACGCTCGTTGACTGGTGTTACCTCAATTATCATTGGGGTCAGCTTATTGGACACAGCTACAGCAACTCCTTGGGTATGGTAACCATCAGAGCGACCAGACCAATAGTAGGTGTAACCACCCACCATTATCTCGCCGCAATCCGGTCTCCGAACCTCAGAGAGAGCTGCAATCCCGATGTCCAAACGCTTGAGCTCAGATGATAACAGAGACAGGTGATCATCCTCTCTTAGGGATAGGACATTCCAGGCACCCACCCGAAGGGACCGCCTCAGGTTAACCCAAGTTTGTCTGTCTGTGACCAGAATATCTCAAAACGTTAGGGATGAATTCAGATGAAACTTGGTGGATGAGTTGGTTAGGTGACAAGAACAAGCTGATTCGATTTTGGTTCAGGTTCAGATCTGGATCCGCCCTACCAGTGGAATACTAAATACAAACTGTTCAGCCCGACAGATGCAGGGGCTTTTCCGACTGCCGTTCTACTTTAGTTACACATTTATTACCAGTGATGACGACATCAATTTGTTAAATACTTCTCGAATGAGAAACTTTTGAATTTGTGTTTAAAACTATTAGAACCAATAGTTTGCTTGAGGCTCACTTCAAGCAAATTCCATAACTTGGGTCCAGTATAAAAAAATAGGACCGCGAGTCTTAAAACTCATCTGGATCAAAAGCAACAGTCAATGACGTCATAAAGTATCGAAGTTTTGTTCATGAGCAGAATCTGTCACGTGATTGGTAGAATGGTAGCCCTCTCGATGCTGATTGCAGTGATGCATGTTTACAGCATTACAGGTCATGTTTTTACAGGTTACAGGTCATGTTTTTACAGGTTAGAGGTCATGTTTTTACAGGTTACAGGTCATGTTTTTACAGGTTAGAGGTCATGTTTTTACAGGTTACAGGTCATGTTTTTACAGGTTACAGGTCATGTTTTTACTGGTTACAGGTCATGTTTTTACAGGTTAGAGGTCATGTTTTTACAGGTTTCAGGTCATGTTTTTACAGCATTACAGGTCATGTTTTTACAGGTTACAGGTCATGTTTTTACAGGTTAGAGGTCATGTTTTTACAGGTTACAGGTCATGTTTTTACAGCATTACAGGTCATGTTTTTACAGGTTAGAGGTCATGTTTTTACAGGTTACAGGTCATGTTTTTACAGCATTACAGGTCATGTTTTTACAGGTTACAGGTCATGTTTTTACAGGTTAGAGGTCATGTTTTTACAGGTTAGAGGTCATGTTTTTACAGGTTAGAGGTCATGTTTTTACAGGTTACAGGTCATGTTTTTACAGGTTACAGGTCATGTTTTTACAGGATTACAGGTCATGTTTCTACAGGTTACAGGTCATGTTTTTACAGGTTACAGGTCATGTTTTTACAGGTTAGAGGTCATGTTTTTACAGGTTACAGGTCATGTTTTTACAGGTTACAGGTCATGTTTTTAGAGGTTACAGGTCATGTTTTTACAGGTTACAGGTCATGTTTTTACAGGTTCAGGTCAGGTCAGGTATGGGAGCATGTGCCAGAACAGCGCGTCGCTGCGTCCACTTTCCGCCGGTACTCCAGGGGCCTCCGTCTGGCCATCCCCCAGGCAGATGCGAGGCCCATCCCCATCTCCTTGAGATGATGGTCAACCTGTTGCAACCATGAGGCACGTGGTCGACCCACTGGCCTCCTCCACTCATGAGACTCCCTCGCTGAGAGAATCTGGTGAGCAGGATCAGAGTCAGGAAAACGAGCCACATGTCCATACAGCCGCAACTGACGCTCACGGACTATGCAGGTAACAAATCTCATCCGAGTCTCTCTCAGCAACCGCTCGTTGGACACAAAATCCGACCAGCGATAGCCAAGGATTCTCCGAAGAGACCTGGTACCAAAGGAATTAAGTCTCCGTCTCAGATCCTTGGTCAGAGTCCAAGTCTCGCACCCATAGAGCAAGACTGGAAGTACCAAGGACCTGAAGACTCGGACTTTCGTCCTCCCGCACAGGTACCGGCAGCGCCACACCCCATGATCCAGTGAATCCATGACTCCCCAGGCCCGACCCAGATGTCTATTGACCTCTGACTCGCAGCCAGCAGAGACATGAATATCACTGCCAAGGTAAGTGAATCTCTCCACGACCTCAACATCCTCAACACAAACAGACACAGACAGGACAGCAGCATCCAAGATGTCACCGAAAGCCTGGATCTTAGTTTTGACCTAAGAAACCCATAATCCCAACGGCTCCGACTCCTCATTCAGCACCTCGAGGGCCCCCAAGAGGATGTCTAAAGTCTCCGCAAAGATGACTGCATCATCTGCAAAGTCAAGGTCCGAGATCTTGACATTCCCAAATGATGCACCGCAAGTTGATCTCTCCGACATCCTCCCTAGAATCCAGTCCATACAAGTGCTGAAAAGTGTGGGGGCAAGTACACATCCCTGACGAACTCCAGTAACAACTGGAAATAAGTCAGAGATGGTACCACCACACTTCACAGCACTCTCAGTACCAGAGTAGAGTTCAGACATCAGATCGATCAGTTTTGGTGGCACCCCACGAAGACCAAGAATCCTCCAGAGGACATCCCGATTCACTGAATCCAATGCTTTACAGAGATCAACATAGGCTGCAAGCAGCCCCTGCCGAAACTCTTGTCTGCGTTCGGTGAAGACACGAAGTGCAAGGATACGGTCAATCGTTGACCTCTTTGGTGTAAAGCCTGACTGCTCTGGACGCTGGTGCTCAAGCAGATGGTGGCGAACCCTATCGAGAATTATCCGAGCAAAGACCTTGCCTGGCACTGAGAGCAGCGTCACCCCTCGGTAGTTGTTGCAGTCTTGGCGATCACCCTTCCCTTTCCAGAGAGGGACAACAAGGCCCCTCTTCCACTCAGTTGGGATGATGCCTGTGTTCCAGGCAGAGCACAAAACTGCATGCAACGACACGAGTGCAGCATTTCCACCAGCCTTGAGAAGTTCGGCATGGATGCCACAAATCCCTGGAGCTTTGTCCCGTTTCAACTGGTTCACCACAGCCCGTGTTTCCACAAGCGTAGGTGGACCACAGTTGATTCGAGGGTCAGCAACAGGGATTGTAACACCCTTGACGTCCAACTCGACAGTTGGGAGATCAGCCTGGTACAACCGCTCAAAGTAACCGGCCCAGCGGGCCTTCACTTCAGACTCCTCTGTCAAGAGCCTACCACTCTCTGCTCGAACTGTAGTGCTCCGAGGGATGGGCTTGGATGAACGTAATGCGCGAATTCCCCTGTAAGCGGGACGACAATCACCTGTCCACAGGTGATGCTCTACCCCCTCACAGATCCCTCGCACATAGGCCTCCTTGTCCACCCTCAGTGCACGTACAGTTTTACGCCTCAGCTCCCTGAACAGCTCAGCTCTGCCATTCAGCCTGGCCCTGCGACTCTGGTCAATGGTATCCAGTGTCCCTTGAGAGACAAAATTCTTCTTTGCCCTGCGGTGAGCTCCAAGGCATCCACCGGCAACATCAAGGACGGTGGTCTTGAAGGCGCTCCCACAACTCTTCAGGACCCCCCAAAGCACCCAGACCCCCAAGTGTCCACTCAGCCTGTTCGTAAACTCCTCAGCTACTCTCTCATCCCTGAGCTTGGCAACATCCAGCCTCGGCTGGGATGGTACCATTCTCCAGGATTTAAGGTGCAGCTTTAGAGTTGCTACAACAAGCCTGTGGTCAGTATTGAGGAACTGAGCACTCCGGTAGACCCTGCAGTTCTGGATCATCCTCCAACGACCATCAATGAGGACATGGTCAATCTCCTTTGCCACACCGCCAGCGTTGGAATACCAAGTCCAGCGATGAGCTTGTGGGCGCTGAAACCATGAACCAGCCACCCTAAGTCCATGACTTCTTGCAAAGTCAAGGAACTTAGTGCCATTCTGGTTCATAGTTCCTGACCCATGGGGACCAACACACACCTCATAACCATCCCTATCAGTTCCAGTCGATGCATTGAAATCCCCCAAGACTAGAAGTGTATCTCGTCTGGGGCACTGATCAACCACAGACTCGAGTGTGGCGTAGAATGTGTCCTTCACGGTGAGATCACTCGCCTCAGTCGGAGCATAAACAGAGACCAGGGAAATGACACTGAAGGAGTGACGAATCCTTAATCTCATAATACGCTCGTTGACCGGTGTTACCTCAATTATCATTGGGGTCAGCTTATTGGACACAGCTACAGCAACTCCTTGGGTATGGTAACCATCAGAGCGACCAGACCAATAGTAGGTGTAACCACCCACCATTATCTCGCCGCAATCCGGTCTCCGAACCTCAGAGAGAGCTGCAATCCCGATGTCCAAACGCTTGAGCTCAGATGATAACAGAGACAGGTGATCATCCTCTCTTAGGGATAGGACATTCCAGGCACCCACCCGAAGGGACCGCCTCAGGTGAACCCAAGGAGACCGCCGTCTGGTGGACGACACCTCAGCACCACTCCGACACACTCTCCCGCAATCTGACCCAGGGATGTTACCTCGTGGTTTCCCTCGTATCAAAGATTGGGGGTCCCGAAGGCTTTGCCCCAATCCCGTCATCCGGTGAGCTGCCTTGCGAAGGGAAGCTGCACAGGAGGTACTCCCACGGAGTGGGTTTTCAGATTTTTTTGCGTTTTTGCGTTTTGCGGAATGAAGCGTTTTACGGTGGCTGGAGTGCAAATCCTGCCACCAACCTCCTAATAAGAAGTGACCCAACTGCAGGAGGACGTCCGCAGACACAGTTGGGCACTAGATATGGATGGCCGTTGACTCACAAGGAGCTCCTCCGCCCTTTGACAGGTTTTGTTTTTAATCCTGCTGGGTGTCCATATCCAAACACCCTCTTCACCAGAAAACCTGGTGGGGGAGACGGTTTCGTCGCCGACAACCCGACCATGGAACAGGTTAGTACAGGTTTACATGGTACCTGTAGCAGGTCACAGATCGAACCTGACCTGACACCTGTTTTTGCAGGTTACAGGTCATGTTTTTACAGGTTACAGGTCATGTTTTTACAGGTTGGAGGTCATGTTTTTACAGGTTACAGGTCATGTTTTTACAGGTTACAGGTCATGTTTTTACAGATTGGAGGTCATGTTTTTACAGATTGGAGGTCATGTTTTTACAGGTTACAGGTCATGTTTTTACAGGTTACAGGTCATGTTTTTACAGGTTACAGGTCATGTTTTTACAGGTTACAGGTCATGTTTTTACAGGTTACAGGTCATGTTTTTACAGGTTACAGGTCATGTTTTTACAGAATTACAGGTCATGTTTTTACAGGCTACAGGTCATGTTTTTACAGGTTACAGGAAATGTTTTTACAGGTTAGAGGTCATGTTTTTACAGGTTACAGGTCATGTTTTTACAGATTACAGGTCATGTTTTTACAGGTTACGGGTCATGTTTTTACAGGTTGCAGGAAATGTTTTTACAGGTTAGAGGTCATGTTTTGCAGCATTACAGGTCATGTTTTTACAGGTTACAGGTCATGTTTTTACAGGTTACAGGTCATGTTTTTTACAGCTTACAGGTCATGTTTTTACAGGTTACAGGTCATGTTTTTACAGGTTACAGGTCATGTTTTTACAGGTTACAGGTCATGTTTTTACAGGTTAGAGGTCATGTTTTTACAGGTTACGGGTCATGTTTTTACAGGTTGCAGGAAATGTTTTTACAGGTTACAGGTCATGTTTTTACAGGTTACAGGTCATGTTTTTACAGGTTAGAGGTCATGTTTTTACAGGTTACGGGTCATGTTTTTACAGGTTGCAGGAAATGTTTTTACAGGTTAGAGGTCATGTTTTTACAGCATTACAGGTCATGTTTTTACAGGTTACAGGTCATGTTTTTACAGGTTACAGGTCATGTTTTTACAGCATTACAGGTCATGTTTTTACAGGTTACAGGTCATGTTTTTACAGGTTACAGGTCATGTTTTTACAGGTTACAGGTCATGTTTTTACAGGTTACAGGTCATGTTTTTACAGGTTACAGGTCATGTTTTTACAGGTTACAGGTCAAGTTTTTACAGGTTACAGGTCATGTTTTTACAGCATTACAGGTCATGTTTTTACAGGTTACAGGTCATGTTTTTACAGGTTACGGGTCATGTTTTTACAGGTTGCAGGAAATGTTTTTACAGGTTAGAGGTCATGTTTTTACAGCATTACAGGTCATGTTTTTACAGGTTACAGGTCATGTTTTTACAGGTTACAGGTCATGTTTTTACAGGTTACAGGTCATGTTTTTACAGGTTACAGGTCATGTTTTTACAGGTTACAGGTCATGTTTTTACAGGTTACAGGTCATGTTTTTACAGCATTACAGGTCATGTTTTTACAGGTTACAGGTCATGTTTTTACAGGTTACAGGTCATGTTTTTACAGGTTAGAGGTCATGTTTTTACAGGTTAGAGGTCATGTTTTTACAGGTTAGAGGTCATGTTTTTACAGCATTACAGGTCATGTTTTTACAGGTTACAGGTCATGTTTTTACAGGTTACAGGTCATGTTTTTACAGGTTACAGGTCATGTTTTTACAGGTTACAGGTCATGTTTTTACAGGTTACAGGTCATGTTTTTACAGGTTACAGGTCATGTTTTTACAGCATTACAGGTCATGTTTTTACAGGTTACAGGTCATGTTTTTACAGGTTACAGGTCATGTTTTTACAGGTTACAGGTCATGTTTTTACAGGTTAGAGGTCATGTTTTTACAGGTTACAGGTCATGTTTTTACAGGTTACAGGTCATGTTTTTACAGGTTACAGGTCATGTTTTTACAGGTTACAGGTCATGTTTTTACAGGTTAGAGGTCATGTTTTTACAGGTTACAGGTCATGTTTTTACAGCATTACAGGTCATGTTTTTACAGGTTACAGGTCATGTTTTTACAGGTTACAGGTCATGTTTTTACAGGTTAGAAGTCATGTTTTTACAGGTTAGAGGTCATGTTTTTACAGCATTAGAGGTCATGTTTTTACAGGTTACAGGTCATGTTTTTACAGGTCACAGGTCATGTTTTTACAGGTTACAGGTCATGTTTTTACAGGTTCAGGTCAGGTCAGGTATGGGAGCATGTGCCAGAACAGCGCGTCGCTGCATCCACTTTCCGCCGGTACTCCAGGGGCCTCCGTCTGGCCATCCCCCAGGCAGATGCCAGGCTCATCCCCATCTCCTTGAGATGATGGTCAACCTGTTGCAACCATGAGGCACGTGGTCGACCCACTGGCCTCCTCCACTCATGAGACTCCCTCGCTGAGAGAATCTGGTGAGCAGGATCAGAGTCAGGAAAACGAGCCACATGTCCATACAGCCGCAACTGACGCTCACGGACTATGCAGGTAACAAATCTCATCCGAGTCTCTCTCAGCAACCGCTCGTTGGACACAAAATCCGACCAGCGATAGCCAAGGATTCTCTGAAGAGACCTGCTACCAAAGGAATTAAGTCTCCGTCTCAGATCCTTGGTCAGAGTCCAAGTCTCGCACCCATAGAGCAAGACTGGAAGTACCAAGGACCTGAAGACTCGGACTTTCGTCCTCCCGCACAGGTACCGGCAGCGCCACACCCCATGATCCAGTGAATCCATGACTCCCAGGCCCGACCCAGACGTCTATTGACCTCTGACTCGCAGCCAGCAGAGACATGAATATCACTGCCAAGGTAAGTGAATCTCTCCACGACCTCAACATCCTCACCACAAACAGACACAGACAGGACAGCAGCATCCAAGATGTCACCGAAAGCCTGGATCTTAGTTTTGACCCAAGAAACCCGTAATCCCAACGGCTCCGACTCCTCATTCAGCACCTCGAGGGCCCCCAAGAGGATGTCTAAAGTCTCCGCAAAGATGACTGCATCATCTGCAAAGTCAAGGTCCGAGATCTTGACATTCCCAAATGACGCACCGCAACTTGATCTCTCCGACATCCTCCCTAGAATCCAGTCCATACAAGTGCTGAAAAGTGTGGGGGCAAGTACACATCCCTGACGAACTCCAGTAACAACTGGAAATAAGTCAGAGATGGTACCACCACACTTCACAGCACTCTCAGTACCAGAGTAGAGTTCAGCATTACAGGTCATGTTTTTACAGGTTACAGGTCATGTTTTTACAGGTTACAGGTCATGTTTTTACAGGTTACAGGTCATGTTTTTACAGGTTACAGGTCATGTTTTTACAGGTTACAGGTCATGTTTTTACAGGTTAGAGGTCATGTTTTTACAGGTTAGAGGTCATGTTTTTACAGGTTACAGGTCATGTTTTTACAGGTTAGAAGTCATGTTTTTACAGGTTACAGGTCATGTTTTTACAGGTTACAGGTCATGTTTTTGGTTGAGGGTATTGCTGTGCTGCTGATGCAATGCCCCGTTTCAGACAGGGTAGTAATTTGTTCTCACGTTTTTGGCCTGATTTCAAAGCGATAATGAGCGCAGATTGTGATGCGGTCAATACACCTTCGTTTGGCATCAGATATGAAGCTTGTGGCCAAGTTTCATCAAAAATCGTGTTTGGTTCAAGCGATAATGACTGAAGTGTTTACAGACTCACTGACTGACTGACTGATTTACCTGCAGACACTGCTCGATCAAATAAGCTCACCGGATTAAAGTTCAGGTGAGCTAATAACAGTTAAGCCTTCCCCTGTAGGATAGGGGGAGGCTTATAACTGTTGTGGAGTTTGTTTCTGCAATTAGCACCACCAATTTTTAATGGTACCCGAGAGTTTCTTATACCCCTTTCCTATGCAGCCTATGGCTGCTGGTTGCATTATTTTCTGGAAGTACGACTGTGCCACTGATGCAGTGCCTCTGTTACCAGCAAGCTGCTACTCATTTTCCCAACCTCGGAAGGATGATAAGCTGAGTCAACCCACCTGGTGTTATTTCAATGCAAAGACCAGGGCTCAAACTCAAGACCCTAAGATCTTAAGCCAGCCCCTTGAACCATGAAGCCAACAGCAGGCTTACTCCGACGAGTACTAAACCCCCATTTAGGTTTTTTTCTGCACCTCCAATTTCCGAGTTGTATCTCAGAGCAGGCAGGGACTTTCTTCATAAAAGTTTGCAGCAATAATGGGAATAAAACGTATGTGGGGTTGACATTTTTTGACCTTGACTTATTTTTAAGGTCATGACCCAATTGTCGACATTGGAACATTTTCCACCATAACCCCAAAGACCCCAAAGACAGTTAAGACCATCAAGACCCTTTAAGATCTCTAAAATCCTGAGGACACTTTAGACCCTTTAAGACCCCCAAAATCCTTTACACCACTAAGACTGTTAAGACCCATGACACCCTTTTAAGACTCATATGATAGTTTAGACCCTTTAAGACCCCTCAGACGCTTAAGACCCCTTAGACCCCTAATACAAAGAAGACCATTAAGACCTCTAAGGCCCTTTAGACCCCTAAGACCATTAAGACCCCTAATACCCTTCAGAACCCTGAGACACAAAAGACCTTGTCAACCCTATAAACCTTGTTACACCCTATAGACCCATTAGACCCTAAATAATCCTAAGACCATGAAGACCCTCATGACTCTATGGACCCCCTTAGATCCTATAAACCCTGTTACACCCTTCATAACCTTTAGACCCCTAAAACCATTTAGACCCTGTTAGACCTTTGAGAACCCTAAGACCCCATATATCCAATTAGACCTTTTAGAATCTCTAAGACGCTCAAGACCCCTTCGACTCCTTTGTACCCTTTTAGACCTTTCGGCCTTTCATCCTTCACACCTTTCAGATTTTGACAAAACTCATTAGACCTCTTTGACATTTTGATCCTTTTAGGCCCTTTTTCCTCCTTTCGACAATTCTGACCATTTAGACCTTAATTTACATCCTTTAGACTCTTTCAAGAGTCTAAAGACCATTTCCAACATTTCAAGACCCTTTGGACGCTTTTGACCATTTTGACCCTTTAGACACATTTAGACCTTTTCACACCTTTAGACCTCTTGACCTTTACACTTTTCAACTTTCAGATAATTTGACATTTTCAACTTTTCAGACCATTGACCTTTACACCTTAACAACTGGACCATTTTGTCCGTTAATTTGCAATCAATGACCTTTCATTTAGTATATCCTTCCATTTATTTGTCACACAAAACAAACAACACAAAACAAGTCCTGGTGAGAGTCTGCAATCTCTGATTACTCAATCTCGTTTGGTTTGCAAAGGAAACTCTTGTTTGTTGTAAGTAGTACAAACCAGCTTGTCTTGTTGGGTAATTATGAATGACTATTTTGAACAAAAATTTGAGCAAGTTATTTCAGGTTTGTTGTCACACTTTCCTGATATTAACAGTAATCACACCTCGTGTCAATACATTATCCTAAATTATATACTTCCAATGTGCAACACGACTTGAGACGTGTAAGAGACATATTCATATAAGGGTCATCCTGAATACCATGGAAGAGCACCATATGTGCACAAGTCTTTCATCAGTGAGGTCCATGAATTATGCTGCTTGGTGTAAACTAAAAACCTCTATTAGCCAAAGCCAAGAAAACAGGTGGGATAGCTGACCGAAGGATGGAT
>NC_140961.1:124831426-124886426 GCF_056783735.1 Eptatretus burgeri
TATATATATGTATATGTATATGTATATGTATATGTATATGTATATGTATATATGTATATGTATATATATATATATATGTATGTGTATATATATATATATATATATATATATATATATATATATATATATATATATATATATATATATATATATATATATATATATATATATATATATATATATACACATGACACCACAAGCAAACGAGTTCAGAATGAAACGAGTCTGAAGACCACGATGGTTCACGAGCGGTATTTGACGATGTAGATTGTTTCAGAAGTCAAGGATGAGACAATGTGATAATGTTTGACCAAGTTATAAAAATGATCAACATGATGTGGTACGAGTGACGGGTTATTAGCTGCAAAATGTCGAAAACCCGGTTTCGTTCAACAACTTTCAAAATTTGACCTTTGCATAACCTTTAAAGGTCACAAAACAATGTTGTGGACATTAAAATAAGGAAACAGGATACGTGCTATAGCTTATTGGAGTTAGTTCGTCGAAGAAGGTCGAAAAGCCGGTTCGATTCCCACAACTTTGAAAATTTGACCTTTGTGGCCTTTAAAGGTCAAAGGTCAAGGATTACGACCTTTGGTGCAAAACTTCCTCTGCAACATTCCAGGAACAATATAACGTCATATAGGCTATATGGCATTTCGCACTCCTCGGATTATCCATACTTTGATGAAATCGGCGTAAAAACAAACTTGAAGGGGGCGCCACGGGCAAGGTGTTCGAGATAGAGCAAATTGGTTTCAAGACTTGAGGTGGGGAATGACCTCAAGACTATGCATAAAAAATAATTTCATCCTAGCTCTCAAAGTTTGGGCGGTCATATGATTTTTATGTCAAAATTCGCAATTTTCTAAGTTTTTGACCTTGTGACCTTGACCTTGGGACGAAAATGAAAAATCGGACAACGACAAGTTTTAGACAATTCATTTTGCTATTCAAATACCGAAGAACCCATTGCATTCAGTCAATTCCCAAGGAGAAGACAGATTTTTAATCCGACGACCCCCTAAAAATGGCTATTTTTTGAGCATGGCTCTGCCCACAATGGGCGTAGTCACGCCCTCATCCAGGAAAACACAACTAGACATTGATATCGAACACACAACCAAGTTTCATCAAGATCGGATCAAAGTCCACGGAGTTATGCTCTAGACATACAGACACAGACAGACAGACACACAGACATAACGAACATAGTGGTCACTGACTGGCGCTCGTGAACCAATATTAGACAATACAACTGTCTCTTTCAACTGACGTCATTCGGTGCCACCAAGGAATGGATAAATAATATTAAAAATTATTATTATTACTATTATTATTATTTTTTCTTCATCAACCGCTGTCACAACAGGAACCCAACGGGTTCACGGGTCGTCTTGTATTGTTTTAAAAATAAAACTTTCAAACATCTTCTCTGAAATGGCCAAACAGATTGAGGTGAAACTTCACAGGTATGACTGCCTATCCATGAGGAACAAAAGTTTCACACATATGACTTCATGGGTCACATGGTTTGGCAGCCATGTTGGATTTACCCAAAACATATGTATATCTATATATATATATATATATATATATATATATATATATATATATATATATATATATATTCTTCTCCAGAATGGCTGGACAGAGAGGGGAAACTTCACACAAATGTTCTCCAAATCTTGGGGATACCAGAGTATTCACGAAAAATTGATGTCGCATGGTCTGGCAGCCATATTGAATTGAGTGAAAAGCTGAAAAAAAATATTTCTCTCGAACCGCCGAATCGATCGACACACAAAACTTCACAATTATGATCTCGTAGTGATGAGGAATACATGTTTTAAATTATAACTTGATCAGATGCATGGTCTGGCAGCCAGAATAATTAATTTTTTTGATCTGGGTTCTCTTCTATTTTTTTTTTTGAATAAGTTTCTCTTGGCTGTGCCTGGATGGGTTTGAGAGTAGAGGAGTAGTAGCTGAAAATTGAATCTTATCTCGGTTCCTCCTGATGACTTCATCTTTGCGTTTTGCTTGTTCGGTTCCTTCTGATGACTCCAATGGAGTTCTGCACCTCCAGCAAATGGTCTTCCATTTGATTTGAATTGTATTTGTTTTCATCCAATTCTAAATTCAATTTAACAATAATAAACGTCATGGGTCAGGGTCAGGTGTTCGATCAAAGCGGGACGTCTTGGTACCCGGTCATCACTGCCAGCAGTTACAAAATGGAAGTTCTGATTATGTGTCTCATTAATTACGTAACACACCGGTGCACAAACACTACACAAAACAAATCCAAGTCCTGGTGAGGGTTTTTCATCCACAGCGTAATGGAGTACTGCTCCCTCCTCTGGGGTGGTGCTCCTGCCTCACACCTTGCTCAGATTGGTGCCGTCAAAACCAAGGCCTTCATGATCATTGGAATGTTCCACGATGAATCTGAGGGCCTATCACTTTTGCATCACAGACAGGTCAGTGTTTTCTTTATCTTCTACCTTCTCCTCCGGGTCACGCACACTCTGCTCTTTCCGTGCTTAATTCCCCACCCCAGGTTTATGCAGTATATTTGTGATCCGCCTGGAATCCCCTTCATGTGAAACTCCCAATTTCCAGGATCACTGCTCACTCACCTCCACTCATTCGTTCCTCGTTTTTTTCCCACACATAGATCCAAATTCAACATTCTCTTCAATGTCACTCTTCCCTCCAGGTCTTCAAGACAGCTGTTCACCACCGACTCAGGTCATCGCCGTCCAAAGCCACGATCTTTTCTACCCTCGTTAACCTTCCCCAACACCATCTCTTTCCAGTTTTGCTTTCCACTTCTGTGATTGAGATTTTTTGTGGCTGTATCTTTCTTTTTTAACCTGTATCCTCCCTTCGCCCTCATTGTTCTTACATCTCTATTTCTCCAAGTCTCTCTCTGTTTTGTCCCTCATCCTTGCTGTCGGTGTTCCCCCCCTCTCTTTCTGCTGTTCCTTTCGTTCTATTACGTCTTGATCCGTTCTATGTTACAGTTCCTCCATGAGCCTCGACTTTGTATGGAGGGGTTTCATGACTCATGATTCAGTGCTCGGGCGCCATATTGGTTGGCAAGCTAAACAAGGCCAAATAATTACAGCGTAACCTTTCAATGCAGTAAGTCCAAATAACAGGATAAAAGTGGTCGATGGTGGAGCAACCAATGTCATCGTTGCCATGGAAGTGACGTGATCCAACATGGCGGCGCGCACGGCATTATGGGATAATTAGTTTTCGGGGCACACTCACGAGCTTCGCAAATTCGTGCGCATGATAAGTTTCCAAAGTTCGAAGGGAAGATCGGCAGGTTGTGAGCGAGGTATTGTTTTACACGCCGACTCATTGGACGGTGTGAATTGACTGACACGGAGGAAGAGGGCGGAGTGCTTTGCGAAGGTCAATGCCCCCGAGGAAATGCCACAATCGTTCGAGATTATTGTGAGGAAGAAGAAGATCCGTTGAAGGCGCGTTCGGTTCCTTGGTTAAAAAAAAAAAAAACAAGGCGTGAGAGTCTGCGCATGCGCACTTGGTGTCGAGTCGGACACGGAGCGGAGAGGTTCATGGAGAATGGTGAGAGTTGTGGATTAACTGAGCAGTTTGTACAAAGGAAAACGACCTTCCAGACTGTGGGGAAGTAAATCGGACGACGGCGGAGGAGATGGACGATGATAACTGCGGTGAGACCTCTCTCTCTCTCTCTCTCTCTCTCTGGATTCGTTCCGCGACTCGTTCCGGCTTGTTGAGGTTCAGGGGAAACGGATCTTTTTGTTTCTCCCCCAATTCTCCCTTAGCCGATACTGTGTTCATTGTTATTCACTTTTTGCTCTCCTGCCTCTGATTTAACTCTGATACCTTATCACCGACTTTCAATCGATGTCTTTCCTGATCCTCCCCGTTCCCTGCCTTGTTCTGTGGCCCGAGTTTGGAACACGAACAGCTTCACCGGCCCCGAACTCTAAAACGACACATTGTTGGCTTGTACTGGATTTTTTAATGCGGCCCTCTGCCCCTCGCCCCGCTGTCCCCCCGCCCCTCTGCCCCCCTCGCCCCTCTGCCCCCTCGCCCCTCTGCCCCCTCGCCCCTCTGCCCCCTCGCCCCTCTGCTCCCCTCGCCCCTCTGCCCCCTCGCCCCGCTGTCCCGTCCCCCGCCCTCGGTGTCCCGTCCCCCCGCCCTCGGTGCCCATCCCCTCGCCCCGCTGTCCCCCCGCGCCGCTGTCCCCTCGCCCCCAGCCCCCTACCCGCCGTCCCTCCCAGCCCCCTACCCGCCGTCCCCCCAGCCCCCTGCCCGCCGTCCCCCCCAGCCCCCTGCCCGCCGTCCCCCAGCCCCCTGCCCGCCGTCCCCCAAGCCCCCTGCCCGCCGTCCCCCAAGCCCCTGCCCGCCGTCCCCCAAGCCCCCTGCCCGCCGTCCCCCAAGCCCCCTGCCCGCCGTCCCCCAAGCCCCCTGCCCGCCGTCCCCCCGCCCCCTGCCCGCTGTCGCTCCTCCCGTCCTCGTCCCCCTGTCAACACCCCGCCGCCCCCCGTCCTCGCCCTGCCGTCTCCCCCAGTCCTCGCCCTGTCCCCGCCGCTCCCCCTGCCCAACGTTCCTCACCCCGTCCTCGTCCCGCCGTTCTTGCCCCCCCCCCTGGTCCTCGTCCTCGCCATGCCATCCCTGCTGCTTTCCCTTTGGCTCTGTTTGCAAAACTTTGAAAAGGAAGTGATTATACAACGTTACGATTTGTTCGGCGGCGGGCCAAGCTCACAATTTTGATCCATGTGACCTTCAACACCTTGTTTGTGTTGAATCACCGAACTCCACCAGTTTATTACCTCTATCACCAAAGGTGAAGGAGGTTATGTTTTCACCCCCTTCTGTCTGTCTGTCTGTCTTTGTGTGCTGGATGTCTCAAAAAGTTGTTGACGGATTCAGATGAAATTTTGTGGATAGGTTCGATGTGTGACAAGAACGAACTGATTAGATTTTGGTGAAGATCCGGATATGAGAATTTTTTTTTTTTAGTTGATTCCTCACCATGGAGAGATTGGGCCAAAAGCCATTATACAGCACAATGTTTCAAAAAGTTCTGGACAGGTTCTGACGAAACTTTGAGGACATGTTAGGTGTGTGCCAAGAAATAATTGATTCAATTTTGGTAAAGATCTGGATCTGGATATGAGAATTACTTCATTTTAAACGTGATTTTTCACCATTAAGAGATGGGGTTGAAAACGACGTTGTTCTGTATTTCATGATATTTAAAATCGTCCATTTTAATATCAGGCATTACGTGGTGGAGGTATGTGCTCTACCTAGTGCCCTTCTTGTTCACTCTCTCATTATTAATTGATTTCAAACATTCTTTAAGAATCTCGATGCTTTCTGCATTGCAACCTGGAACCTCTTATAAAACATACATTTGGGGAAGATGTTGAATTTACCTTTTAAAACCTCAAACTGAAAACAGATTTTTACCTTTTTAATACAGGTTAATACTGTTACGTTTGAGGGGGGGGGGGGTATGCATTCAAAGGGTAATTAGGATGTTTAATTAGGTATGCCATGCTGTTCGAGTTTACCAGGATCTCGATGTAATAAGTAGCAATTCAGTGGTGATAAGTTGTCTAGTAAATGTCCATTTCTTTAAGGGGGAAATGATAATTGTCACGTAATTAGATAGGGAGACGGGATAGGGTAAGTGTGTCTGCGTAAACCCCTTTTGGTATTCTCTGGAGACTGGCCATGACGTCACAGGACAGTGCAGCGGATGGCTCCGCCCCGTGATCACGATTGGCGGAAGGCGACGGCGGTGGGCCAATAAACGGCTCGATTGGAAGTGACGAGGACAGGAGGATAAAAAGGTTCTGTTCGGGGTCGAAAAAGGAGAGGAAGAAGATCGGGAAAAAAAGATCGTGTTTTTTTGGTGTGGAGGCTGTTGCGCGGAGAGCGTCCTTGTTGTTGTGCTGATTCGATCGTGTTCTTCATCGTGTCTTGGAGCCTTGCTGAGCCTCGTGCCTCACCTTGGTTGGCTCTGGGGTTCTGCTGACTCGGAGTACGGGGTCGAACGGCGGGCGGACCTGCCTCCCTCTCCTGCTCGCAACTTGGCGCCAGAACTGGTTCCCTGGTGGCTGTGGGCGGACTTGGGCCAAGACCAGGAGGTCGACAGCACCACGGTTTCTCCTGCCCCCCTGACGAGAGCAAGGCCAGCTCGTCCGACGCCGATCCAGGGACAGTTGCGTCCACACCACGGTCCAGCCTGACCACCAGAAATAGCTACAGTGTGTGTGTGTGTGTGTGTGTGTGTGTGTGTGTGTGTGTGTGTGTGTGTGTGTGTGTGTGTGTGTGTGTGTGTGTGTGTGTGTGTGTGTGTGTGTGTGTGTGTTTGGCGCCTTCGAGGGTTTGAGATCTGTATATTCATTGGAATTGTCTGTGTTTTTTCCCCACGCCCGATCCCACACCATCCCGTCGAATCGCCCCGGATCCCTCTTCTTGCCGAGTCTTGTTATTTCTGGTTAATAATAAAAACAAATAAACATCATCAACTCTGTGAAAAGCGACTCGTGCCACCTTCCTCGTCCCGTTTGCGGTAGAGCGATTAGAACCGCCATGTTTGGGTTATAAATAAATAAACCGCCTCCATCGTTTCGGCTCATTCTACGTTGGCGGGACTGTCCAAGTCCCGTGGACGTCACAATACTTTGATTTATCAATTATTTGTAACCCCTCCTCCCCTATCGCCATGCCATACTTCCCATAATCCTCATATACCTGCCTCTGGCCCTTCTTTTCATTATTTTCTTAATTTCCACCACCACCACCACCCCCACCACCATATGCATGTAATACTTTGAGGGCTTCAAAAGAAAACATGGTGTACAGATGAGCACTGTTTTATCCAAGGAATGTTTAAAGTTCTTTAATTATACACACTGGAAGTGAGTGTTTGAGAAAGAGCTCGATGTAGCCGCGGCAGATTGTTTTCAATTCGAAGGCGGTGAAGTGTTCACTGAAATTGGCCTCCAAGCTTGTTGAGCTCGCATATTAGGTGGTGTGGGCTCGACGAGATGGTGCAATGCATGTGTCTCGAGCATCGGAAGTTGTATTTCTCTGCATCGCATGGTACCACGACTTCTACATTTGCAATGGTCATTTCATGCAAATCGGCTCTGGCTGTCATGTCCATGATGAGCAAACTTTTCATTTTTTTCAAAAAGATGGAATAAAAAGTAAAGGCAACAGTCCTTCCCCCTTTTATATGACGAGAATGAATCTGAGAAAAGTGTGTGGCGGATCTATTTGAAATGGAGATTGTACCGGGAACTCGGTCAAGACATTTCCTCGATGTGTATGGCCATACGATAAGCGATCAAATCTCAGTACGGTAAGAAGTTTGCTGACTCTGATTGGACCCTCATTTATCAAGCCAAAAGATAAGGCCTTTCTGCTTTTCGAACTACAACATGTGTATGTGTATGTGTGTGCGTGCTCGTGTGCGTGCGTGCGTTTTTTCATTTTGGAGGGTGGAACATGATATTAATAGACGATACCAACAGCCGGTATCTGTCTGCATGACTTTTACTATGTCATGTCTGATTACCTCCTCCCCTCTACTTACCCCCCCCATCCCCACCATGCATAGCACAAAAAGTGCTGATGCAATTGGTTTTCTCTGCCTGACAGACGTCGGTCTGCAATTGAGGAACTACTTGATTTCAATTGAATTAGATATATTTTGACACTGTGGAGTGTAGAACATGAATCAAAACCCAAACTTGCAGTTATTTATTTTTTTTGTTGGCATTGACGAGGCTCGTGTGAGAGCCAACGCACAACACACAGCAAGGGGGCATGAGACGAGGGGCAGGAGTGGGAAGGACAGAACAGTGGGGAACAGAGACATTAGGTGATTAGGAGATCTGTGGAAGGGAGAGGGATGGGGTGGGGAACTCGGGGATACAAGATGGACATGAGAGGGACTTTCAGGAAGGAAAGCAGGGAATTTGAATGTGGGTTTGGGGTGGATTAACGGGGGTAGAAAAGATGAAGGTTTTGGATGGGGGACGATAAGAGGTGGTGGTGACCAGCTGTTTTGAAGGCCTGTAGGGAAGAATGGGATTGAACAGAGTGAGTGGGTTTATTCCAAAGGTTGGAAAAAAGAGGAATGAAAGAGTGAAGGTGAGCAGTGATTCGTGAAAAAACAGTTCAGCAGTACTTTGGCTCGGAATTTGGCAAATTGTGCAGTGTCTTGTCCGGAAGCATGCATTCACACACGCCGAGAGGCGATTGCATCAGTCTGTCTGGCAGTCTGGCAATCGAACAAAATCTATAATAATTCCAAACAGGAAACTTACTGCTTTTAGGGCTGACATAAACAATACAAACAGGCACAAATAACTAATTTAACATGTTGAACTCGAGGGGGAGCACTCGGTAGAGTGCAAAACCTCCGCTGCCAATAGTGCTGGGTCACTTATGTGAACCTGATATCCTATTCATTGTAGGTCAAAACGGATCAGACTCTACTGAACCACGATTGAATAAACTAAACTAGATCGACGCGCATGTAAAAATGCCCAAAAAAAAAAAAATCAATTTTTTTTTGAAAAAAAAGTTGCAAAATTTGTTTTTTTTTCTCTAACAAATTTTTTTTTGGGGTTGGAAATCACTTAAAACATGTAGAAATGCAAAAACAAAAATTCAAATATTTTTTCAAAATGGCGGTCCTTTTGATATATATATATATATATATATATATATATATATATATATATATATATATATATATATATATATATATATATATATATATATATATGTTTTAAAATTCCCATAGGTTTGATGGCTGCAGTATTTCACTACCTTGCACATTCATAGTATTTCAAGAACCCTTGTTGCATTGCTCAGGTAATCGCATTTACCATTCCTCAGTGATGCTTCCATTAAGTTCCTAATTAGTTTAGTCTGAAATACCTTTTATATGACATTGATATTATGCTAATTGATTCGTAGTTTACTGTTGGTCCCCATAATCTTTTCTTGATACTGTCTTAACATCTTCAGGTTCCCCCTCCTGTCTTGATTTAAATATCCCCATGATGTTGCAATAGGTTTCATTTCACTTTTATTGGAAATGACATCACCTGTGTCTCCATGTTACTCAAAATTTTCTTTCTGCTTGTAAAGACCTGATTTTTATGTTTAGGTTGTGGAAAACATTTACTTACTATAAATTGAAAGGTACTTGAATGTTGTGTTTTCTTTTTATTCTCTTCTGGTAATAATTCACGAAATATATTTAAAGGATACAAACTTTATTTGAAATAATGTTGTGTAAAAACTGAATCCAGATGTGGCACACAAATTTGCTGACAGGCTATGGTTAGAATAGCTGGGCGGAGTGGCGTGCGCCTGGAATGCGGCTATTCGGAGGCTGGAGTTGGGGAATCGCTTGAGGACGGGAGCCCTGCCTTGTGCCGTGCCAACAGACAGTGCAAAGCAGCCCGGCCGATATGGGGGCACCCAACCCCAATTGTCAGGTCAGGCCAGATCAGATCTGTGACCTACGAACCTGTTCATGGTCGAGTGTCGGAGACTAAACCGACTCCCCTCACCAGGTCCTTGTGTCGGGTGTATGGACATGGACACCCAGCAGGATTAAATATAAAACCTGCCGAAGGGCGGAGGAGCTCTGTGTGAGCCAACGGGCATCCATTTCTGGTGCCAACTGCGTTTGTGGACATCCTCCTGCCGACGGTTACCTTTCCTAGGAGGTTTGTGGCAGAATTTGCACTCCGGCCACCACAAAACGGTTCACTCTGCAAAGCGCACTGTTGTGTGTCAGGTGGTGCTGAGGTGTCATCCACCAGACGGTGGTCTCCGAGGGTTAACCTGAGCCGGTCCCTTTGGGTGGTGCCTGGAATGTCTTCTTTCCAAGTGATGGGGATGGGCTTGGCATCTGCCTGGGGTATGTCCAGACGAAGGCTTCTGGAGTACCGGCGAAAAGTAGCGCATGCTATGTATGTATGTTTGGTTAGAATACAAGTCTTCACTCCCCACCCCCCCCCCCCAACTTCAAACCCCACTTGACATCAGGAGCACACAACTTGGTTGATTTCTCAAACAGGTGTTTTGTACCAGAAACTACAACTGTGCTTTTGTTGCACTTGCATGCTTGATATTTTAAGCCAGAGTGAAGTCGATGGTGCACCATCACAAATCTCAATGCTTCCCACGTAAAGCAAAGTTGAAAAATGGAAAAAGTTCCACCAGGAATGACCCAATATCAAATTTTGAGTTTTAAATGTTTCCTGTTTTGACCCCTGTGACCCATAGTCCCCATCTCTGGGGCATGAACCAGGGGCCAAATCAAAAAAAATCGTTACATATTTCTTGTGTCCCCCAATGTTGATTTCATATACAAGGTTTCATTGAAGAAAAAGTTTAAAAATGTGCCCGTAATTGCATTTTTCGATAGTTGACCTTTTGACCCTGTCCCGGGGGAGAGGCCACATATGACACTGCTCTTGCACATTCTTGCCATGTGGTGATCATAATTACCAATTTTGGTGAATTTCTGCGCAACTGTTTAGGAGAGAGCGGGATGAACAGACAGACAGACAGACAAAGATGGAGCCGATTTCAATATCTCCCCGGTTTTTTTTTTTCTCGAAAGCTGTGGGATAATAATTTTGTGTGTAATCTTCTAAACCATTCTATAAGCTTCAATATAACTGCAATATAATATTTATTATCAATATATCGCAAAACTAAAGAGTTCAGAGACCACGATATGCTGTGCAGTATTCAAGTACTGTTTGTCTGTGGGGATACATTCCTGAAAAATGCTGCGAATATTGGGGTGTTGTATTTTTTGCGTGTCGAGTATCGACTAAGCACTGGGATGAGGGGCAAAATTTTGGTGTCTTGTATCTCTACCCTACGTCACAGCGTTACGTCGCATCTATGTTCGACTCACTCACATGCCACTCACTCTCTGATCTTAATTAATCCCACCATACTATTTTGTCAAAACCTTGTCTCAGATACGGATTCCTGTTTTCGCATCTATGTTCCATCATAATTACACAATGGCTCGACACGCAATGCATGGACTTCCAATTGTTTTTAATTTTATTTTAAATACATTGTCTAGGCTCATGAAAGAGCATCAACACAGAACAAACTGGAGGGGGAGCACTCGGGAGAGTGCAAAACCTCCACCGCCAATACTGCCTGGTCACTCAAGTGAACCTTATATCTTCATTAAATATGTCAACAGTGCTGACAGTTATAGTTCTTTTCTTCAACATTTTTTTTTTGGGGGGGGGGGGGTTGGAAATCACTTAAAATATGTAGAAATGCAAAAAAAAGAAATCGAAATTTTGTTGAAAAAAAAAGTTGCAAAAATTTTTTTCTCGAACATTTTTTTGGGGGGGGTGGTTGGAAATCACTTAAAAGATGCAGAAATGCAAAAAAAATAAAATTTTCCTTTTTTGGGGGGGGGGTAACAATTTTTTGGAGGGGTTGGAAATCACTTAAAACATGTAGAAATGCAAAAAAAAATTTTTTTTTCTCTAACAATTTTTTTTTGGGGAGGGGGGTGATCAAGTCCAAAATTTAATGGCATGATCCTTGGACCATACCTAACCCCCCCCCACCAAGTTTCGTCGAAATCCGTCGAGGAGTTTTTCCGTAATACTGTTCACAAACAAACAAACAAACGGGTGAAAACAGTAACCTCGATCCATCTTCGAAGATGGCGGAGGTTAACGAGAGGGGGAGCACTCAGGAGAGTGCAAAACCTCCGCCAATACTGCTGGGTCACTCAAGTGAAGCTTATATCTTATTCATTAAATATGTCAACAGTGCTGACAGAGTTATAGTTCTTTTCTCCAACTTTTTTTTTGGGGGGGGGGGGGTTGGAAATCACTTAAAACACGTAGAAATGCAAAAAAATAAATTGAAATTTTGTTGAAAAAAAAAAAGTTGCAAATTTTTTTTTTGGGGGGGGGGGGGTTGGAAATCACTTAAAACATATAGAAATGCAAAAAAAATTCTTTTTTCTCTAAATTTTTTTTTGGGGGGGGGGGGACAAAGTCCAAAATCTAATGGCATGATCCTTGGACCATACCTAACTCCCCACCAAGTTTCGTCGAAATCCGTCGGAGTTTTTCCGTAATACTGTGAACAAACAGACAAACAAACAGAAAGGGGTGAAAACAGTAACCTCCGATCTTCGATGGCAGAGGTTAATCAGGATACACAATAACAAAGGAAGGAGGAAAAAAAATAACCCAACAGCATGGTGGAGGGAGAAAGTAAGTAGATGGAGACGGACAAACAAGGGATGCAGATAACAATGAGCGGTGAGGGAGAATGCAAAGGGTGGACATTATGGATACATAAGCAAAATTGTGTTTGACGAGTTTGTGTTTTTTGTCAAGGTCTAAGGAGAGGGAAGAGGTTGCTGCCTGTCTCAGAAGGATGTGAGATCTCGCGGCAGAGAGTCGTCGTCAGCAAATAGATAGAGGACTTTCCAAAGAGTCGGTGAGATCGTTGATGATGATTACGAATAATATGGGGCAGAGAACACTGCCTTGGGGTACTCCAACATTGATGGGGAGAATAGATGAAAGGGTTCCGTTGAGAGCCACACATTGGCCATGAGAGTGGAGGAAGTCATTAATCCAAGAGTGGAGTTGGCTTTGGATTCCTTAGACAGTTTGGAAAGCAAGGCAGGATGCCAGACGATATATCAAAAGCTCGAGATATGTCCTGAGAGACAGCCCTGATCTCATGTCTGATCTTTAGGGCATTCGCCATCGTTGGGAGAGTCGAAGCGGCATGTTCAAGGTCGAGTGACCAGGTCTGAATCTGAGATGAGGCTGTTGGAGAAAAGGAACAATTTTATGTCAACTACGATGATGGATTCAATGACCTTGCTCATTAATGGAAGTAAGCTAATTGGTCTGTAGTTAAGGGGATCTATTTTTGCACTTTTTAATGTAATGCTGTGATGTTGGCTGATTTCCAAGCAGATGGAAGATGACCTATGGTAAATCACGGTGAAAACCGCAAGAGCAGCAGAGCAGATTTTTAGGACACTTGAGCTGATGCTGTCTGGTTCAGTTGTAGAGTCAGAGTCAAGTGTTGTCAGACTTTTTGCCCTTTTCAGGAGCAATTGGGTATGACTTGGAAGGATTGGTGCAGAGAGGGAGGGGGTAGGGACACACTATTTTGAAGCAAACACAGAATTGAGGAATTCAGTCTTCTCACGAGCGGAGTCGGCTGTGATGCCATTTGAAGTGAGAAAAGGGATAGAAAGGGAGCATACACCAGAGACCGACTTCACAAGACGCCACCAGGTTTTAGAGGAGGGAGACAAGTTTGAAAGCTCATTCTTGAGATTGGACAGATGTTTATTTTATGGCTCTCCTGAGAGTTGACACACTTGTTCTGGGCTTTGTGGAATGATCTGACGTTGCCTTCGGTCGGATTTGCCTTCCAGAATGAGGATGCAAGTTTTCAAGCAACAGCCTCACCACAAGATTCAGAGAACCAAGAGCATGAGCATGGGTAAGATAATTGAAGATGAGATGGGGTCATTCTGTGCATGAGAGAGTAGTTTCCTGTGGAAGAATTCCCAGGCTGAAGGCGAAGCGCATGTAAGTGGTTTCCACCCCTATTTTAGGGCATACCCTGACTTGAGTGGCATTTTTGAAAGTCACAAAGACTGCTACTGGTCATGAAATTTGGTTAATTGCACAGACAGTGTTCTATAGGACCTTAAATATGTAGGTTCATGGGTCTATGATGTATATTACTGAATCTACAGGATTTTTATTGAATATGCATGCCCTGTATTGGCCTTTTTTCTTGTTTCACCTTAAAATATGACAGATATTAAACCATGCAAAAATACAACTATTAAAACATTCCATATGAAATTTCTGATCGAATCAAAAGGTTGTCACCCACCGTCTGAGAAAATCAGCATTTGTGTCGGTCAGTGGTGGATTCGCATGATATATGCACATTCTGGCATATTTTTATTTTTTCTTGTTTTATTGCCCTTTCAGAGCCTGGGACTATGAAATCCCCTAACAAAATGACTTTATCAGTAACTCATATTTATGTGTCTTAAATTATTCAACTTATCACCAATATAATCGATGTAAAAAAAAAAAAAAAAAATTGAGATGATCCGGGTGGATACTTAATTACAGCGGCTTGACCGAACTTTCCAACCCAAATGTCCGACTGCACATCACGTTTTAAAAAAAAAATGCTTTTTTTCTTCTGTGCATCAGATTATTTTCACTAAAATTTATTTACAAATGGGGCACAGTGATATAGATATAATCGTATAAAAATATTGAAAACATGCATGGCTTTGTTTTAGAGTAATTTTGCATTTTTGTCTGACTGCACGCCACACTTTTTTGAATTTGATTAAAAAATTAATTTTCTTAAAAATATTTTGAAATATTTTTCCAGGTACTGTATTAAAAATATGTTTTATTAATTTAGAAGGCAGTTAAAACAGTTTTGGAGAATTTAGAGAGCTTTTTGTTACTCCCAGAATTGATTGAATTGAAAATTTACGTCCAAGAATTTGTTCGATAAATCTTCTCTCTTTTAGTGCTTTTCAGCCTCTGGCAGTGACTGAATAGAGCAGTAATAAAAAAAAAATGTATGTATTATTGCTTAATAATCCCAGAAATTGGTATTTTGATTATTAGATTAATTGCCAGAATAAGTTACATACTATGACCTTCATTTATTTTGCAAAAAAAGAAAAATTAGGTAATTTCATTGAAAACTCACAAAACCATCAGAATAGGTACCCCTTCAAAGTATCATATTTCGATATATATATATATATATATATATATATATATATATATATATATATATATATATATATATATATATATATATATATATATATATTACACACAATTAAGCTATACGTTTTTTTTTGTTCTGAACTCAGTTAGACTTGCACTTTCAGGAAAATGTAGTGAGAAGGCAATGGAACAAACTTTATTTTTTGACATTTTTGAAACAGAGTGGTAACCACTTACATGCGCTTAGCCTGACTTGATATCAGCAGCAGGTGGATATAGGAGACCAGTCCTGAAATGATAAAAAACACGTGAAAGCCCGAATGTCGAAGCTGGTCACATTTTGTCACTCCCGAATAGAGGGACCGTGAATGTTGGGGTCGGATAGTATATTTATACTTCAATTTTAACAAAATAACTTCAAAGATCGTTGAAAAAATTCTGGAAGTTTAGCACTACTAAAGCAGTCTTGTACATCACTCTTATAACCACGCTATTTAACATATCCAAGTACTGCTAAAGTGGAGGTTCTTCGAAGTATTATGACTGGTGATTTGTACTCTACAGTGTTCAAGTATATAATTGACTTTGAATAAAATAAAGATTGTAAAAGTCGAATAAATATACAAATTTCATCATTGACTGCTGTTGACGCACTGTCTAATACCACCCTATCTGAAGTGTTATATTATTTATTTGTAACTGTTGTTTGTGTCCTTTATAACATCCTTAAAAACAGTGAGTTTTCTGTTTGGAATTATTTTCAATGTTGTTTAACTGCCACGCAGGCAGATAGGGTACAAAACATTACCTCACTCCTCGCTATGCATTTGCGATTGGGACTGAGGAGGACGGACAGATGGACATGAGCCAATTGCTTAACCCTGCTTTTTGCTATGCGCGTGCGTGGAAATAAACACCCATTTTAGGAGACCAAATTGACCCGTTTCCATCATTTGAAGGATAAATATCTAGTTGTGTGTTGTCCTAACCTCTTTACCTGGTTCATTGTCTCTGACACTGCCTCTTATTGTTGTCTCTCTTTAAAGATGGATTTGGTCCTGGAGTTAAATTCTGTCTGCTCTGTCACAAACTGCTTTCTGCATTCCTTTGTCTTCTTTTCACATCCTATAACTGGTATATTCCTCAAGTAAGACAACTTTATGGTCGTGGTATGTTTCTTGCCCTTACCTCTAAATGCAAAGTCCTCTTTAACAATCTCTATAATCACATGATCACTCTCAGATCTCCTTGTCACAAATGACGCATGCAAAGAAATACATCAGATAACACACGGACCTGACGAGACAAATCCCACCACTGTCTCTGGGGGGTGGTGGGATGATGAGTGACAAATCCCAGGGCACACTGGGTACCGACAAACCCATCTTCTGACCACTTTTCTCTTCACAGTCAGTGGGGTGATTAAAGATAAATCTCTTCCCACATTCACCGTGGGATGCAAGCCCAAAGTTTGATCCTCAAATTGTTGAATGTTGAGCAAGGAAGCAGCACGTACCATTTTTATCCCCCGCCGCGTGGCAGAAGGGGGATGTTGTTGTCACCCGGGTCGTCCGTCCGGCTGACTGGGCGTCAACATTTATAGCTGTGAGTGCGATGACTCATAAACTGTTCGCCATATCGATTTGAAATTTGGGTCACGCATCTACCACCTGAAAAGGAAAAACCCTATTGATTTTTGGCGTGGCCGGATCCAAGATGGCCGACTGGGGTGGCCATCTTGAAAAAAATGTTTTTTCACCATATCGATATGAAATTTGAGTCACACATGTACCACCTGAAAAGGAAGAACCCCATTGATTTTGGGCGTGGTCGGATCCAAGATGGCCGACTGGGGTGGCCATTTTGAAAAAAATGTTTTGTAATAAATGGAAAACCGCTTATCTGATTTCAATTATTTTTCAATGGCGGGGGTTTCCCTTTCTCTGATGGTACATTTAGTCTTTGGTGCGACTTGGTCAAGGGTCAGAATCAGACCACCGACCTACCAGACTCTTGAGCAACGATCTAACCACAATGCCACCATATCTCTTTCCTTCTCTCTGATGATTATGATGATGATAATTAATTGCTGCTTCACCCAATCTCTGGTATCTTTAAATGTCTCTCACTTTTTACAGTTTCCTCTCCTGACACTGGTTTACGATCACTGTTGATTTTGCTGTCGGTTCTATTCTCCATTCAGTCTGCTGTTATTAATCTGTTATTGTTGATGTGCAAGAGGGACGTGCTGTTGTATCTTTGGCATTTGCCTTGATATTGACCTCGAATCTTGTATTTGATATCGAAAAACCATTGTCAAAACCTATTGTAAGGATGTGTGATGGCGAAAGTTATTGGACTTCTTCAGATGTTCCACTAACTACCCTCAGAATTTGTGTTGTAGGGAACTGGGTTTACTTGATTGAATGTCCTCGTATGTTGTAATTTGTTTTTGAGCTGTCATTAAGTATTCAGTTCCACCTTGTCATTTACATATCATATGAGTCTCAACTTGCATGATGAGGTTGACAATTGCACCCGTGGCTATTTTTGTCAGATTCGCACCCGTATTGAATTTGAGAACAACAAATATAATGGCTCTTGAATTTCTGAAATCGTGAGAAAATGTGTTTGTACACCGTGTTTAACTGAACCCAAAGTGATACTTTTTAAAAAAACTGATAATTATCAGATTTGATGATCATGATGTATTCAACTGCTTATTGATGTAATCGAAACTGATTTTATCATCCACCAAAGGCAATAATATAAATCCAGGTATAATTTGCAAGCAACTGTCATTGCTTCCTCGTTGTTACACCTTGAGTTTAAAGAAGGAACCATGAGACACCTTAAAATTTCATATGCTTGAGACCAGAAAAACTACAAACCCATGATGAGCTGTTTTTCCTTTGGAGTCGATATTTCTCTCAAGTGGTTGCTCAGGAAGGATTCACATGATATGATTGATTGATATGTAATTATTATATGATTGGTGTGAGCACCAGAATTGTGTACCATACAACGCTTACTGCATGCCCTGGGAGTGATAAGTCCCACATGCCACACAGGAACATTATCTCTCCCTTCGCCACATAGTTGCAATATAACCATATAATAAGGTTTCAGTCACAAGTGGATGGAAACTTGCTATGTTGCGCTTTTGATGCCCTAATAAGGGTGAAACCAGTCGGTAACTGCATTTTCTTCACTCCCCCTTTTATAAGCCCCGGGCGAAGGGTGGGGTGATGACCCAAAGTGACGCGCTGTGACTCAAATCCTGCTTCTCTATTGGGCCGGAGCGGCCCTAGCCATGCCCTGCCAGGCTCCAGGACCGGAAACTGTCAGTTGCTCATCTGTTTTGGCATGGGTCGGAGCTCCTGACTCAACATAGGGCATGTTCCCTGAGTCGCACTCTGGCCCTGAACCTTCTCCGAGTGCAGTCTGAATGTCAAATAGCAATGTGCTTTCCCTGCCACCCACGCCCCCCTCTCCCCCCATGAGCCAAAATGCACACCCGGGCCCCGTACCAAATGCCCGGATCGCTCTTCTTGCGACCCCTCTTTGCCCCTGTCTTGCCGTAGTCTAGCGACTGGATGAGGGTTGTATCATTTCCGCGTGCTCACCGAGAACGTCCCCGGCGAGATGTGGTCGAGCTATAAACGTCTGTTGCTTGGCCAAGCATCGCGTGGTGCCAAGGACAACCCCAGTCATGCAGTACTCTTCTCTATCGAGTGGCGGAATATAGCGATGCAGTGGTACGAGGGGGTGTGGGAATATTTTTCCCTTGTGCGGGAGGCGTTTGTGGTCGAAGTGGTAAGGTTTGGTGAGCGAGGTGCGAACTCACGGAATGTAATGAAGAGGCCATTGTTTGGGTGGGTGTAGTGTAATGTGCTGTAAGAATATGCACAGTGCCGATAGAAAGTCTACACCCCGCTTTTCAAAATGTTCACCTTTTGTTGCCTTTTAACCTGGAATTAAATTTCGTCAAATCAGACTTTTCCCTCTTTTATTTACACATCGTAACTCACAACTTCCAAGTGAAAAGCAAATTCTACAAATTTCGGAAAATTAATTAAAAATACAAAACTGGAATATCTTGGTTGGAAAAGTGTTCACCCCTGTGAGTTGATATTTGGTGGAAGCATCGTTAACAGCAATTCCAGCTGAGAGTCTGTTGGGATAGATCTCTACCAACCTTGCACACCTTGATTGGGCAATATTTTCCCATTCTTCTGCACAAAACTGTTCAAGCTCAGTCAAGTTTCCTCCCACTAACTTTCAAAGCTTGTGTGCTTCGGCTCGTTGTCATGCTGAAAGGTGAGCTTCCGTCCCAATTTCAGCTTTCTTGCAGAGTGCAGCAGGTTTTCCTCTCGGATTTTTCTGTATTTTGCTCCATCTATTTTCCCTTCTGTCCTGACAAGTGTCCAGTCCCTGCTGATGAGAAACATCCCCATAACATGATGCTGCCACCACCATGCTTCACAGGTGGGATGGTGTTGTTTGGGTGATGTGATGTGTTGGGTTTGCGCCAAACATAATGTTTTGCATTTAGGACAAAAAGTTCCATCTTGGTTTCATCAGACCACAAAACTTTTTGGCTTCAGAAATCACATGGCTTCCGAATCTCCGGAGTGGTTTTTTGCATACCTCAAATGGGACTCAAGGTGGGCTTTTTTTAGTGGTGTCTTCCTTATTTCCAACCTACCGTACAGGCCAGACTTGTTGAGTACTTGGGATATTGTTGCCACGTGCACACAGTGACCCATCTTTGCCATAAAGGCCTGTAGCTCTTTCAAAGTTGCCATTAGCCTCTTGGTGGCCTCTCTGATCAGTCTCCTCCTTGCTTCGTCATCCAGTTTGGAGGGACGGCCTGATCTAGACAGGGTCTTGTTGGTACCATATGCTTTCCACTTCTTGATTGTCTTAACTGTACTCCAAGGGATATTCAAGGCCTTTGACATATTTTTATGCCCATCCCCTGATCTGTGCCTTTCCACAACTTTATTCCAGAGGTCGTTTGAAAGGTCCTTGGTGCTTATGGTTTATAGCCTTTGCTGTAAAATGTGCTTCCCAGCAGAGGAAACCTCCAGGAAGAGCTGATTTTATTCTGAAATAATCAGAATCGCCACAATTTAACACCGGAAGAGGGCAACTAACTTGGTGTGATTTTTAAGATGATTGGTTACACCTGAGCTCATTTACAATTGCTGTTATAAATAGAGTGGACACTTATCCAACCAAGATAAATTCTAGTTATTGTATTTTGAATTGATTTTCTGAAATTTGTTGAATTTGTTTTTCACTTGGAAGTTGTGGATTATGATATGTAAATAAAGGTGGGAAAAGTCTGATTTAATGAAATTTAATTCCAGGCTACAAGTCGATAAAAGGTGAAAATTTTGAAAGTTGGTGTCGACTTCCTATAGGCACTATGTTTTTGTGTATGTGTATGTCTATGTCGTGTTGCTTTCCGAATATTCTTTGATGTTGCTATGGCAGAGATGGACAAGTTTATTTTCTCATAACTTGTTGTACATTTAAAAACTAGAACGGTAATCGAGAGAGCGCATACCTCCACCAGGCTGAACAGTTCACGTTTTGTATCCCACTGGTAGGTTGGATATGCATCCAGACCTTAACCAAAGTCTAATCAGCTTGTTCTTGTCACCTACCTTACTCAACCACAAAGTTTTGTCATAATCCATCCGCAACTGTTTGAGATATCGTGCTATATATTATTTTGGCCCGATCTCTCAATGGTGAAGAATCACTTTAAAATAAATAAATCGAACATCCGGACCTTCACCAAAATCTAATCAATTTCTCCTTGTCAAACACTCAACCTATCCACCAAGTTTCATCTGAATACGCCCATCACGTTTAAAGTTATTCTGCTCACACACAGCCAGACATGGGTGGAAAACATATCCTACGTCCACCTTCAGTTGCAGAGGTAAAAATCTATTTGACTCGCATCAAATCGGAAAAAAAAAAACATTTGGCAAGACAGATTGTTTGTCCGATTGGACCCCAGCTCGGTTTTGTTTTGCAGCGCTCAAAGTAAGGAAGCATGTCT
This sequence comes from Eptatretus burgeri, assembly GCF_056783735.1. NCBI lineage: Eukaryota > Metazoa > Chordata > Myxini > Myxiniformes > Myxinidae > Eptatretus > Eptatretus burgeri. The sequence continues at coordinate 124,852,361 of NC_140961.1, forward strand.
TGTGTTGCAAAAGCTCCGTTGTCATTAAAGTTTGACGAAAGCAAAGATTAATAGTTGAAATGTTCAAAAAATAAATTCTAACGCTTTTGCAACAAGATTGTTCAAAACCAAAGCAGTTGTTGCTTTAAAGTTTAACCAAACAAGCAAGCAAACAAGAATTCTCACTGTTTGACCTTTTGGTATTTACAGTTTTTCTTTCATTTTCTTTTCATTGTTCAACACCACTGAATGTACATGTTGAGGACTGATAAAATTACGTTGCACAAAAAAAAAAAAAAAAATCCCCAAAAGCTCGGTAGTTTGATTGAGTTTGGCAGGAAGCAGTGTTATATAAAAGGCAGGTGTGGTTTGATGATATTGGACGTGCAGGAAATTGAATGTGATTTGTAATCTCAACTTTTGACAATGCGAGAATGTTACTGTGTTCAAAAATATGAATAGAATTGTGGAAAAGTAGGATTTGAGGAATTTGAGTTTTATCGTTTGCCTCACGGTGTCACGTTATGGAATTAAATATGCAGTTTGTTCAGTCAATGTATATAATTGTAATACATTCCGTATGTATAACGAGAGCACATTGTCTCGCCTCACCCATTCATTCTGAACAGAAATTCCATGAACTGAACATGCTACTATTATAGCCAACTGCTATTCTGTGACGTATACCCATATCATCCATGTACCGCATTATGTCACAGTTTCTTGGCATGGGTTATGAACGTCATAAATTTAATTCTTCACTCACATCAGGTGATAGATCAGATATAAGAAGTTTCGGGTAAAGATTTAAATTCGTTCAAGTAGAGCTACAATACCACTTAACCGATGACATCATCATCATCATCTAATCACCCTATATATCCCATGAGGAGTTGTGTGCCAAGTTTCAATTTTTTTGATGAGTGGTTTTGGAGAAAATTATGCCCAATTTTTTTTCCCCTTTAATCAAATATGGCTGCCATACCATATGACCTTTGACATCAGAGTTAGCAATAAAATATTCTCCATGGGGAATCCCTCTGACGCTTGAAGTTTCTCATCAATCGGGCAAGCCGTTGCAGAGAACCATTTTAAAAGCGAAAACATATTGGAGACAGACACAGACATTGCAATGGTCTCTTATCCCTCTCCCTTTCGGGGTGCGATTAATTGAAGCGAGTTTGCATTTTCCCGCATGAGAGTGCACCCCTGTATGCTGAGCCCTTTGTCGGCTAGCGTGATGTTACAGGCATGATGTGGGAATGGTTGGAAGGGAAGGCCCCTGGTGGTGTGCAGGTGTAATGGAAATCTTAACTGTTTGTATTTGTGCTGTCGGCTCTACGTTTGTGGGGTCGGGCTTTATAGTCATGAGTATGAGGCCATGTGTCAGTGATTTCATAGTTGCACATTGTTCCCGCAAGCCTGCGTTAATCTGGCTTCCCCGCTTTCTTTTTGTGATTACAATCTTCCCTCACCTCCCCTTCCCATTCAAACCCTGCTCTGTGTCCTCATAAAGTTGGTTAGGCCTGGTTCACCCAGTGTGGGCGTTGGTGCTATTGGTCAGAGAGGAAGTGAAGCGAGAACAGGATGTTGAGAGTAAAGATGAGTGTGCCTCGGGAGGGAGTCTTAGAGAGTAAAGACGAGCCCCTTGGTGTGGCACTGCTTGTTGGAATGTGAACTGATGGCATCGGGAGAATGGCAAATTGCTGCTCGGGTTTCTGGAGCAATGAGCCACCCAGCACGATTCTGCACCAACTGGCCCACACCCATGGTGGAAGTGCTGCCATTCCCTCAATCAATTCCATGTTTGAATTAAAAAAAACAAAGAACATTTTAGGTTAAGGTTTATTTATTCATTTGCAAATCCCACCGTCCCCACCCCGGGTTCATGTGTTATCGAACGTTGATGCAGCTAGAATCTCGTGCTTGAAGTTGCTTTGATTTGCGGTTCAGATTGTTTACATCAAGTCGAAGCTGCTGCAGATAACAAACATTGCTGTGAATAGAGGAGCTGGTATGTGCTGAGGCATTTCATTTTGGGCACACCCCATCGTGGGCATGTTGGTTGACTCAGCATTGAATGTGCCAATTTTCAATGCTATGCAGTTAGCTACCCACTTGGCAGCTTTTATTTGAACTTTGCAAGCATGATTTGGTTATTTCCACCAGTTGGCAGTACATGAAGAAATGCGAATTGTTAGTTTGTTTGGAGGTTGGTGAGGGGAGACCAAAATTGAGACTCGAGTTATGCACTTTAAAGATACCAGATAAAAATGGCTTTCTCAAAACACTGCCTTTGCGTGTTACGAATATTTGAAGTTCACGAGAGTTTTCGCAAAGGAAACGGCTGCCTTCCCTCTCCAAAGAAGGGCCTGCACTCCAATTGAGCTTTTGGAACAGTATGACGAGTAGGTTTTTTAAAAATTCATTTATTTTTCTTCTTGTGAACATTTGTGTCGTTTTCATCAATCGCCTAATTATCTCTGCCACCGATGGTGGATGGAGGTTATGTTTTCACCCCAGTTTGTCTGTGTTTGCGAGCAGGACATCTCAAAAAGTTATGGAGGGATTCAGACAACTTGGTGGACAGGTTGGGTGTGTGACGAGGTCTAATTGATTCGATTTTGGTTTGGATCTGGACACTAATTTGTTTTTAATTCAAAGTAATTCTTCACCATGGAGAGATTAGTGGCAAAAACGATATATAGCATGATATTTCAAAAAGGTATGGATGGGTCATGACAAAAAGTGTCAATGCGTTGGTTCGGTGATGAGAACAAGCTGATTAGATTTTGATTCAGGTCCGAATCCAGATAGGGCCTATCGGTAGGATACAAAATGTAAACTGTTGAGCCTGGCTGAGGTATGTGCTCCACCAAGTGCTATTCCAGTTGTGAAAATGTCTCTTTAATTTGCTTTTTCTGCTAACCCTGCATTATTGGCTGCTCTTAGAGCGCCCTTATTCTGGACATTTCCATCTGTCTGTCTGTTCGTGAAACTTTGGTCAAGCCTAGTGGCTAAACCACTCAACCGATTCCAATGAAATTTGGTAGGAAGGACCAATATTTCTGGGAATCGTGTGCTTTCGAATATGGGACCCCGGGCCCTAGCAACGGCATAGCAACGGCCCTGTAAAGTGGTCAAAAAATCAAAAAAAAAATCCAAAAATTGAAGCTTAGAGGTCTGTGCACAATATATCTCACTCCCTTCATGCCAATTTGCAGCCCTAACAAAAAATATTTGTAGGAGGAGATAGATTTTGGGCGAGTCCATGTCGAACATTTCAGAAACGGTTAATTGCGAATATCTCTAAGAGAAAGAGTCTGATTTTGATGAGACTTGGGTGAAATGTGTACAATGTGGCTTGCATGTACACAAAAATGAATGGTTGCTATGCACACCTCCGTTGCTTAGCAACAGCTAAAATACTTTATCGTACATCGTACACTTATTGTGGACTGTACAAAAAAATCAATACCTCCGAAACTGGACCTCCGAGGGACCTGTTTTTTTTGTGCCCAAGAAGAATGAATGTCATGCAGCATCATATAAAAAAAGAATAAAATCTTTAGCGAATCGATAAATGGAATTACCAGGGCTGCCATTTGTTAGAGTCTCTTTGGAAACATGCCTGAAATTTCACAAGGCTGGTTTCTGGGCGCAAACTAAGAGGGCTGTGATAATCATATTTATTGTGCTAAATTGATTGATAGCATGTACATGAATATCGGCGAGTCGCGTCAGCCAGCTTTCCATCGAGAGCGAGCAGCCATGTCGCCTACCGGCTTGTTAATATAATAATGCCTTTGTCATGCTGTGCATTTCGAGTGAAACGGTTTTTTTCACAAATGGCAGTTTTTTTCTCCCATTTGGAGTGCAAGAAACTTTTGAGCAAAATTTTGACTTTTTTGTCTTTTAAGAACATGTATTAATGCTATTGTTACAAGTTGGGGGATCGCTTGGTCGCAAGTGCAGTTCAGAGACCGACTTCCCAGTTGGTGACCCTGAAGCCAACAAGCCGCAGCCAACTATGTGACACGATGGGTTGCTCGGCAACCTTGGCCAACATCTGGAATGCTTCATTTAGGCAGGGTCCAGCATCTGTCTTACTCTGCTATATCTTTCTGGCAAATTGGGGGCACAACTACCTGTCTCTAGAACGCACGAAAGTCTAACCAATGGAGAAAACATGATCGGGCAGTTTGAAAAGTTTATAACAATCAAAAGGATACGTATTTACAAGCAGAACACTTTACAAGAGAAAGACCTTACCACTTGAGCACATCAGACCACTTTGCCAGTCATCTTAGCATGTTTAACTACACATATAGGTGCCTCATCCACTTTGGGAAACGAGACGAGGAAGGGTGATTGAGAATATTGTTGGCAACTCTGGGGTCATCAAAAACCGCAACACTACCCCCTCCTCTAATAGACTCGTCCACAGTCTGCTGGCTCCAGTGCATGTCGGATTTAGACCCTTTAATATGATTACCTGACCTATCGGATCCCTGAGTGTGACATTTGTTTGCATCGGAAAAGTTTTCATACATGCCTTCCATGAAGAAAAATTATGAAAATGAATAAATTGTGTAACCACTCCTACACATTTATTCTGGGCACGTAACTTGTACTCCATATTAAATTCCTTATCGAAACACATATGAATAGGTGCGTTCAAACGATATACAATCCACGCTGGTCTTCAGAATGTCCTTCACAAGTGTTCGACATCAGGTCAGCGTGGCCACAATTTGCCAATGGTCCACATATATGATGAGCCACATGCAGGGTCGTCCCATCAAGAATGAGCTTCGTGAGTAGTCCTGGGGGTTTGGGGGGGAGGAGGGGTATAACAAGGGAGTCGGGCAAGGCACATCAAGACATGGCAAAGCAAACACAGGAAAATGGAAAGGCACACCGGACCGGCAGGTGTTGCTGGCCGGCCTCTCTATGGTGTACGCATTGCTGTCATTGGGGGCAGGAACGGTGGAGGCAGCAGATGAGGTGGAGAGTTTTGGCCCTAACCTATCTGCCCAATAATCCCTCTACACTAGCCCTACCCCCTTTAATCCCTTTCAACTATCTCTAACCTGGCTCCTGACCCTCTAAAGTTTAGAGGGTTTAGTCCCCTGCTTTCTAATCTGTCCCTCCCGGGCACACGCATCTCTTGAACTATCCTATCTCACGGGAGGAAAATCAAAACACTGAAAACATTGTGAGGTGGTGTAGCACCACAAGGCTTGCCGGCGGACTAGCCTGATTGGGTGAGGGGGGGGGTGTGCTTGCCCCATCACTACAAATTTGAGGCACATTGGGTCCATGCAAAAAATCGATTACACTGATCTTTTATTCCAGTGGCCGCAGACATGCAAAAATGGTCCCAAGAGGAGGGGGGGGGGCATCCATACTTTCTCTTCATGTCATAAACCTCATTTCTCCTTTTATCATTACCCCCCACCTACAGTGGTTCTGTGCAACCAATGCACCTGTCGTCCTGTGTATTGGCACTTCTTCATGTTTGGGCCTAGCCCTCAATTTTTCCATCTGTGCTATCGCACAATATTGTGGCTCGTTGGTGTGGCTCCATCTGCAGGTCTGTCCACCTGTTTTCTCGAACATGGCACTCCCGGGCCGCTGAGGCCGCCACCGAGCTAACCTGCTCTATTCTGAATTATGGGGAGAGCCCTTCCACTTGCTCTGGCACTTTTTCTCTCCAGCACTTGGCGCTCTGCGTCCTCTACTTGGATACCCAGGCCCTGACCGCCGCATGGCATACCCTGTGCACCGTGTGTCACACCATGCTTCCCGGTGATGGCCCACCTCCTGCATGCCTGGCTGTCTGGTGCACACACTCCCCAGGTCCCTCGTGGACCCGTATCAGCAGTCGATGGTGCCCCCGTTCATCTGCCCGTTTGGCGCAGGGGCACTGCAGGAATTTGCCTCAAATCCCACTTCCTTTTCTCCAAGGCTCTTTGGGAATTTGTTTCGCATCCCAATTTTCCTTACTACTCCCTCGCTCTCGATAGATCTTACCGGAACGATAAAATGCGCCCAAACAGGAGTGTTATTTTTAACCACCGGATTGTATATAAAACCTGATGGGAGCATTTGATATCCCCGCTACCTCACGATGCAAAGGCCCACCCACTTGCACGCATGCTCTCACATGCAGCGACATCTGCTACCCACCGGTTGGCTCACCCCGGACTGGAACCTGCAACACCATGGGGAAGCCGTGTCAATTTTATTTATATCCAGTCGGTCTCTAACACCTCCCCATACGCGTTCCTTCAATATCTTCATGGCCCATACTAACAGCGCCCACGTGCACCTGCGCTATCCTCCGTTTTGTGTGATTATTTTGTTACTAACCTAACTTATGAACTGCTGAAGAGATTTTTACTCAACTTTGTGCTAAAATTAATTTTTATGCAGATATGAACTGATTATATTTTGGGGTCAAAGGTCATGCGGAGTCATTTTGTTTTCGTTTTGTCCATCTGTCTGTGCATCTGTGCGTTATGATTTTGTTCCTGCGATAACTTGAGAAATGCTGAAGGGAATTAATTTTTTTATACCAAACTTGATGCAAAGTTGTGCAGTACTGAATTGTACTATGATGCAAAACTGAACTGCTTAGATTTTGGGGTCAAAGGTCATGCGATTTATTTGAAAGCGGAATACTTTTGTTTCCGCGATAACTTGTGAACTGCTAAAGGGATTTTCACCAAACTTGTTACCAAGGTGTATGATGATGCAAAGATGAACTCAGAAGATTTTGTGGTGAAAGGCTATGTGATGCTTAGCTGGAAGTAGCAGATTTTCGTTTCCATGTTGACTTGTGAACCACTGAAGGGAAATATATATATATATATATATATATATATATATATATATATATATATATATATATATATATATATATATATATATATATATATATATATATATATATATATATATATATATATATATATATATATATATATATGTGTGTGTGTTGTGAATTCACGATCGCGTGTAACCAATAGCGGCCGCTTCGCCCACCGAACATGCAATTCAGTCGTGACCCTCTCGGAACAACGCCTGCAGCGAGTCACGGGTGGGGGTTTAACCTCACCACAACTAAGTCCGCATTCTACCCATGCGAAATAGGGTCCGATCGCCGAATGGTCGATTTACCGAAGTACCCGCGCGGATAGCGTACCGAGGAGTTGTACCACGCCACAGGTCGACTCCGGACACCAACTGCTTAAGCGGCTCGTTCCGTGCTACAGGGATAACCGAGCGGAGTTATCGTCGACCTTGACGGTTCAGATTATTTACCGGGCGTTTTCAACCCACTACCAATCCCTTACGTGATGCAAGATGGAGATTCAATAAAAGGAAAAGTCGAAGCAAAACGGGGAACAATCAGACAAGCACATTTATTCACGGAAGCACAGAAGGCACGTATATTACAGTAAAACAAAGGAACAAAAGCAATACACGTATACGTTTTTGCAAAGAAAAACACAAGCAAAGAACCAACGCAGATCTACAACCGAATTAGGCAATTCACACGGCAACACATAAAACTGTTCTACTTCTCAAGACTGGTGCCACCCACAGACATTTACACAAAACCCCAAAAGAAAAGGAAGTCGCGACTTCCCTGAGCGCGTAGTCCAGCCCTTGGCGACCGCAACTCTGAGTCCTTCCGGCGTGGTCCACTGGGCTCTTGCCTCGCGCCTGCACGTGTCGTCCGCCCGACAGCTCGGACGGGGTTCCGGCGGAATGGGCCGGGTTTTCACCGTTATCTCGGTGCAGACGGGGGGGGGGAATGGCAGGCACTCTGTCCCACTAGCGGGGTCTCGGGACTGCACCGGCTCCGATCGACCCTCCGACCAGGAACGATCACCAGGGACCAGGTTCGACGACCAGTGGCAATTCGCCGACCTGCGCCAATTCGACGACCTTCACCCGACCACGACCAGATCCGAACGAACGAACGAACGAACAGAACCTTAACCTTAACCTCTTCCTTCAAACGAACCATAAGCAGGGACTCTCCAACAACTCTCGACAATTCTCATTCAGGGACAAGGCACCAGCGACTCTCCACAACTCTCGACAACTCTCATTCAGGGACAAGGGAACAGCGACTCTCCAACAACTCTTGACAATTCTCCTTCAGGGACAAGGGACCAGTGACTCTCCAACAACTCTCGACAATTCTCCTTCAGGGACAAGGGACCAGGGACTCTCTACGCCCACCCTTTTGTAGGGTCGGGCTCCGACCCACGCCCCACCCTGTTCTTGGCTCCTCCTTCCTTCGAGACGCTTCCAGAAAATGCCTCGAAGGGGGGCGTTACTCTCCCCCGGCCGCTTCACACCGCGCATCCGCCAATCGGGAGAGGACACGCCACCCCCTCCCCCTTTCTCACCAAGTGCGGGGGAAAATGGCAGGAAAACCCCACAGGCGTTGTTGGTTTTCTTCTCCACGCGCCGTACGACGAGGGAAGGAAGTATCGGGCGGGAGATATTTGCGCGGGCGTTTTGGCCGGGAAATCTTGGCGGGAGATATTTAAGCGGGAGTTTTGGGCGGGAGATGCCCCTTCGCACCCTTGTTGCTGCTACCACTCCGCTCCTTTCATCCGTCCCGCGGAGATCGTGACCGCACGGTGCTCGTTGAATGGCGAGTGGCGAAGATGGTGGTAGCGTAGTTGTGGAAGGTGGCGTCGTGGTGTGAATGGCGTGATTGTTGGCGTCGTGTAGTGAATGGCGTGATCGTTGAGATGTTGGTTGTGGCGATGTTCGTCGTTGTTCTTGCACCAAAATAACGACAGCAAAAGAAAAACGACTCTCTCAAACGTTCGCAGCCCGAATGGATCACATATATTCCCTCTATACAACGGGTTTGGGCAAACTGCACATGGACTTAGCGATATATCTCACCTGAGGCCCTTTATGGTGTATTGCGAATTTCCACAGCCGCAACAATATATATGTGTATTTTCAGATACATACACATATATAATTTTAACCACACTTGACATAACTGCGGACTGTAATATACGAAGATGAACTGATTACATTTTGGGGTCAAAAGGGCAAAGGCCTTACGAACCACGTCAGAGATTTCAACCGTACTTGACAAAAGTACGGACTGCAATACAAAGATGAACTAGCATGGTTTTTGATCGAACAGTTTGAAAGTTGAAGGTCGTGCGCCCCTTAAATCATTTTGCAGAACTCGAGTTCGAAGCATCTGATGTTGTCTCTCGTCTACTTATTTGTCTCTCGTCTACTCTCTCTCAAGGGACCTTTAATATTTCATGTGACCTTTAATTGAGATCAAACTTCATCGAGGGTTGATGTCTCACGTGGGCAGAGGCATGTGCATTGATGCATTTGCGTCAAATTCGACTTTCTTGTTGCAACTCATTTTCTATGTGACATTGTTCTATTTTTACTATTCATTTTACATTCCTGAACTGTTTAGAATAAAGCATGACAGACAAAAGGAAGGACAGATGCTGTTACCATAATAAATCTTCAGGTCCACCAGTCAAAATGTCACCAAATTTGGGTTACAACATTACACCAGGGCTCAGATAATCTACAGGTACAGTGGTCCTATTTTTTGAATTTTATTTTATTTACATGACCCCAATAAAATGACAGAGCATGGACAAACAATGCTGGGAAATGAATGGCAAACTAACTAGTGTAACCCTTGCCAAGAAACTTCTTCAGCAGCAACAGCGCTCTGAAAAGAGTATTGTGACTGACGTCGCCTCCGGATAACTCCAAGAGGACGGTGCATCTTAAAGGACCACCATCGTCAGTCACCCCAGAACTTTTCGTGGGATCCCATGTCCAATGTTGCCATCCAAAGATGGCCGAAAACAAGCGGCGAGTACCATGCCGGCAATCATGCAACCAATCTTAATTAGTTGGCTGAGCAAGATACGTAATCGCTTCTTGCGCTTACTTAGCCCGATTTAAACCTGGTCAAACAACTACAGCTGCCTTGTGCCGCCATCAGAACAGACATAACTAGATGGGCACTTGATGGAGCACATACCTCCGCCACGCATTGCCTGATTCTCGAGGACATATCTGGCGCAATACATTTTTGAAATACCATGCCACGTATCGTTTTTGGCCCGATCTGTCAATGGTGAAGAATCACTTTGTAAATTGAATAACTCTCGTATTCGGATCCAGATCTTCACCAAAATTGAATCAATTCTTCCTTGTCACACACCCAACCTGTCCACCAAATTTCGTCTGAATCCGTCCACATTTATGAGATATCCTGCACAAAAACCACAAACAAGCACAGACGGATGAAAACAACTTCCTTCCACCTTTGGTGGCGGAAGGAACAAGTCAAGACACGAGCTCGATTCAAGCACGTATTTACAAAGCAGGTAATTCTCCAGGCATATATGTACAAAAGTGGAGATTACAATTATTCACAACAGGGATGCAATTCAATCCCACTTATCCCCTCATCAACATTCATACCTTCAGAACCCTATCAGTCACTTCGCAGCTTTGCAATGACCTGGCGTCACATGTATCCATGGGAAAGAGCAAGATAGGTGTGAGGGAAAGAAGAAGATGGGGTCATGTATCGTGCTCCTTCACACCTTGCGCTGGCCCTGTTTTGCTTGCGCTGCCCAATGGTTCTGGCCAATGGTCTGACATCCAGACCTCTCACGACTCGCTCTATGTTGCTAACGCGCTGCTTTCTCCGTGCGCTCCACAATGGACCATTGGTGGCATGAACTTGATGTACGGTTTTGGTGGGAAAACATTGGATGTATGAGGCAAAGTGGGTTGGTGATGTAATCAGGCACCACAGTGACATGAGCATGGCTCAATGCAAAGGTGATAAAGGATGGGAGGTGTTGGATGTGTGAAAGGGATAATGGTGCGAAAAAAGAGGAAAGGTGATTGAAAGAATGAAAGATGGCAAAGGAAAAGAACGACAAAGAAGGAAATGTGAATAGAATGGCAGAGAGGAAACCGGATGGATGAGAGTATGCGCTGTGTGAGCCTGAGATGAGAAGCTCGAAGCTGGCTCGAAAAAGAAGCCCGTCTGTCTTGAAGACTGTGTGTCTTTGCCTCGTATGGGGATTCTCCCTCCTCCTGCTAGTGTCCCCACCCCCTCTGTCCGTAGGAGGAGTTGCGGTTCCTGAAATATCCTCCCCTTGTACCTGATGGGTGTGTTGTTATTCGGACCTCCAGTGGAATCTGGTAATTGGCTGTCAGGCTTTTGGCGTGCTTTCTCTTGGTTATGATGGATCAAGCAATTTGGTACGGGAGGTTCTCACCAAACCAGTCGAAGGTGGTTTCAGATAATGCTTGCAAAGAGGGTTGGAAATGGCAGGCTGAGGGTCAGCACTGAATTTTAGCGGAGTGAGTGTTTGCGTTGCGCAATGCAGGAAATGGATGTGAGAAAGCATGTAGAACGAGAGCGAGGGTTGCTTTGCAATACATGTCCCGTACTGATGTGATATTTTCTAAGTCCAAAAAGGGCAGAACTGAAAAATTGACGAAATGCCTTGAAGCTCGAAGTTGTTCTGTAACTTACCATAATAAAGCCATGTACCAAGTTTCAGTTGATTGTGTGAAAGGATATTGTTAAAAAAAGTCTGAAAATCCACAGGGAGGATGGACGGATGGACGTAAAGCAAACCTATATAGCCCCCTCCAGTGAAACTAGTGCGGGACTAAAATATGAAAAGGACACACATTGGGTTTCTAACTACACACTCACAATGCATATCTGCCCATATGAATACAGTATACTTAAAAAAGCTAAACGGAATACTACGAGAGAAAAAATAGATATTGTTTGTGTTTGTGTTTGTGTGTTTTTCTCCCCTGGGGTCGAAAATCACAAGAGTATGATGCATGAAATCAAAAATATATAATACTCTGATTCTGATGCACCATACACTGTTACAGAGCCTCGGTGTGACCAATGAATTTTTTTGGCAAGGGTTATACTTGGTAGTTTGCCATTGTCTTCCCAGCAGAAGTGAGGGCAGGGATTTGAAATTTGGCCATGGTGCCGGCGATAGCTTGCTTACTCTTCGCGAAAGACACCGTGGTACTTTAACGTTCATCAACTCATGCGGGCAGGCGAGACACCTGGTGAATCCATCCGAGGGATGCCACGCACGTTAAATCGTGCTGCCTGTGAAACACCGTGATGACATTTTATAGCTGGGACTTTTGTAAGAACTAGTTTGGTTTCATGCATGCTGCTTGATGTAAAATTTGTCGGTCGTTCACTGGGTATTGGTATATTTTGATAGCGAGTAGTTGGATGTAGGAAACCTGCCATTAAATTCTGATTGTAAGACTGGTATTGAAAAGAAACTTGTCATTCAGTGAGTAGGGATGGAGTGAAGTGTCACCGAACCCTACGAATTTGCACGTGATTTTCTATTCAACGATCATGATGGAATGCAATGGAATGTAGTTCTCAGTTAATCTTTGAATTGCTTCAAAATCTACATCGGCATCACTGCAAAGGAATGGGGGTGTGGATCGAGTACGAACATGATGACCAATTTGTCTTTTAGCAGCAATTCTTTGTGGTTGTAGGCACGGCTCGGTGGTCGTGTGACGAGAGGCACGGCTCGGTGGTCGTGTGACGAGAGGCACGGCTCGGTGGTCGTGTGACGAGAGGCACGGCTCGGTGGTCGTGTGACGAGAGGCACGGCTCGGTGGTCGTGTGACGAGAGGCACGGCTCGGTGGTCGTGTGACGAGAGGCACGGCTCGGTGGTCGTGTGACGAGAGGCACGGCTCGGTGGTCGTGTGACGAGAGGCACGGCTCGGTGGTCGTGTGACGAGAGGCACGGCTCGGTGGTCGTGTGACGAGAGGCACGGCTCGGTGGTCGTGTGACGAGAGGCACGGCTCGGTGGTCGTGTGACGAGAGGCACGGCTCGGTGGTCGTGTGACGAGAGGCACGGCTCGGTGGTCGTGTGACGAGAGGCACGGCTCGGTGGTCGTGTGACGAGAGGCACGGCTCGGTGGTCGTGTGACGAGAGGCACGGCTCGGTGGTCGTGTGACGAGAGGCACGGCTCTGTGCTCGTGTGACGAGAGGCACGGCTCTGTGCTCGTGTGACGAGAGGCACGGCTCTGTGCTCGTGTGACGAGAGGCACGGCTCTGTGCTCGTGTGACGAGAGGCACGGCTCTGTGCTCGTGTGACGAGAGGCACGGCTCTGTGCTCGTGTGACGAGAGGCACGGCTCTGTGCTCGTGTGACGAGAGGCACGGCTCTGTGCTCGTGTGACGAGAGGCACGGCTCGGTGCTCGTGTGAGGAGAGGCACGGCTCGGTGCTCGTGTGAGGAGAGGCACGGCTCGGTGCTCGTGTGAGGAGAGGCACGGCTCGGTGCTCGTGTGAGGAGAGGCACGGCTCGGTGCTCGTGTGAGGAGAGGCACGGCTCGGTGCTCGTGTCGAGAGGCACGGCTCGGTGCTCGTGTGACGAGAGGCACGGCTCGGTGCTCGTGTGACGAGAGGCACGGCTCGGTGCTCGTGTGACGAGAGGCACGGCTCGGTGCTCGTGTGACGAGAGGCACGGCTCGGTGCTCGTGTGACGAGAGGCACGGCTCGGTGCTCGTGTGAGGAGAGGCACGGCTCGGTGCTCGTGTGACGAGAGGCACGACCAGCCACAATTTGACATGAGCGTAGGCCCAAGGGTTTGTTCCAATGAGAATGATTCTAGCACCATTGTCTCTGCTTTTCCTCAGTTAAACATGGTTCACAACCGTATGAAGCAGCGCCATGATAGTCGCATTTACCGGATGGGCAAGCACCTTGGTGAGCCACTGGGGTTGGCAGTACAATCTTTTTTATTGTTATTAAAATACGGTTCCACTTTGACTTGTTTTGTTTGGGAAAGTTTATTTTATTGTTCGTTACAGTTCTTAGTAATGACTCGCATCATCCTTTCACTGCTTTATGTTTTGCTTTGAATGAAATGGATCTCCTTCCGCTTGCTGTATTTATTGCTTGCGAATTCGCACTTGTGAATATTTCTGTTCAATTTGTTATCACATTGAATAATCTCAGACATCTCACTCTGATTACAAATTCAAGTCCAATTGCATATATATATATATATATATATATATATATATATATATATATATATATATATATATATATATATATATATATATATATATATATATATATATATATATATATATATATATATATATATATGTATGTATGTATGTACAGTGGGGAGAACAAGTATTTGATACACTGCCGATTTTGCAGGTTTTCCCACTTACAAAGCACATAGAGGTCTGTAATTTTTATCATAGGTACACTTCAACTGTGAAAGACAGAATCTAAAACAAAAATCCTGAAAATCACATTGTATGATTTTCAAATAATTATTTTGCATTATATTGCATGAAATAAGTATTTGATCACCTCCCAATCAGAAAGAATTCCAGCTCTCACAGACCTGTTAGTTTTGTCTTTAAGAAGCCCTCCCATTCTCCACTCATTACCTGTATTAACTGCACCTGTTTGAAATCGTTATCTGCATAAAAGACAGCTGTCCACACTCAATCAATCAGACTCCAACCTCTCCACAATGGGCAAGACCAGAGAGCTGTCTAAGGACATCAGGGACAAAATTGTAGGCTTGCACAAGGCTGGGATGGGCGACAGGATAATAAGCAAGCAGCTTGGTGAGAAGGCAACAACTGTTGGCGCAATTATTAGAAAATGGAAGAAGTTCAAGATAAGTCAATCTCCCTCGGTCTGGGGCTCCATGCAAGATCTCACCTCGTGGAGCCTCAGTTATCATGAGAAAGGTGATGGATCAGCCCAGAACTACACGGCAGGACCTGGTCAATGACCTGAAGAGAGCTGGGACCACAGTTTCAAAGAAAACCATAAGTAACACACTACGCCGTCATGGATTAAAATCCTGCAGCGCAAGCAAGGTCCCTCTGCTCAAGCCAGCACATGTCCAGGCCCGTCTGAAGTTTGCCAATGACCATCTGGATGATCCAGAGGAGGAATGGGAGAAGGTCATGTGGTCTGATGAGACGAAGATAGAGCTTTTTGGTTTAAACTCCACTCGCCGTGTTTGGAGGAAGAAGAAGGATGAGTACAACCCCAAGAACACCATCCCAACCATGAAGCATGAAGGTGGAAACATCATTCTTTGGGGATGCTTTTCTGCAAACTGGACAGGACGACTGCACCGTATTGAGGGGATGATGGATGGGGCAATGTATCGCGAGATCTTGGCCAACAACCTCCTTCTCTCAACAAGAGCATTGAAGATGGGGCGTGGCTGGGTCTTCCAGCATGACAACGACCCGAAACACACAGCCAGGGCAACTAAGGAGTGGCTCCGTAAGAAGCATCTCAAGGTCCTGGAGTGGCCTTGCCAGTCTCCAGACCTGAACCCAATAGAAAATCTTTAGAGGGAGCTGAAAGTCTGTGTTGCCCAGCGACAGCCCCGAAACCTGAAGGATCTGGAGAAGATCTGAATGGAGGAGTGGGCCAAATCCCTGCTGCAGTCTGTGCAAACCTGGTTAAGAACTTCAGGAAACGTCTGATCTCTGTAATTGCAAACAAAGGTTTCTGTACCACATATTAAGTTCTGTTTTTCTGATGTATCAAATACTTATTTCATGCAATGAAATACAAATTAATTATTTTAAAATCATACAATGTGATTTTCAGGATTTTTGTTTTAGATTCCATCTTTCACAGTTGAAGTGTACCTATGATAAAAAAAATTACAGATCTCTATGTGCTTTGTAAGTGGGAAAACCTGCAAAATCGGCAGTGTATCAAATACTTGTTCTCCCCACTGTATATATATAATATATATATATATATATAATATATATATATATATATATATATATATATATATATATATATATATATATATGTACATACCTACATATAATTTATTTATTTTAAATACTGTACATATTTCTGTCGGCACTTCATTCACCAGAATTAACAGCACTGCAAATGAATTGTTTTTTTGATATAATTTGACATTATTTTGAAATGCTTTGTTTTGTTATTAATTTTTATTTTTTTTTTAAAGAGAGCAACATCAACAATGTATTGATCATTTGCAGTGTGGGAGTATGTCGAGTTCCTGCCAACCGTCTTGCTCACCATGTTGGTTTGCCCATTGTGTGACATTGCACAATAAATCGGAAGGTCAACTCTTGCAGCGTCAGATGTCACCCTGGTTTATTCTTATTTTAGTCCTGACGTTAATTCGATTACAATAGATCCAACGTCATACATAGTAGGGCAGAGTCACAGAAGACTGAAAGAAATTTCCGCTTTGGCTAATCTTTACACCAAACCTGTTATTTTTACCTGTTTATAAAGGAAGACTGTCGTGAAATGGAGACCCGTGTGTTTTCGTCGTATTTTAAGTATTGGTAACGTGGTCTTGAAGTTTTAGTAGACAGTTCCAAAGTTAGTTAGGCAAGTTAAAGAGTTTGAGCACAGGCTTTGCATTGTGCCAGACTTGCTCGAAATTGCAATCTTTGCTGCATTTGTCTCTCAGGAATGTTGTCTCTCTTGTACGAACTGTGAATGCATGCAGTGTTCTTCAAACATTTGCCAAAATAAATGGACACTTCTGCTATTAGAAGCTTTAAAAACGCGTGAAGATGATCATGGTTGTGCATTTTGAAATTTCTTTTTTGATTAAATTTTTGTTTTGTTTTTTTACTTCCATGACTTTGGTTGGTTCTCGAAGAATGGTTCCTGAGAGACGTTTTTCAGAACATCTTACTCCTCCTTTGCTCGTGTTACTAATGTTGGGAAAGCTCTTATGATGCACCTGCCTCCACAATAACAGTTGTTTCATAAATCGGATTTAAAAAACTGCTGAATATCTCGTTCTGTTATCCAAGTGTTTCATTCATTCTTGTGCAGCATGTGTGTTTTGCATTATTGCTGGGAGTACTTTGCTGCTGATGTTGCTCCCCAAGGTTGTAGTTTAGAACGAGAGTTTGTTATTCGTTCAAGGTGCCGGTGATAACCCGCATCCTCTTTGCGAAAGACATTGAGGGACCTTTAACGTCTACCAATGGCCAGTGCTGGCAGATTGGTCCTCCGAGGGATGACACACCCACTGATGCTTCGCTTCACCCTGCATGCGAAACATCGGGGTGACAGTTTATGTGTCGAGATTCAAACCCAGATTAGGCAGCTTTGTGTGTTTACCTGGAGCAGTCAAGTGGACTATCCTGCCAGCCCAGTGTTATGATACTAATCTCCAAGAAGCTTCCTACATCGACACCAACTGGGGCTGTGATTTGGAAACTAAGACACCTTTCCCTTTCCTGTTCTCTGCTGATGGTTTTTAAATATCACATGTATTTTTAACTAGCCAAAACGAAGTTTTTGCAAGATATGTAAGTCAGCGTGTATGTTTTTTATTTTTTTTTGTTTGTTTGTCTGTAATCGCGTATAAAAAATTCTGCAGAGCACAGTTATCATTGGAAATTTTTGTAACTTCGCATGTCAGAGGCCTATAGAGGTCCCTTTCAGCGCACAAAATTTTGATGGTCAAGGTAAAAGGTCAAGGTCACTTTGTCGCAAATCAGGGGAGTCGACGAAACCCTTATTTTTTGAGTAATTTTGATCGGATCGTCTTCAAACTTCATGGGAATATAGTTCATGGTCTGGCGCTCAGCTGATTAATTTTTGGTGGCGATTGGCCTTGACCTTCATATGTTTTTTTTTTTGTCTGTAATCACGTATAAATCACTGCAGAGCACAGTTATCATTGGAAATTTTTGTAACTTCGCATATCCGAGGCCGATAGAGGTCCCTTTCAGCGCATAAAATTTTGAAGGTCAAGGTCAAAGGTCAAGGTCACTTTGTCGCAAATCAGGGGAGTCGACGAAACCCTTATTTTTTGAGTAATTTTAATCGAATCGTCTCCAAACTTTATGGGAATGTCGTATAATGTCTGGCGCTCAGCTGATTAGTTTTTGGTGGTGATTGGCCTTGACCTTCATGGTTAGCGCCTGAGGTCAAACATATTTGACCCCAAGGTCAAATTTTCAAGTTCTTGGAACCATATCGTGTAGTACCTCAAATTGAACACCTCGATGAGTGCTTTCTAGATATGTCAAGCTTGAGACATTATGACGTCATTTGGTGACGTTATGAGGCAAACATATTTTTCATGGTTACTCTGGAGAACGATTCTCATCGGAATCTCTCGAAGGGAGATATTCCTCAAGGAGTCGCTCCTGGTGGATAGCAGCTCTGTTCACCTCAGTGTGACCTTAAAGAAGTCACACGTGGTCACCTTTTGGCAAGATACGGGTCACCTTGCGGGTGCCATTGGTTTCTTTTTTCATCATTAATCACCGTGTGTGTGTTTTTATATTTGTTAAGCGGATCACTTGTGCTTTGCTGCAAGGCAAATTCGCAAGCTGCTGTGGCTGGGTGACTTGCGGGGTAAGGGTTGATCCTTTGAGAAGTTTTCCCATTGAGCGTGTTATAATGTCATGTGCCTGATTTTGCAATCTCTTCACACTTCTCTTTTCACAGCTACTGCATGAGGCACTTCCTGTTGCTTCAGCATATTTTAATGCAAATGAGTTGTGGTTGTATTTTGTTTTGCCAGTCGGTGGGAGATGAAACAAGATTTTGATTGAAAGGTCCATCTAATGGTGTCTTTATTTGACAGAGTCTGGCTCTACAAGGCTTTTGATATATAGTCAGGGACTTTGTTTATGGGGAGATTTGTCCAACAATATCTGTGCAACAAACATGGTCTTTCTGTTGCCATGTTCCATACAGTCTTGAATCTGTGCACAATCAGTTTTCAATTCTTTGCATGTCTGATTTTTGAAGTGATTCAATTGCCTGCCAAAGGTAAGCTTTTTATGTTACATCCACTAACAAAGGTGGACTGAGGTTTTGTTTTGCTTCTTCTTCACAATTGATAGGGCCAAAAACGATATCCAGTATTGGACAATGTTTCAAAATGTTGTGGACAGATGATGACAAAACTTGGTGGATGATGTGGGGCAAAACTTGGCAGATGTAAGAAAGACCAGAACAAGCCGTTTAGTGTTTCACTAATGTCCGGATGCATATCCGGCCTTTCAATAGGATACAAACTGTAAACTGTTCAGCTTGGAGGAGGAATGTGCTCCATCGAGTGCCGTTCCAGTTTCACCTGCAACTGTAGCATCAAATAGCTTTTTAGGAATGTTGCTGTCTAAGAATGGCTTAAGTACAATGTGAAATTTACAAGCTTTTCTCAAATAATTTGGTGTGACATTTATTATTATTGATATCGATTTGTAATTTTAAAAAAGAAACTGAAGTGGGTGTTTGGTTTTCTTTTCTTTTTTTGAAATTAGAGTTTTGGATCAGTGTCACAATGAAGCTGATCAAATTCAAATCCTCCATTAATTGCAAATCATCAATGCATCCAAAGATGTTTCCACATTTTCTCACAATTGTGAGTTAACCTCCGCCATCGAAGATTGACGGAGGTTACTGTTTTCACCCCTGTCTGTTTGTTTGTTTGTTTGTGAACAGTATTACGGAAAAACTCCAACGGATTTCGACGAAACTTGGTGGGGGGATTAGGTATGGTCCAAGGATCATGCCATTATATTTTGGACTTGGTCCAAAGTCCAATATGGCCACTATGGTGGCCATTTTGAAAAAATATTTGAATTTTTGTTTTTGCATTTCTACATGTCTTAAGTGATTTCCAACCCCCCCCAAAAAAAATAAATTGTTAGAGCAAAAAAAACAAAATTTTGCAACTTTTTTTCCAAAAAATTTCGATTTTATTTTTTTGGGCATTTCTACATGCGCGTCGATCTAGTTTAGTTTATTCAATCGCGGTTCAGTCGAGTGTGATCCGTTTTCGCCATTTTGAAAAAAATATTTCATTTTTTTGCATTTCTACATGTTTTAAGTGATTTCCAACCAAAAAAAAAATTGTTTGAGAAAAAAAAGAAAAAAAACCAGAAAATTTTGCAACTTTTTTTTCAACAAAATTTCGATTTTTTTTTTTTTTTTTTTTTTTTTTTTTTTTTTTTTTGCATTTGTACATGTTATAAGTGATTTCCAACAAAAAACATGCCAAAATTATAATTGCGGCTGATTTTGGAACTTCAGGTGGATATACCCACATGAAATCATTTTCTGTCTCAAGGAATCTAGTTATGATGAATGAATTGAATATGTAAAAGGGAAAGTTGCAAACTATAACTCTGTGAGCACTGTTGACGTCAAATTGAATGACTGGGATATCAGGTTCACTTGAGTAACCTAGCAGTATTGGCGGCAGAGATTTTGCACTCTACCGAGTGCTCCCCCTCTAGTTTATTCCTGCACATGTTCTGGACCCAATCAGACTCGTACATGTGCAGGAACAAATCTGAAAAGAAAGTGGCCGGATCTGAACCCATGGGTATCCCCACTGTCTGCTGGAGTATTTTGTGGCCAAATGTAAAGAAACTGTTGCTTTGGAGAAATGAAATATTTTCTTTGTTTATTAAAACATACATGAACATTGATTTTCCTTTATCGACTAGTTTGCTCTTTTATTGATAGACTTTAATGTATACTTTATTACTTCTTGCAAATACTTTATCTACTGCTTTGTTCAATGTGATTATGAGCTTGTCATGCGGAATGTTTGTGTGTAATGTGGAAAAATCACAAGTTGATAGATATTTAGCTTTACCCATATTATTAATGTTGTAGATACTGTCGATTACAGGTTTGGAATCATCAATGATCGATAATTTTTTAATACCAGAATAAAATCTCACCTTTTCATGGTAGTATTTTAAAGCATTTATAAATAAGTTTCATCGCCACTGTAATACTACCTGACAATCGTTTCAAACTGCATTCTCTACTTGCCATGATGAATCTCCTCTTTCAAGGGTTTTTTGTGCATTTTTAGGATCCAGTAAATGAATGGTAATTTATGGTGTTTATCTGGAACTAACAGTCTTCTCATTTTGGAGTGATTTATATGGTGTTGCATCAAATCTACACTTATAATAAAGCTAAGTGTTTATTATGTCGTCCTAGACGAAGCGTCAACAGTCCACAAAAGTCAGCCATATTGTACTTGATATACATGACTGGATCGCCATACTTGTTAGCTTGCTATCACGAGAGAATGAGCAAAAATTATGGGGGTTAAAAGTGAAGCCGAAGCCGCCGAGTATTAGCTATGCAACCCGAGGTACATCACTGAACATGATTGGTCCATTGCTATCACGTGCCTACCACAGAACAGACCGGTGACGGCAGGTTTATTTACTACAATGGAGCGAAGTGTTTATCCCCTCCGAGACAAAGCGTCAATGGTCCACAAAACTCAACTATATTGTATTTGGTATACATGACTGAATCGCTATACTTTTTAGCTCACGAGCAAAAATGTACATACTCGCTCATTATCGCCTGTTACTGTACTACATTTTCAAAAAATTGCTGTGATAACATATTCAGTGTCTCCTCGTGACTATCTTCAATGACAACCCCATAAAAGCCACTCAGGAATCAATGCCTTCATTCGGGAAAAAATAGCATGCGAAAAAGGAACGAAATCACGACTGCAGATCTCCGAACCCTGAGGGGCAACAAAATCGCATGACCACCACCACCACCTCTGCCACACGTCCATGGGACGGGTAATCGACAAAAGTATGTTTAATTATCGCTACTTATGTTGTAGGTCTTCGAGAGTCCAGTTTGTCAGCCCAATTATTCCAAAAGTGTTTGAATGTGGAATGTTTGCATACAAATGCAATATTATAATTTTCTTTTTCAATTGGAACAAATAATATTTTGTTTTTGAAGCCGTTTTAAATAATCTCTGGATTGTTTAAAATTACCTTCGGATTATCGATTCAAACTTCTTCTTTTCAAATCAACAATTCTCCTTTTTCATGCTTCTCTCCCCCCTCCAACCATGAAGCCATTTGTGTGTTTGGTACTTTCTGTTTATCGGTTTGTTCCTTCATCCATTCCATCAGTCTTATCATTGTGAGTTCCATTGCTTTTATTCCAGGTGATCCTTTTTGTTGTGGTTCTCCATAATTTGGTCCTTTTTTAAAGTCATGCACGTCATTTTCTATCTTTCACTATTCTGAGATCACCTGTGATAATGTGTGCATGATGTGGATATTTAAATCCCAAATGTTCACAGTTACAACGGATGCGTTGGTTAACCATTCCTCTGTCAGTGGTTTCCAACCTTTTTAAACACAAGATCACTTTCAGAATCTAAATGCAATACACGATCCACCCTTAAAAATTCTACTTCACTAAAACCCCCCAAAAATGTATGCGATGCATAACGCTCACCTATTCTTTGTGCTTTGAAGTCTGCGTCGTAGTTTGAGATGGCCAGTCTCATACAGTCCATTCGATGGGCATCTGTGAAACGAGTGTGATACTTGGACTTGATGACTTTCATCTGGGAACAAGCTACTTCACAGTCACAAGAGGGATGTGAACCAAAGTAGCCCTTCACCTTGAGTGCCCAGGATGTCAGAAGAGGGTACTTTTCTCTGTTTACAAGTCCTCAAAAGTTTTTGTATCTTGACAGAGCTTTCATGTTTGTCATTTTGCATGGTGATTATCTCCATGTCAAGTCCACTGCTTAATGTTCAAACAGCTGCTGAAATGTTGTCAGTTCTCCAATGTCTACTTGGAATGATTTGAGACAAACACAATGATTTGTTCCATCTTGTCTACCTCCTGAGATTGTTTGTTGAATTCCTTTATCCAATCTGTTAAGGTGGTTGCAGAATTTTTTTTGATGGAACCTTTTCTCTTTGTCATTTTGTAGGATGGTTTCCCAGACTTGGGAAGTGCTCTGTCATGTTTTTCTTTAACTGGGATGACTTCAGGCCCAGTTTCAATTTGAACCCATTCACTGCACTGATTATGTGTGACAAGTATCTGTTCTTCCCCTGCAGTTCATGATTCAACTCGTTCAATTTTGTCATTATATCTGTAAGAAACCCCAAGTCGACCAACCACGCATTCTCTGACAGCTCATTGTACACCTCATTTCTTGATTTACGAAAGGTGACAATTTCAAGGATCAGATCTAAAAATGTCTGGAGGACTTTTCCTTGACTTGACCACCTCACATCTGCATGAAGGATTACCTCACCGTCGGTGACATCAAGCAGATTGAGTAACGATGTGAACGAAGGATGTTGCAGAGCTCTGGCACTAATTGAGTTGATGATCTTGACAACAACTGTCAATACATGAGAGAAGTCAATAACCTTGCTTGCTCGTGATTGTTATTGGATGACAGTGGTAATTGACAAAGGAGTGGAATTCAGGATCATTTCTGCAAAGTGAAATAATGCCTGCATTGACACCATCAATTGTGCGTTGCCGGGACACCATCGGCTGTGATTGAAACCAGTTTCTTGATTGGAATGTTTTTCTCAGTTGCATACCTTTTTTGAATTTGTCGTCTACATGGTCGCCTCTTGTCCTCCGTTTGAGTAGCAAAAGAGTGAGAAAATCCTCAAGCTTTGTAATTG
This sequence comes from Eptatretus burgeri, assembly GCF_056783735.1. Taxonomy (NCBI): domain Eukaryota; kingdom Metazoa; phylum Chordata; class Myxini; order Myxiniformes; family Myxinidae; genus Eptatretus; species Eptatretus burgeri. The sequence goes on from NC_140961.1 coordinate 124,875,939, forward strand.
AGTATTTGAATGTCATGCAAATGAAAACGATCGGCTGGGTCATATCCGTCATACCCACTGATTCATAAAATTACAGTGAGAAACATTCACGGTCTGTAAAGTCTTGGTGTATTTGCTGAAACGTGTCCTCGGACGACGATTCCACCCTTCTGGCTACTGTTGAAGCACTAAGTTGGATGCTTTTGATTGCTGTCACAATTTCATCTTTGTTTTTAAAGTCTGGATAAGGTGGAGGCAGCAACCACCATAGCCTCCTTGACAACTTTGCCGTCGGTGAATACTTGCCTCCACCACCGAAGGTGGGCAGAGGTTATGTTTTCATCGCTGTCTGTCTGTCTGTATGTGAACAGGATATCTCAAAAAAGTTGTGGACAGATTTGGAAAAAATTTGATAGATGAGTTGGGTAGGTGATGAGAACAAGCCAATTAGATTTTGAAAGGCCGGATCCGGATCCAGACTATTGATGGGATACAAAACGTAAACTGTTCAGCTGATGGCTAAAAGTGAAAAGACGCCTCTATGCGAGCCTTGCCTTTACCAACAGATTTTGAAAAGAGTGACTGTGGAGCTTTCAAAATTCCCTTGAACTCCCCAACTATCTCTGTTTGAATTGCACTGTTTAAACGAGAATTTTCTTGAAATTTTGCATGCATTGTCTTGTGATGTCATTCCAAATTACCTTTCACTCAAGGCTACACTCTGGTGACAAATGAAACAGATGCTCTTGTCTTCGATATTTGTAAAATTAAATTCACTTTCCCATTCCTGGTGGAAATTATATGTTTTTGCACTCCTCTTGGATGGCCCTGGCTTCTTGCTTGTCATTTTGGCTTTAAGAAATTAAACTTAGAAACAAGGAAAAAATGATTATGAAGAGCCCAGCTTATTCCATATCTCAGCAGATCGACAACATGCAATAAGCAACTGACAACTGTACGGTGGTGTGGCAATACAGTAACTGCATCAAAGATGGATAATTGGTTCGTTTAAACGCAAAGAATGTCTGATTAGCCTGTGCGCTGACATTCAGCTCTTTATTTATTTATTAAAAAAACAACTCTCCAGCAGCATGCATTTGTAACCAATGGCTGCCACAGTTTTAAATATATCCACTGCACAGAATCTTGGCTTTTCCCACTCACTCTCTCTGTGTTAAAAAATAAAAATGTCCAAGACTCTGGGATCGACATGTCAGTCGTGATCAACTGGTTGAAGATCACGACTCAACGTCTATAGATTGTACTGTTTCCTTGTAGTTGAAGCTCTTTCCCCGCATTGCATTTCACAGAGTGTACACAACCCTTAACCCTTGTTTGCTGTCTGTCGTATTGTTTCTGGAAGTTTACTCCACACTTCCTTCTCTTGTCGTATTTTCTTTGATAAGAATGTGGTGAAATTGTCGATTTATAGACATAATTTTATTTATTTATTTATTTTTTAATGTTGAAGGCAACAGTCAGTGAAATGGTCCAGATCATATGTGTATGTGTATATATATATATATATATATATATATATATATATATATATATATATATATATATATATATATATATATATATATATATATATATATATATATATATATATATATTATACAGGCAGCGGCTTGGGATCCAAAAGGTCCTGAGTTCAAGCCCCGTTGGGCCACTGAATTAATACACCAGGGGGTTGACTCAGCCTGTCATCCTTCCGAGGTCGGCGAAATGAGTACCAGTATACTGGGTCGGTGTATACCCCGGTTAAAATAGGTGTACCATATCCCTGTGTCGTAAGAGGCGACCAGGGTTGCGTCAGGAAGGTCATCCGGCGTAAAACATGTGCCAAATCACTATGCGGATCATACGGATGATCCGCTGTGGCGACTCCTAATGGGAGCAGCCGAAGGAAGAAGAAAATTATATATTTATATATATATATATATATATATATATATATATATATATATATATATATATATATATATATATATATATATATATATATATATATATATATATATATATACAGGTAGTCGTCGACTTACGACCACCTTCGGTTCTGACCGATTGGTGGGAAGTCGATTTGGTCGTAAGTCGGCCAACCTTTATTTTTAGCTTTATTTATAGTGTAGGGGTCTATGTTCTGTATTGGCCTATGCAAAAATTAGCATATGCATATTACACTGTATAATGATATAATAATAAGAATCTGCAAGTCATATTTTATTAAGATTTTCTTTGTTCAAGTCAAACACTGCACCACTACAGTACAATTGGTTTAATACTGTATTTGGAAAAACATACAAAAATACAAAACATGTTATTGGTCACTCGTGCTTGGCTGTGGATCTTCGATGTTATCAGCTCGGGGTAGCCGGAGTTGTTTTTTTCGTCAACATGGTGAGCTTTGTCTGAATGGTTTATTTCTTTTTCTCCCCGTAAATTTCTCGATATGGACGAAAAACATCGTGTGCCATCCGTTCTGAGTGGGCGGAGAAACTGAGCAGTCTGAGTGGATGGAGACACGGAGCATTCTGGTCGTAAAGTGGTCGTGTTCGTAAAGTCCAACAGTCGTAAGTCGTAAAGTCGACGACTACCTGTATATATGTATATATGTATATATATGTATATATATATATATATATATATATATATATATATATATATTGTTCTGGGCTGGGAGTCAGGTGAGAAGACCATGGGGGGGGGGGGGAAGCTGTCTCGGGTTTCCACAGACTCCCCGGAATTGCGGGCCATGGCACACTGATAACTCCATGATGCAGTGGGTCGCTAACTCGTCGTGAAAGCCAATAACTCAACTGCGTGACCGAGGGTCCTCCTGTCTTTGGGTTAACCGGGTTACCCAATTAATCACCTGATTTAATTATCGGGGAACTCCTTCGGTACGCCTTGTCCGAACCGGATCAGTTTACTGGATCGGATGCAGCCGAGCGATATTGCCAAGGACGTTCTGGCTAAAAGGAATGGATCGTTGGAAATAAAGTCCCAGCTGAGTTAGGATACGGACCATGCTGGATCAATGAAGAAAAGACAAAAACGAGCTGGGAACATTTCTGATAATAATTTATTTACAAGCAGGCGTGGAAAGATATGTGGCAAGAGTGAATGGTTTAATTGTGTGTAATGCAGGGATATAAAGAAGCATGAGGTGCAACAGTATACAAGCAACTTACAAAAGCAGAGTTGGCCCGATTATAATTATTGTACAATCTTAACTTAAATGAGGACAAGTGCCAACGTGCGCGCGCGCGCATACACACACACACACACACACACACACACACACACACACACACACGAAAAAGGAGAGGAGATGAGGCCAACGGTCTCTCAATACCTTGCCCGATCACGCCACCGATACGTTTTTGGGGGATGCTCCGCTGAGCGATCCCTCACTAACAGCTGGAGCGCCGTCTCTTGCTTCATGGCACTAGTTGCAGCTAGCGTCGGTCCAGCGAATGAGACAAGACTGTCGGGCGTAAAGGGAGGGACTTGGGTGGAGAAGGTGGAGTCAGCGACGTGTGGGCTGAGAAGGGCGGGAGGAGGAGGAGGCGGAGTCGCAGGCGATGACGACAGAAAGGCGGGAGTAGAAGGCGGAGAGATCGATCCCAGGCACGGCAGAGAACGGGACGAGCCAACAGCAGTGATGGGCAAGACACCAAAACCGGAACTACGGACGGCCTCGCCACCCATCCTCTATAGACCCTGGGGCGCAGGGTGGGGGCATTACCCCAAAGTGATGTCGTCACCCGAATCGGCCGCTCTGATTGGGCCCGGACCACTGCGTGGCCTGGCTGTGATGGCCGGAAGCGGCTCCACTCCACTTCCGGCTAGATAACTCCAAGCTGCGGAATCGTCTCGCTCCGAGCCCCATCATATGAATCGCCCCACACCAAACTCTGAGACATGAATTGCCTTGCACTGATCTCCTGGACCCTGCCCCGGCGACCGACCGAGGGGCGTGTCGGCCCCGCATGCCCGCCCAGGCACTCCCGATTAGTGCTGATCAGTGCCTGCTCCGTGATGTGCCATGCGGCCCGAGCGATCCGAACTGCACAGCACGCCTCTGCTTGATAGCGACTTCGATGGGCGGAGAGGCGAGGGGACGTCCGCTGTCCGTGGGCAACACCCGCGGCCGCCAGCGAGGACTGACGGTAAGGTGCTCGTTTAAATCCATGCACAGACGGTAAGATGTTAGGACAAACCCATGCACAGACCAGAACAAGATGTGTGCCATCTGTGCCCTGCTCTGTACGATAATAAGGTGTCACGAGCTAAGCACAGGTGTTTCGTACAATACGCGCGGATCCGCCATGGCCCACGTGGTCAGCACTCGCGTTCGCCCGATTCTGCTATCGTGTGCACGGATGGGGCCAACCCCGATCTGTGTCAGGAATTGAGGGGAACGATCGGACATAATTGGATGGAGGTTTGGGATGAAAAAGAATATAGATATGTTTCAGATGGAGAAATGGAGGGAAAAGAGAATGCCGATATAATTAAATCCAGAAATGAGTTGAAAAGAATGCGCCACCCGTATCTTGCACACTCGTGTCCTGTTCAACGTGGCGTAGTTTGTTGGTATTCTATTATCGGCCTCTGATGATGTAGTTATTGGCACAAAGCTGCGTGCCACGCTCTCGTCGATATTGGGTAATTTGCTTCTGTGTTGTGAAAAACAACAACCGTGCAGCCTCTTTAAGAAATATTCGTTCGTATGCCTTTTCAATGCAACCAGCAATCTCATCCCAGATCATTGGAAACGTCAGACGATCATCTCAAGCTTGCGGCAGAGGTTCCTTCGAGGGTATCGCTCTATCCTCGCAGCTGCGCTCTTGATGCTTGTGTGGTATTGTCGCGGCTTTCTATTCCCCTCCCCCGCCCACGGCACGTGCTGCACATGTTGGCCTCCGCGAGGACCCAAATTCGGATTTACCTCAGGAATATGCAGAAAAGAAGAGTAGAAATGAAGTTAGAGTGGCATAAACAGACCTAGCTATGATATCCCCACAACGCACGTCCTGTTGTCCCGCGAGACAAAAGGGAAGGGACAATCTGAACGTATATTAATGGAATAACTGTCTTGAGACTGCTCTATGTTGGATGCCATTGCCTTGGAGGCATGTGTTCCTCGAACCACAACTATATATATATATATATATATATATATATATATATATATATATATATATATATATATATATATATATATATATATATATATATATATATATATATATATTGTTATGGAAATGGCCCTTGGTATGCTACTAAATATAGGATGAGCCCAGATCCCCATTAAAGGCATGTTTAGCCAGGCTGTTCGGTAAAATGGACGTTACATGTGTGTCGGGAGGTGTAAGAGGCTGTTTATTGTTTGTGCAGTGGTGGTGTACCGAGAGCTTCTTCTTCCTTCCCTTCTCCGGACGAGGCCCTGCCCAGTCGGCTGAGAGGGAGTAGCCTCGAGAAGGAAGTGAAACTAAGGGGAGGAGTTTGTCGGCTTTGTAAAGGGGCCCACCCTGAAAAGAAAAGGTGGTAAGAAACTGAGAGGACGGGGGTGAGCAGTCGGGCTTCGAGGCGAGCGTGCGCCGGGATGGCAAGAGAGAAACGACGGAGCCTCTGACTGTCCCTACTCACCTCACGGCTCGACAACGTCTTGGAATCCCATGGACCCAGCCTGCCGGAGCCTGGCACCTCAATTTGGCCGAGTCTGGTGAACAGGCCAGGCCTGGACTTGTATGCTGGACCTTGTGAAAAACCAGCTGAAACCCATCGTCGATCTGACGGTTTTGTGCCATCGACCTTACACGGGGTCAGTGTGTGCGGAGGCCGCGTGCGGTGCGACAAAGGAAGATGAGCGCCATTTTGCCATGTGGCATGCTCGAGCTTGGGGGCTCGAATCCGTGGACATCCGCTTGTTATGAGCGACATTCGTGCTTTTGACACTTTCCTCTCGTCCATGAAACATCACCAAGTAATCTGTCTTGTCTGCATGCTGTCTTTGTCTTGTCTGCATGTTGTTTAAGGTATATCTCGGGAGGGACCCCCTCGAAACCCGTAATCCGTAGTTCCCTCGTTAAGAACGGGTTATAGATTAATTAAAACATTGTCGTGAATGTTTTGCATGTGTTATGTTCCCCGATGTTCCCCAATAAATCTGGCTGATTCGTATGAAGTTGCCGCTTTGGATTAATTTGTGTCGTGTCGAGGAACGATCCGTTCGATTGGTATATAAAACCAAAATGGTTAGAGACTGGCAGGAAACGCTCGGCATCTGACAAAACCAGTCTGTAACCGGCGTCAATTTCCCCAACTGGTAAGGTCCAGGGGTATGTTGGTATCGCGATTGAAGACGTGTGACCCGAGGCCTGTGCCAAGCCAGCCGGCGTTATAAACCCCGGAGACTGCGGTGGTGAGGGTGGCGCCAAATCTAACGTTTGGCTATCAAGAGTCGGGTGAGAATCCCGCCACCGCTGAATCCTAAACAGTGTGTGTGTGTGTGTGTGTGTGTGTGTGTGTGTGTGTGTGTGTGTGTGTGTGTGTGTGTGTGTGTGTGTGTGTGTGTGTGTGTGTGTGTGTGTGTGTATATATATATATATATATGTATATATATATATATGTATATATAAATATATGTATATGTATATATATATATGTATGTATATATATATATATATATATATATATATACATACATATATATATATACATATATATATATATTGTTGTGGTTACCAGATTCGCAAACCACCATTCAGGTCCCTTAGGTGAGGTATCTCGGTAAGTGCATGTGTAGTTAGGCCCAAACCCGTTGTCTAGTGGGAATACATGTCATTTATACGTGCTGCGACTCTTCAGGATAGCCGTTTTTCTTTTACTATCTTTATTTTGGACCAACCGCCATGATCACAACCACAACATCAACCACCAACCACAACCACCGCTTCACCACAACCGCCACGACCTTCACGCACACCTCACAACCGTAGCATCGCCACCGTTCTTGCCCCGCTGTGGGTACCGGTGTTGGACTCATGCAGAACGCGCGTCGAACAGCGTGTACAAAATCACGGATTTTCTGCTTCAAAAACGGATCCAAAACGACACACGCCCACTTTTTGCCGTCCAATCGGTGAGCGAGGGGCGAATTGGCCCCGCCCCCAGGGCGATCGATATATGCAAATTTGTGGATCAAAAAGCCTTCACGCCCACTTTTTCTCGGGCCAATGGGGAGCGGGGTGAAAGGTCAAAGGGAGGGGGTCAAAGGCGAAGTTACGGGGGGATAAAAAGGACGGTGTTCGTCAGTCAAAGGAGTCGTAAAAGTCGGAACGAGAGAGTCAGTAAGGAGAGAGTCAGCAGAACGAGAACGAGGAGTCGCAAACAAGAACGGACAGAGAGTCAAGACTTCGCGGGCGGTGGAGCTGCTCGTCGTGTGCGTTGGAGTCGGAACGGAGGGGACGGAGCTGTGGAGAGGCGGCGAGGGCGGACGAGGGGGTGCTCGCGTCGTGCAAGGAGCTGCGCGCCCGAGGGAGGCCGGCAGCGCGACCTGGCCGAGGTGGAGACGCTCGTCGCGGGATAATAAAGATCCTCTATACCCCGAGCATCAGCAACCCCCTCCTGTTTCCCCCCGCGCTGAGATAGTGCGACCAAGGGGGCCCCGTTCCCACCCCCTGCCAGGCACTGTCCACGAGGCCCGCGGGTTGCGGGGCCATCGCCGCTCCGCGTCTCATCACCAGACGGGTAGGCCCGACCAGGTCTCGGCCCCAGGCCTACCTCATTCTTGAGGGTATTTCTTTTCCTTGGTTTTGGGTATGTGTTGTCGGCGCCGTCTGTGAAGTAGAATTGTATAAGTGTTGCCGTGTGCTCGGTAGTCGGTATTAGCTCTGCACTGTGTTTTCACTTTTATGTTTGCTTTTTGTGTAAATGGAATTGTGTTTTCTTTTTTGTGTGCATTTGGTGGAATTGTATTTGTGTGCTTCCCGTGTGCCGAGAATAAATGTGCTTTATTGTTGAACTGTTCTCCCGCTTCGCTTCGTCATTTCTTTCTTTGAATCCCCATCTTGCTTCACGTAAAGGGTTGGTAGTGGGCTGAATACGCCCGATAATTAATCGAACCGTCGAGGTCGACGATAACACCGCTCGGTTATTCTGATAGTACGGAACGGGTCGCTTAAGTGGCCCGTGTCCGAAGTCGACCTGCGGCGAGGTGCGATCGCCCGGTCTACCCTCCGCGTGGGTACTTAGGTAGTTCGAATTTGGCGAGCAACCCTATCCCACGCGGGGGCTGATTGGCTCGATCGCGGTGAGACCGAAAGGTCCACCCGTGACTGGTTCCCGGCGTTAGTCCGAGAGGGTCACGACTGGATTGTCCGTCCGGTGGGCGACGTGCCGCGATTCGAGTTACGTGGCCGTCGCACGCCGGCGGGCGCGAAAACCGCAACAATATATATATACATATATATACATATACATACATACATACATACATGTATATAATATTTTGTCCTGTCTGTTTGTCTTTCTTCTTTTTTTGTCTGTCCTTTATGCAAGTACAAACCATTTGACCTAGAGCTACCAATAAAGGAGTGCACAGCACACAGGATCTGCAACAACACTGCATTTGAGTGTACCTGCAGTTCAATTTTGTACAATTCCTGATTTTGGTGCATTTTTCCCAAAAATGAGTCCCGTCATTATTTTCTGCCACATCAGATCCCGTCACGTGTGTAATGGGAAATATTGTGGCGACTTTATTACATTTTCTCCTCTGAGAAATATTGCCAAATACAAATTTAAAGAGGAGGCTGTAATGAAACGAGACTTAGATTGGGTGAGGGAAGTTGGAACAGATGGGAAAACCATGGAGAAATGTAATGTTGAGTCATCAGCATATGAGTGTGTTTTGGTTATTTGTGGAAGAAAGAAGGTCATTGATAAAACGAAGGAAGAGTATTGGAAACAGGACAGAACCCTGAGGGACACCGCTGTTGATGAGAAGGAGGAAGATGTTGAACCATCAACAATTACGTAGATGCAGTGGTCGCAGAGAGCTCGATTTTGAGAGCGGAGTGAAGGAATAAAGCCGAAAGAGGGAAGCTTCGATATCAGACCCCGATGCCAAACTCTGCCAAAGGCTTTCGAGATATCAAGGCTTACAGCAGAGGATTCCCCAGTCTCTCAGAGAATAACCACAGGCAATTGTAATGCATGAAAGGATATCACCTGTCGATCTTGCCTTACCCAAGGAGCCACAACTCATGGACAAAGCTGTCTCCTTATCTGTGCTCCGTTTCCCCCTCCGTCTCTGAAGTGGCGACTGTCGATCCACACGACCACCTGTGTGTCCACAGAGTACACCTGGTCTCGGTCTCATCCTCTCTGTCTCATCCTTCCTTGACTGGGTGGAGCCGGCAAAACCCAACTATGCAAGGTTTGGGCGCCAGGCCATTTCCCACATGTATGTTTATCAACACGATTGTGTACCACATGTGCGGCCCTCTGCCTCACCAAAGCTGCTGTCCTCGACTCTGTTCTCACTCCAATGAAAGGCGTTGGATTTCTTGCAGTCCTCGATCCCACAAAAGTCAGTCTCTCTCATTCCCAACAGGTAGAACTTTGCAAGAGGAAGTTCGCCAAAGCTTTGGCCTTCTCTCCCGGCAGCACGGGGTCATCAAGTCCCGCCAAGCTGCAGGGCCAGGTAGTGTCAAAAGCATGTCGAGCAGCATGATACCGGGCACCTCATGCGCATTGAGTCCCATTTGAAGCTGCCGTTTTTGGCTCGGTCTTCACTGCCTTCGAAACTGATGTATTTGTCACGGCCCTCAGAACTTTCTGGCCCAGGTGAGAGGGAGGCGGCAAATTACGCCACCTCCCCTCTTGCCACCATCTTGCTGTGTGTGTGTGTCTGTGTCTGTGTCTGTGTCTGTGTCTGTGTCTGTGTCTGTGTCTGTGTCTGTGTCTGTGTCTGTGTCTGTGTCTGTGTCTGTGTCTGTGTCTGTGTCTGTGTCTGTGTTTGTGTTTGTGTTTGTGTTTGTGTTTGTGTTTGTGTTTGTGCTTGAGTTTGTGTTTGCGTTTGTGTTTGTGTTTGTGTTTGTGTTTGTGTTTGTGTTTGTGTTTGTGTTTGTGTTTGTGTTTGTGTTTGTGTTTGTGTTTGTGTTTGTGTTTGTGTGTGTGTGTGTTTTAAAATCACAATTGCCATGAGCTAATTTTATTCCGATATTTCCATGAGTCCAATTTGCATTCAGGAACACATTGTGGTTAGTTATTTTTAAATTGCCATTCTTTCATCTCAATGCTGAAAATTATGTTTCAAAAAAGACCATTTGAAATGCAGATTTCCCGCTGGTAACATTAGGTTCAAAGTGCCTTGTGAGCCAAACCAAATCGCTAAAAACACACACACACACACACACACACACACACACACACACACACACACACACACACACACACACACACACACACACACACACACACACACACACA